>NC_141876.1:135879166-136235000 GCF_056163025.1 Triticum urartu | reverse complement strand
TCTGGTCTCACTTCGAGTCCTTCTAGAAGTAAATAAAGGAAATGCTTATTCAACTACGGCACTGTCGGACAACCGACCGGATTCAAGCCCTAGCCCCTCAACTCGGACGGACTTGTGGAAATCCTCAAAAACAAGTATTGCTCAACTCACCTATCTATAACATAGAAATGTTGCATCCAACCCTGGAACGAGAGGTAAAGAATATGCTACCATACGAGATGAGACGACTTCATTCTTGGCTTTCATCCCTATGCTTAAGAAAGATAAGGGATTGGATTTCATACCTTTTATTTAGAGCTCCGTCGTTCTAACTGGAAAATGTAACCTTCCACCATACGTAAACCAAACCTCTTTGCTTTCTGGCTTTTCCTTCCAATAAACATCAGGGTGCGAATCTGAGTAGTTCCTTGCTCAAGACCACGAAGCAAGAGCGAAGCAGAACCGGTTTTCAATTCATCGAAACTCTTGAAAAGTTCCTTTGCTTTTACAGCGAAAGCACCTGCCAACAAATTGGAACCATAATCCCCTCCATCTGCCTCGCTCTCTATCTGGTAGTATATGCTCTGATCGAGGCCCTATTCTTATTATGAGGATTTGGATATTGAATTGCCTTTGACTGATTCATCTTACCATTTTACTAGAGTTTTTTTCCAGTAAGTTTAACATGAGCGGAATTGGTGTACTTGACCAGTAGTGAACTCTCAGTTGTGTTTGATAGTCGGTTACGAGTTCCCATATCTTACGCAACCTTACCTTTTCTTACTATGGGCCAAATTGCGGAGGAAAGCAGAATCACTGTTTTTCGTAGAACTCACTTTTGCTACTGGAGAGTACCTTCCACCAGGTCAGAGCCATGGATCCAAAGCCTACTAGTTAGCTTTGAAGGTTTAGGCTTGAGAGAAATCTTGAACAGAACACCGCACTCCCTCCTATCAACTTATTCAGATTTGCTTATTTCTTTCTCTTTCGTTTTTGTAGATATAGGCTTTGGCGGATTCTCTCAAGGCTCGAGTGAAGTGACAAGCACATATTACCGGAAGCTAGTGATCCCGCCCGGCCAGCTCAACATGCTTTAGAGCTCCTTGATTGGTACGAGGTAGTGATAGCAAGAGGCAACTCTCAATTGTTGTAATATAGAGACCTCTTTCAATGATTATAGATCCAAAGGATAGTTATTGATAGGAAACTTCCAGTAGCCCTTGACTTTGACTTGAAGAATTGAATCCGCCTTCTTCTTCTTATTCTTCTGAAAGTCTCCCAGGCGTGGTATCATCGGATCCACAAGGTCAATTTGTATCCATTTGTTTGGAAACCGGAAATGCCAACTACTCACTTCTTGCTGAGGATGAAGGTGCCATGGGTGATAGCGCCAGCCATTCCCTCATTGAAAAGAAAGCGCCAACCCTACTACTAAAGCTAAGGCCAACCACAGCCCAGTGAAATGAAATGCGTATGAAAAATAACATAGATTAATCTTGATGCGATCGATGCAGACACACTTCTTTTCTTACAGGCTACAGTCAGAAACAACAACTTCGCAAATCACCCTAAGAGTGCCATACGAAAAAACAAAAGCAACTGTGGGTATAGACCAATTTCCTGCCCCAGAAGAGGCTCAGCCTACCAAACCCTGCTCTTTGCCTGCTTACTGAGCTCTCCTCATACCGAGTATCTAGGCATTTCTTCTCACAGACCGGTTGGGAGAAAGTTGGCATTCTTTAATATGTCACTGGGGACCCATACTTACTTGATGGAATGGATGGGATGATGTGTTTCAGTTCAGCCAGTAGTGGAGGTTTCCTCGGCCTAGTCGCGTAAGAGCCCCTTCTTTTTCTAGTTAGTTGAAAGAAAAGCAATGGGGAAGGTTGGCTTACCAGTTAATTGGTCTGTATCATATCTTGCTATGGTGGGACATCCTCTTCAGTTTAGGTATCCGGGCTGGCTGTTAGCTTTAGTCGTTCGGCACTCTTCCTTCATTCTCATTCAACAAGGAGAAGTGTCTAATCAAAATCATTGGTTGAGCCTCGCGTATATTATATGATGTCGTCCTGGAATTGAACTAGCGTTTAAGGTCGATCAAGTTCAAACAATTCGGCTCTGCAAGATCAATCAGATATCAAGTAAGAGATGCGCTTCCTATTAGTTATAGACTGCTTCTATGACAAGTGGATCCATTTAGGTTTAGTTGTTAATTGTACTATTCTCTTCAATAATTAGGTCTTCCGTATTCCTATTGGGGTCAGTGGTCTTCACCACTCACTGAGTCTGGATTCGTTTCATGGGTATTATTTGATGAGTGATCATCAATCTCTTCCATTGCTCCTATGTGCTTCTATACATACAAGGTACATGGGCCATGGGGCCTAACACACACTATACAGCCCAGCCCAATACTCAACACTCCCCCGGCTAAAGATATCTAACATGCCTATCTTGTTACAAATTGCTAAACCCTCACAAGGACCAACTCATTTAGTAAAACAATCAGCTACCTGTTCACTATACTATCGCTCATTAACGCAATAAAATGAGTGGTGTATCTGTGGTGTGGAGGGCTGGATGAACAGTAGACGATGGAGGGGTGCCCGTGGAGGGGTGGTTGAACAGGACCCCGTGGTGTGGAGGGCTGGATGAACAGTAGACGGTGGAGGGGTGGTTGAACAGTAGCCGGTGGAGTAGCGCGCGGTGGAGGCTGGATGAACAAGAGCCCGTGGAGGCTGGAGGAGGTCGACGGTGGAGATGAACAGTATCCCGTGGAGTCCCGTTTTGCGGTATGCCACACCCCTCCCGATGAACACGACCCCTGTTTCGACCGTAGCACTCCAACACAAGTCCTTTTCCTCCGTTTTGCGGTACGCCACACCCCTCCCGATCAACAGGACCCCCGTTTCGACCGTAGGAGGTCCGTTTCCTCCGTTTTGCGGTACGCCACACCCCTCCCGATGAACAGGACCCCCGTTTCGACCGCAGGAGGTCCGTTTCCTCCATTTTGCGGTATGCCAGACCCGTCCCGATCAACAGGATCCTGTTTCGAACGTGGCCGGTCGAACACAAGGCCGTTTCCTCCGTTCTGCGGTACGCCAGGCCTCGTTTCCATCGCCTGTTCCGTCCAAGCCCTCCCGATGAACATGACGCATTCCGTTGCCTCCCCATGAACACGATGCATTCCGTTGCCTCCCCATGAACACGACGCATTCCGTTGCCTCCCCATGAACATGACGATGATGCTGTTTCTCCGTTCCGACCTAGCCATGTACACGAGCCCTGGCCGTACGTATGCACGAGTAGGCGTTTGAGACCCCGCCCGTATGTACACATACGTGGCCATATTTTCTTTCTTTCACCCTGGCCGATGTACGTACGTGTACATGCTACATGCGCGCCTCTACTACGACACGTGCGCGCCTCTACATCCACTAGTATATATGTACGTACACGTTCGCGACCAGAATGACAACGCTACGTACGCTTCGACTAGGTGGGTCCCGACTGTCAGGCACTTCCTTGCGTGCGAAGATGTAGCTGGTGGGTCCCAGCAGTCAGGGGCAAACGTTTTTTTGCGAAATACGGTGGCCCGTCCGGTGGGTCCCCGCTGTCAGGTGGAGGAATAATTATTTTGCACGTAATAAGGAGGCACTTCCTTGCTGTGGCCGTGGACCCAGCTGTCAGCCTCTCCATATACAGTCCACGTCCGATGGAAGCCGTTCCTTGACCACGTTGACCACGCCACGCCGAGAGCACCAGGGCGGTGGACGACGGCGAGGCCTAGGAAGGGGACGACGCGGAGCCGGGGAAGACGTGGCAGTGGATGCCCACGCATAGAGGAGTATGAGGGTTCAGTGGTTCACTACAGTGTGAGGCTGGCGTCGCTGTAGAATAACAGGGGGTGTGGGTGAGTAGAGGGATGGCCTGGCCAGCGGTGGGAGTAGTAGGGGGCAGTGAGGCCTCCGCTGCATTGCAGCCGGCCACGGGAGGCAGGAGCACGAGGCACGACCGGCGCTGGTTTGGGCGGCTGGAGCAAGAAGACCAGAGGTTGAAGAAGCACTACGGCCGTTGGATGGACATCGTACGGTCACTGGAGCTAGAATCATGCATATTGACTAAGTTGACAAAGCCCTCCGTCCCCGTCAACTTAGTAGGCCCACATGTCAGCCTCCCACCAAGGTGGGTCCCAGCTAGCAGGGGGTATTCATTTTTTTGTGCGTAATAAGGAGGCACTTCCGGTGGGTCCGAGCTGACATCAGGGGGAACGTTTTTTTCGCGAAATACGGTGGCCCATCGGGTGGGTCCCAGCAATCAGGGGCAAACGTTTTTTTCGCGATATACTGGTGGGCGTCCGGTGGGTCCCTACTGTCAGGTGGAGGAATAATTATTTTTCCGCGTAATAAGGAGGCACTTCCTCACGGCTGCCGTGGACCCAACTGTCAGCCTCTCCACGTACAGTATTCTTCCGATGGAATTCGGTCATTGACCACATTGACCATGCCGCGCCGACAGCACCACGGCGGTGGACGACGGCGAGGCCTAGGAAGGGGACAACACGGAGCCGGGGAAGACGCGGCAGTGGATGCCCACGCGGAGAGGAGTACGAGGGTTCACTGGTTCGGCTGTGCTGCCGTCGCCGCAAAATAACAGGGGGTGTGGGTGAGTGGAGTGGAGGGATGGCCTGGCCAGCGGTGGGAGTAGTATGGGGGCGGTGAGGCCTCCGCGTCAGCACAGCCAGCCACGGGAGGCAAGAGCAGGCTGCACGACCGACGCTGCTTTGGGCGGCAGGAGCAAGAAGACCAGAGGTTGAAGAAGCACCACGGCCGTTGGATGGACATCGTACGGTTAGTCGAGCTAGAATCGTGCATATTGACTAAGTTGACAAAGCCCTTCGTCCCCG
Source organism: Triticum urartu (assembly GCF_056163025.1). Taxonomy (NCBI): domain Eukaryota; kingdom Viridiplantae; phylum Streptophyta; class Magnoliopsida; order Poales; family Poaceae; genus Triticum; species Triticum urartu. The sequence continues at coordinate 136,230,115 of NC_141876.1, read as the reverse complement.
TCAACTTAGTAGGCCCACTATACTGGGTCCTAGCTAGTAGGGGGAGTATTCATTTTTTTGTGCGTAATAAGGAGGCACTTCCTTGCGTGCGAAGATATAGCTGGTGGGTCCGAGCTGTCAGCGGCGGTAATGTTTTTTTCGTGAAATACAGAGGCCGTTTTGGTGGGTCCCAGATGTCAGGTGGAGGAAATCATTATTTTGCGCATAATAAGGAGGCATTTCCTTGCGTGCGGCCGTGGACCCAGCTGTCAGCCTCTCCACGTACAGTCCACTTCAGATGCATGTCGGTCGTTGACCACGCTGACCACGCCATGTCGATAGCACCAGGGCGGTGGACGACGGCGAGTCCTAGGAAAGGAACGACACGAAGGCAGGGAAGACTCGGCCGTTGTTTTTGTTTCCCACGCGGAGGGGAGTACGACTGTACGAGGGTTTACTGGTTCGTCTGCCGTCGCTGGAGAATAACAACAGATGTGGGTGAGTAGAGGGATGGCTAGGCCAGCAATGGGAGTACAGTGGGGCGGTGAGGCCTGCGCGACAACACAGCCGGCCGCGGGGAGGAGGGAGCAGGCAGTCCCGCCGGCGCTTGTTTGAGCGGCCGGAGCAGGAAGAGCAGAGATTGAAGAAGCACGACGGCCGTTGGATGGACATGCAACAGTATACATGCCATCTGTGGAAAGCCTCAAATCTGTGGAAAACAGCATACAACCCATCTGCCATTATTTCAAATAATTTACAGCCCATTTGCTAATTCTTAGGGGTTTTTTTGGAGCCCATATTCTTTATGTTAGCATTACAGCCCATATTGTGGCCACGGTTAAAAAATTATACGAAATTTTGTTGGGGAACGTAGTAATTTCAAAAAATTTCCTACGCACACACAAGATCATGGTGATGCATAGCAACGAGAGAGGAGAGTGTTGTCCACGTACCCTTGTAGACCGAAAGCGGAAGCATTAGCACAACGCGGTTGATGTAGTCGTACGTCTTCACGGCCCGACCGATCAAGCACCAAAACTACGGCACCTCCGAGTTCTCGCACACGTTCAGCTCGATGACGATCCCCGGACTCCGATCCAGCAGAATGTCGGGGAAGAGTTCCGTCAGCACGACGGCGTGGTGACGATCTTGATGTTCTACTGTCGCAGGGCTTCGCCTAAGCACCACTACAATATTATCGAGGACTATGGTGGAGGGGGGCACCGCACACGGCTAAGAGATCAATGATCAACTGTTGTGTCTGGGTGCCCCCTGCCCCTGTATATAAAGGAGCAAGGGGGAGGAGGCACGGCCAGGCAAGGGGCGCGCCAGGAGGAGTCCTACTCCTCCTGGGAGTAGGACTCCCCCCTTTCCGTGTTGGACTAGGACTTGGGGGAAGGAGAGAGAGGGAAAAGGAAAGGGGGGGCACCGACCCCCCCTCCTTGTCCAATTAGGACTGGGGGGAAAGGGCGCACGGCTGCCCCTTGGCCTCCTCTCCACTCCCTCCACTAGGCCCATTAAGGCCCATTAGGTTACCGGGGGGTTCCGGTAACCTCCCGGTACTCCGGTAAAATGCCGATTTCACCCGGAACACTTCCAATGTCCAAACATAGGCTTCCAATATATCAATCTTCATGTCTCGACCATTTCGAGACTCCTCGTCATGTCCGTGATCATATCCAGGACTCCGAACAACCTTCGGTACATCAAAATATATAAACTCATAATGAAACTGTCATCGTAACGTTAAGCGTGCGGACCCTACGGGTTCGAGAATAATGTAGACATGACCGAGACATGTCTCTGGTCAATAACCAATAGCGGAACCTGGATGCTCATATTGGCTCCTACATTTTCTACGAAGATCTTTATCGGTCAGACCGCATAACAACAGACGTTGTTCCCTTTGTCATCGGTATGTTACTTGGCCGAGATTCGATCGTCGGTATCTCAATACCTAGTTCAATCTCGTTACCGGCAAGTCTCTTTACTCGTTCCGTACTACATCATCCCACAACTAACTCATTAGTTGCAATGCTTGCAAGGCTTAAGTGATGTGCATTACCGAGAGGGCCCAGAGATACCTCCTCGACAGTCGGAGTGACAAATCCTAATCTCGAAATACGCCAACCCAACAAGTACCTTCGGAGACACCTGTAGAGCACCTTTATAAACACCCAGTTACATTGTGACGTTTGGTAGCACACAAAGTGTTCTTCCGGTAAACGGGAGTTGCATAATCTCATAGTCATAGGAACATGTATAAGTTATGAAGAAAGCAATAGCAACAAACTAAACGATCAAGTGCTAAGCTTATGGAATGGGTCAAGTCAATCAGATCATTCTCCTAATGATGTGATCCCGTTAATCAAATGGCAACTCATGTCTATGGCTAGGAAACATAACCATCTTCGATCAACGAGCTAGTCAAGTAGAGGCATACTAGTGACACTCTGTTTGTCTATGTATTCACACATGTATTATGTTTCCGGTTAATACAATTCTAGCATGAATAATAAACATTTATCATGATATAAGGAAATAAATAATAACTTTATTATTGCCTCTAGGGCATATTTCCTTCAGTCTCCCACTAGCACTAGAGTCAATAATCTAGATTACACAGTAATGATTCTAACACCCATGGAGCCTTGGTGCTGATCATGTTTTGCTCGTGGAAGAGGCTTAGTCAGCGGGTCTGCAACATTCAGACCCGTTTGTATCTTGCAAGTTTCTATGTCTCCCACTTGGACTAAATCCCGAATGGAATTGAAGCGTCTCTTGATGTGCTTGGTTCTCTTGTGAAATCTGGATTCCTTCACCAAGGCAATTGCACCAGTATTGTCACAAAAGATTTTCATTGGACCCGATGCACTAGGTATGACACCTAGATCGGATATGAACTCCTTCATCCAGACTCCTTCATTTGCTGCTTCCGAAGCAGCTATGTACTCCGCTTCACATGTAGATCCCGCCACGACGCTTTGTTTAGAACTGCACCAACTAACAGCTCCACCGTTCAATATAAACACGTATCCGGTTTGCGATTTAGAATCGTCTGGATCAGTGCCAAAGCTTGCATCAACATAACCATTTACGATGAGCTCTTTGTCACCTCCATATACGAGAAACATATCCTTAGTCCTTTTCAGGTACTTTAGGATGTTCTTGACCGCTGTCGAGTGATCCACTCCAGGATTACTTTGGTACCTCCCTGCTAGACTTATAGCAAGGCACACATCAGGTCTGGTACACAACATTGCATACATGATAGAGCCTATGGCTGAAGCATAGGGAACATCTTCCATTTTCTCTCTATCTTCTGCGGTGGTCGGACATTGAGTCTTACTCAAATTCACACCTTGTAACACAGGCAAGAACCCTTTCTTTGCCTGATCCATTTTGAACTTCTTCAAAACTTTGTCAAGGTATGTGCTTTGTGAAAGTCCAATTAAGCGTCTTGATCTGTCTCTATAGATCTTAATGCCCAATATGTAAGCAGCTTCACCGAGGTCTTTCATTGAAAAACTCTTATTCAAATATCCCTTTATGCTATCTAGAAATTCTATATCATTTCCAATCAATAATATGTCATCCACATATAATATCAGAAATGCTACAGAGCTCCCACTCACTTTCTTGTAAATACAGGCTTCTCCAAAAGTCTGTACAAAACCAAATGCTTTGATCACACTATCAAAGCATTTATTCCAACTCCGAGAGGCTTGCACCAGTCCATAAATGGATCGCTGGAGCTTGCACACTTTGTTAGCTCCCTTTGGATCGACAAAACCTTCTGGCTGCATCATATACAACTCTTCTTCCAGAAATCCATTCAGGAATGCAGTTTTAACATCCATTTGCCAAATTTCATAATCATAAAATGCGGCAATTGCTAACATGATTCAGACAGACTTAAGCATCGCTACTGGTGAGAAGGTCTCATCGTAGTCAATCCCTTGAACTTGTCGAAAACCTTTTGCAACAAGTCAAGCTTTGTAGACAGTAACATTATCGTCAGCGTCAGTCTTCTTCTTGAAGATCCATTTATTCTCAATTGCTTGGCGATCAACGGGCAAGTCAACCAAAGTCCATACTTTGTTCTCATACATGGATCCCATCTCAGATTTCATGGCTTCTAGCCATTTTGCGGAATCTGGGCTCACCATCGCTTCTTCATAGTTCGTAGGTTCATCATGATCTAGTAGCATGACTTCCAGAACAGGATTACCGTACCACTCTGGTGTGGATTTTATTCTGGTTGATCTACGAGGTTCGGTAGTAACTTGATCTGAAGTTTCATGATCATTATTATTAGCTTCCTCACTAATTGGTGTAGGTATCACAGAAACCGGTTTCTGTGATGTACTACTTTCCAACAAGGGAGCAGGTACAGTTACCTCATCAAGTTCTACTTTCCTCCCACTCACTTCTTTCGAGAGAAACTCCTTCTCTAGAAAGGATCCGTTCTTAGCAACGAAAGTCTTGCCTTCGGATCTGTGATAGAAGGTGTACCCAACAGTTTCCTTTGGGTATCCTATGAAGACACATTTCTCCGATTTGGGTTCGAGCTTATCAGGTTGAAGATTTTTCACATAAGCATCGCAGCCCCAAACTTTCAGAAATGACAACTTTGGTTTCTTGCCAAACCACAGTTCGTAAGGCGTCGTCTCAACGGATTTTGATGGTGCCCTATTTAACGTGAATGCAGCCGTCTCTAAAGTATAACCCCAAAATGATAGCGGTAAATCTGTAAGAGACATCATAGATCGCACCATATCTAGTAAAGTACGATTACGACATTCGGACACACCATTACGTTGTGGTGTTCCGGGTGGCGTGAGTTGCGAAACTATTCCGCATTGTTTCAAATGTAGACCAAACTCATAACTCAAATATTCTCCTCCACGATCAGATCGTAGAAACTTTATTTTCTTGTTACGATGATTTTCAACTTCACTCTGAAATTCTTTGAACTTTTCAAATGTTTCAGACTTATGTTTCATTAAGTAGATATACCCATATCTGCTTAGATCTTCTGTGAAGGTGAGAAAATAACGATATCCGCCACGAGCCTCAATATTCATCGGACCATATACATCTGTATGTATGATTTCCAACAAATCTGTTGCTCTCTCCATAGTACCGGAGAACGGCGTTTTGGTCATCTTGCCCATGAGGCACGGTTCGCAAGTACCAAGTGATTCATAATCAAGTGATTCCAAAAGTCCATCAGTATGGAGTTTCTTCATGCGCTTTATACCGATATGACCTAAACGGCAGTGCCACAAATAAGTTGCACTATCATTATCAACTCTGCATCTTTTGGTTTCAACATTATGAATATGTGTATCTCTACTATCGAGATTTATCAAAAATAGACCACTCTTCAAGGGTGCGTGACCATAAAAGATATTACTCATATAAATAGAACAACCATTATTCTCTGATTTAAATGAATAACCGTCTCGCATCAAACAAGATCCAGATATAATGTTCATGCTCAACACTGGCACCAAATAACAATTATTTAGGTCTAAAACTAATCCCAAAGGTAGATGTAGAGGTAGCGTGCCGACCGCAATCACATCGACTTTGGAACCATTTCCCACGCGCATCATCACCTCGTCCTTTGCCAGTGTTTGCTTAATCCGTAGTCCCTGTTTCGAGATGCAAATGTTAGCAACAGAACCAGTATCAAATACCCAGGTGCTACTGCGAGCTCTAGTAAGGTACACATCAATAACATGTATATCACATATACCTTTGTTCACCTTGCCATCCTTCTTATCCGCCAAATACTTGGGGCAGTTCCGCTTCCAGTGTCCAGTTTGCTTGTAGTAGAAGCATTCTGTTTCAGGCTTAGGTCCATATTTGGGTTTCTTCTCCTGAGCAGTAACTTGCTTACTATTCTTCTTGAAGTCCCCCTTCTTCTTCCCTTTGCCCTTTTTCTTGAAACTGGCGGTCTTGTTGACCATCAACACTTGATGCTCCTTCTTGATTTCTACCTCCGCAGCCTTTAGCATTGCGAAGAGCTCGGGAATTGTCTTATCCATCCCTTGCATGTTATAGTTCATCACGAAGCTCTTGTAGCTTGGTGGCAGTGATTGAAGAACTCTGTCAATGACACTATCAACAGGAAGATTAACTCCCAGTTGAGTCAAGTGATTATGATACCCAGACATTTTGAGTATATGTTCACTGACAGAACTATTCTCCTCCATCTTGCACCTATAGAATTTATTGGAGACTTCATATCTCTCAATCCGGGCATTTGCTTGAAATATTAACTTCAACTACTGGACCATCTCATATGCTCCATGACGTTCAAAACGTCGTTGAAGTCCCGATTATAAGCCGTAAAGCATGGCACACTGAACTATCGAGTAGTCATCAGCTTTGCTTTGCCAGACGTTCATAACATCTGGTGTTGCTCCAGCAGCAGGCCTGGCACCTAGCGGTGCTTCCAGGACGTAATTCTTCTATGCAGCAATGAGGATAATCCTCAAGTTACGGACCCAGTCCGTGTAATTGCTACCATCATCTTTCAACTTTGCTTTCTCAAGGAACGCATTAAAATTCAACGGAACAACAACACGGGCCATCTATCTACAATCAAACATAGAAAAGCAAGATACTATCAGGTACTAAGTTCATGATAAATTTAAGTTCAATTAATCATATTACTTAAGAACTCCCACTTAGAAAGACATCCCTCTAATCTTCTAAGTGATCAAGTGATCCAAATCAACTAAACCATAACCGATCATCACGTGAAATAGAGTAGCTTTCAATGGTGAACATCAATATGTTGATCATATCTACTATATGATTCACGCTCGACCTTTCGGTCTCAGTGTTCCGAGGCCATATCTGCATATGCTAGGCTCGTCAAGTTTAACCTGAGTATTCTGTGTGTGCAAAACTGGCTTGCACCCGTTTTAGATGGACGTAGAGCTTATCACACCCGATCATCACGTGGTGTCTGGGCACGACGAACTTTGGCAATGGTGCATACTCAGGGAGAACACTTTTATCTTAAAATTTAGTGAGAGATCATCTTATAATGCTACCGTCAATCAAAGCAAGATAAGATGCATAAAAGATAAACATCACATGCAATCAATATAAGTGATATGATATGGCCATCATCATCTTGTGCTTGTGATCTCCATCTCTGAAGCACCGTCATGATCACCATCGTCACCGGCGTGACACCTTGATCACTATCGTAGCATCGTTGTCGTCTCGCCAATCTTATGCTTCCACGACTATCGCTACCGCTTAGTGATAAAGTAAAGCATTACAGCGCAATTGCATTGCATACAATAAAGCGACAACCATATGGCTCCTGCCAGTTGCCGAGAACTCGGTTACAAAAACATGATCATTTCATACAATAAAATTTAGCATCATGTCTTGACCATATCACATCACAACATGCCCTGCAAAAACAAGTTAGACGTCCTCTACTTTCTTGTTGCAAGTTTTACGTGGCTGCTACGGGCTTAAGCAAGAACCGTTCTTACCTACGCATCAAAACCATAACGATAGTTTGTCAAGTTGGTGCTGTTTTAACCTTCGCAAGGACCGGGCGTAGCCACACTTGGTTCAACTAAAGTTGTAGAAACTGACACCCGCCAGCCACCTATGTGCAAAGCACGTCGGTAGAACCAGTCTCGCGTAAGCATGCGCGTAATGTCGGTCTGGGCCGCTTCATCCAACAATATCGCCGAACCAAAGTATGACATGTTGGTAAGCAGTATGACTTATATCGCCCACAACTCACTTGTGTTCTACTCGTGCACAACATCAACGCATAAAACCTAGGCTCGGATGCCACTGTTGGGGAACGTAGTAATTTCAAAAAAATTCCTACGCACACACAATTTCATGGTGATGCATAGCAACGAGAGAGGAGAGTGTTGTCCACGTACCCTCGTAAACCGAAAGCGGAAGCGTTAGCACAACGCGGTTGATGTAGTCGTACGTCTTCACGGCCCGACTGATCAAGCACCGAAACTACGACACCTCCGAGTTCTAGCACACATTCAGCTCGATGACGATCCCTGGACTCCGATCCAGCAAAATGTCAGGGAAGAGTTCCGTCAGTACGACGGCGTGGTGACGATCTTGATGTTCTACTGTCGCAGGGCTTCGCGTAACCACCACTAAAATATTATCGAGGACTATGGTGGAGGGGGGCACCGCACAATGCTAAGAGATCAATGATCAACTGTTGTGTCTGGGGTGCCCCCCTGCCCCTGTATATAAAGCAGCAAGGGGGAGGAGGAGCGGCCAGGCAAGGGGCGCGCCAGGAGGAGTCCTACTCCTCCTGGGAGTAGGACTCCCCCTTTCCATGTTGGACTAGGACTTGGGGGGGAGAGAGAGGGAAAAGGAAAGGGGGGGCGCCGACCCCCCCTCCTTGTCCAATTCGGACTGGGGGGGGGAAAGGGCGCACGGCTGCCCCTTGGCCTCCTCTCCACTTCCTCCACTAGGCCCATTAAGGCCCATTAGGTTACCGGGGGGTTCCGGTAACCTCCCGGTACTCCGGTAAAATGCCGATTTCACCCGGAACACTTCCGATGTCCAAACATAGGCTTCCAATATATCAATCTTCATGTCTCGACCATTTCGAGACTCCTCGTCATGTCCGTGATCATATACGGGACTCCGAACAACCTTCGGTGCATCAAAATATATAAACTCATAATGAAACTGTATCGTAATGTTAAGCGTGCGGACCCTACGGGTTTGAGAACAATGTAGACATGACCGAGACATGTCTCTGGTCAATAACCAATAGCGGAACCTGGATGCTCATATTGGCTCCTACATTTTCTACGAAGATCTTTATCGGTCAGACCACATAACAACATACGTTGTTCCCTTTGTCATCGGTATGTTACTTGGCCGAGATTCAATCGTCCGTATGTCAATACCTAGTTCAATCTCGTTACCGGCAAGTCTCTTTACTCGTTCCGTACTACATCATCCCACAACTAACTCATTAGTTGCAATGCTTGCAAGGCTTAAGTGATGTGCATTACTGAGAGGGCCCAAAGATACCTCCTCGACAGTCGGAGTGACAAATCCTAATCTCGAAATACGCCAACCCAACAAGTACCTTCGGAGACACCTGTAGAGCACCTTTATAATCACCCAGTTACATTGTGACGTTTGGTAGCACACAAAGTGTTCCTCCGGTAAACGGGAGTTGCATAATCTCATAGTCATAGGAACATGTATAAGTTATGAAGAAAGCAATAGCAACAAACTAAACGATCAAGTGCTAAGCTTATGGAATGGGTCAAGTCAATCACATCATTCTCATAATGATGTGATCCCGTTAATCAAATGACAACTCATGTCTATGGCTAGGAAACATAACCATCTTCGATCAACGAGCTAGTCAAGTAGAGGCATACTAGTGACACTCTGTTTGTCTATGTATTCACACATGTATTATGTTTCCGGTTAATACAATTCTAGCATGAATAATAAACATTTATCATGATATTAGGAAATAAATAATAACTTTATTATTGCCTCTAGGGCATATTTCCTTCAAATTTTTCATATGTCGGTGCGGTCTGAACTGTTTTTAATCCCGAAATTTTGAGTCATATTCAGACTGATTTTAAAAATAAATGTATATCAATATAAAATCCAATAAATTGTCCACGCATAAAAATCGATGCAATTTAAAATCTCGAAGTAAAAAAAGATATTTGAAAATAATTGCCAGTTTGATGTGTTTGAAAAATGTACAGCCCATTTCTCATTACTGATAGGCCATTTTCTCGGCCAGTCGAATGAAGCTCTCCTCGTCTTGAAAGATTTGCAGCCCAACAGGCCTGATAAAGCGACTTACTTGACAAATCACAAAAGAACTGGGCTAGCCATTTTCAGAAAGAAAAAAAACTACTGGGCTGGTCTGTGGTAAACATAAAAGAAAAGGTTGTCTAGACAGGCCAGGGTGTCCCGCACAGCCCAGTTGACACCCTGCTTCCGTCTCAAAAACAAATTAGATAAATGCCACTCCAATTATGGCAATTCATAAAAATGCCACTGCGATTTCCAAACTTTGAAAAATGCCACTGCAATTTTTGCAAACTTTGAAAAACGCCACTGCAGTTTGCAAACTTTGAAAAACGCCACTCCAGACTTTGAAAAATGCCACTAGAAATGACATGAAATGGCATTTTTCAAAGTTTGGAAATTGCAGTGGCATTTCTCGGATACACCAGATTTGGAGTGGCATTTATCAAATTAACCCAAAACAAAAATATCTGGGCGAGCTGCTGGGTCCCTGGTGTCAGCCGCTCGTAGTGCAATTCTCTCGTTTATTGACTACGTTGACAATGGCATGGGACCCAAATGTCAGAAATCCACTAGGAGGAGCCATTTTTTTATTAGCTTGAAATAAGGAGGCACTTGCTTGCGTACTGCCATGACCTTGGCGGGTCCCTGCTGTCATCCTCTCCACGTACAATCATCTCCTAATTGTGTACGCGTCAACTTGCTAGGCCCACAAGTCAGCCTCTAAACCATGGAGGACAAATACAACCCATTTAAAAAAATAACAGCCCATTCCATACATTCAAACGGAAAGTTCAACATTCAGAGGAAAGTATCAGGTATGATCCACATATAGAGTACTGAACTTCCGCGTTGACAACCATCATAGCCAAGTTAACTATCTACTCCCACTAACACTCTAGTAGCGTACAAGTACTAACTTACTCTTAGCTAACTAGACGATGCCGGCCGCCATCTGCTGTCCATGCTAAACACTGGCACCGGCGTCCTCCATCTCGCCTCGGACTTGCCAAAGGTGCGATAGGGCGCCTTGCTCACGCGCGTTGGCCCTTTCCATGCCGGCGTGGTCCACCGAAGCTTCGGCTTCCATGCGGGAAACCCACTTGACGAGCTGGTAGTAAAAATCGGTGTTGCGAACGCGTGCGTGCCCGAAAGCCTCCAGGGCTATTTGCCAGGCGCCGGCCTCCATGTAGTCGGCCCAGTTGCGGGTGCTCTGCTCGCGACTCAGAGCGTCGGTGCGCTGCTGCTCCATGTCCCACTGGCGGCGCAAATCGGCGATACGCTGCTCCTCCACCAGGCGGTCGCGCTCCAACAACTCCTGCTCCTCCGCCATGCGGTCGCGCTCCAACAACTCCTCGATCTCCGCATTGCCATCTAAAGACAGATAGAATGCCTCCTCCCTCCATCTGCCTTCCGGTGAAAACCCGAACACTAGTTCCGGCGGTGACCACCTCCGGCGTCGCCTACCGTGGACGGGCGGGGGCATGGCGGACGTGGCGAGCGACATCGGGCCGGTGGGGGCTTATGAGGATATGGGGAGTTGGGTCACGGTGGCACCTGAGAAGGCTGGGAAACAGTACTTATAGGCAGAAGGTAGCGCGACGGTCATCGGAATTCAATGCATAATGGCTTAGCGCGCCAGCTTGCCATGGAAAATTAGAGAAACTGAAATTATGACTGTGCCGTCCCGTCCCGTCTGGGTCGCATGCCGGCATGGCGGTCAAACGAGTGCACTCGAATTATCTCCCTCCTTGTCGATAATGATTCCATGGATTTAAAGCGTATCTTTTTTTGCATTAGTTAGCTGCCTTAATTACGGCTGGCTGCATGCAGGCACTCAGAATCGCTCATAGGTAGTACGCGAAGCAGCATGCAACGAGTCGCAGCCGAGGGCATGCATGCAGCCACTTACATCGCTGGAATTAATTAGGCTTAAGTTTCTGCATGCCGTTAATTATTGCCATGCCTAGGTCTTGCTGCTTTGCTCACGGGACTAATAAATCCCGGGCGGAGGGAGTACCTTGGTTGGTGAGAGGTTTGAATTAAGCCCTGCAAACCGGAAAGGAGTTACTAGTATGTGCGTGATCCGCTATTTATTCGTGTAGGATCGAGTAGGTCGTTTCTTGAATTGAGCCCTGCAAACCGGAAAGGAGGTAGTACGTGCGTGATGCGCTATTTATCCGTGTAGGATCGATAGTGTAGCTTGTCAATTTCTTCAGAGGTAGGCATTTTTATCCGTGTAGGATCGATAGTGTAGCCCGTCAGTTTCTTCAGAGGTAGGCATTTTTATTCAAAAAACTGCCACTTCGCATCTTGCGTTGCGAATAAAACTGCCAGAAGCGCATTTGTAGGCTAGCTAGTGATCGATCAATAACTTGTAAACACTGAGCGAACAGAAATAAGTAACTGTTAATGCATCTCAATGATTCACAGATCATATACAAATACGTAGCTCCAAAAGCAAAGATCAGCCACTTCGGATCTTGCGTCGCAACTAAAACTAACTAGTACGATTCTCATACATAAGATCAACATGTTAATGCATCTCAATGATTCACAGATCATATACAAATATGTAACTCCAAAAGCAGAGATCTAGAAAAAACATCTGTTCTTCCTACTAACATGGATGCTTCTCTTGGCCAACATTCAGTACAGACTGAAAGGCGAATTTGTTTGTGAAGTCTACAATTCCTCTTGCAAACGTAAGTGGTTTCACCAACAGCTGGAACCATGAGAATGAACCACACATGATGGAGGAACATCCACTGCAATATGATTTGGTCTTCTCTCGATCATACCGCGAGACTATTTTCGGAATACAAACTTTAACTTAGTTAAAATGATGCCCATTGTATAATCAGACCAAAGCAATGAAGCACCTAGTGTTGGCCAATAAATAGTACAGTACTACTTTTCTGTAGTCCATGAAGTGACTATCCAATCTTTCTGTGTCTATTTTCAAATGGCACTGCATGCAGTGACTATACTATTCTCTTGTGCGGTTCAACCAAAATTGCGGACACTTTGTTTGTTTGCCAAATAGCAACGGGCAGACATCTCTATCTGCACAAATATCAAGCAGCTAGTAAACATATACCACACCTTGTATTTTCGGTTTAAACATGTCTCTTCCGCTTAGCATCTGTCATGTTCTGCACTGGACAATCTGATACAGTTATGTTTTGCCCTGGACAATTTCATACTGAATTGATTTGCTGGTTCAGAGCAGAAATATAGCGCCTATTCTTCATCAGACCAAGGATATCCATGTTCGCAGTGAAGGAAGAGGTGAAATCAATACAACCAAAATTGAGCATCCAATCATTGAATCCTGTCTTGCACCTCCAATGTAGGTCCACCCTGCCAATAAATTCACATGCAAACCACTAGTATTACTATCTAATGACAGTACAAAAAGAGTAGCAAGATAGTATCTAACCATGTACCTTCGTAATGAACAGCTCATAGTGCCACCAATTGGATATAAAGGTTTGGAAAAAAACATGCTCCTAATGTTGAACCAGTTGGACTTTTTGTGCAGTTCCACTAAAATCGAGCATCCCTGTTTGCATAGATATTGAAAGTGTGATTACTCTAAAAGTGGCACTAGTTGAAGCATAGACTCACAAATATAAGCATTCCAATTTCATAATGGGAAAAGGTAGCAAGACTGTTTCTAACCACCTGTTTGAAGGAATAAATAAAGCAACAACGGCTGATGTCAGGAAGGCATACATAGTTTTTTCTGAAAAACTGAGCCATTCCTAACCTTTCCTCTTCTTTTAAGCAAAATTTGTGCAGTTCTACTAAAATAAAATGCCATCACCGCCTTGACAATTCAGTGACATTGTACAAAAGGAAATGACTTAACATTACATCATGATGTCAGGTATGTAGTCGACAGACATTAGAGACAAACATACAAACCTCCTCCGATAACATAATGAACATTAATTTTAACAAAGGTGTGACTAGCTTTACCGGGATAATTTGAGTGAACTCTACACCCTTTGTTCCTTAATATAAGACGTTTTCGCGATTCAATTTAAAGTACACAAACGTCTAGTATTTAGAAAAATAGGTAGTAGTTTTCTTGAGCACATATCTGGGAAAGCTTGCCACACTTTATTTATGTCCATACGCTAATGCAACACCATTCGAATACTACAAATATACACTAATCCAGTGGCTAGTGCAACAGTAGAGTAGTTAGTTTATTACAGGGTACAGTACAATGGTTTTACTGAACAGATTTCCATAAACTCTAGCACTGGAAGGTTTCTATAAGAATTAACAATACAAAATGTAAAGGTAACAAGATTCAGCATTGGTATACTAGCTCTGCATGAGCATTAAACCAAATACAAAAGTCTGAACGTAACTAGAATTATTAACTAATGACAGTATAAAAAAATTGCAAACCATGTACCTCCAAGGTAAATATCATTTCGAACTCGGGGGACCTTAAAAATTGCTATCCCAATCTTGATAATCGATCAAACATAAAAAATTGATCGAACGAATCAAGAGAACAGCCGGAGGAGGAGGTGCCCACTCTTGACCTTTCCTGTTGTCTTCATAATTGTTTGTGCAGTTTAACCAAAATAAAATGACATCAGCGCCTTGGCATTTTGGTGACACTATACAAAAAAAATAACTTATCTCATGAAAGTGAGGTATGTAATCTATAAGCATTAACAGTGCAAAAATCTGAAGGTAGTAACAAGTTTCATCGTTGGTATACTGGCTGTGCAACAGCATTAGAATGCCTTAGCTGAAAAATCTTTAATACATCCACAATCAATAGCTAACCCTGAAATAATCCAGTGACATTAAATGGCATTGTTTAAATTTATCGGTGGCATTAGACTGAGAGCTGCATTAGTTAAATGTGGCATCACTTTAGCAATAGCATTGCTTGACTTGACTGCTGGCGTTATACTAACAGCAAAAAAAGTGGCAATAAGAGCATGGGAGGCCCATTCAGACAGTGGGCGCACTAGTATGATGTACCTCCACAGACGCAGAGTGGTGAGGGAGGTATGGTTGCCCAGAGCAACAAATATCCAGGCAGCATATGTGGATTACGTCCCATTTTTGCTCTCTCTAGCCACCTTTTTCCTATGCGAGGACAACAAACCGACCGACCTGGTCATTCTCTATTGTGTTGTCATGCCTTTCTACCCTTCTTCAACCAAGATTCACGAGACTCGTTCCTTAGCTACTGATTTTCCCCTTTTCAACCTAGATGCGGGTTCGATGCCTACTCTCTTGGGCAGTACAGTCCCCCTTCCTTTCCTTATTCAACCTAGACATGGATTAGTCTGCATGAAGTAGGGTTTCCTTTAATAGTGCAAATTATGGTTTTCGTCTGCGTGGCCAGCAGAGCAGAGGATAGGAAATTGGGAAGATGGTGGAGTGGAAAAAGATCCACATGCAACGACGTGGCAGATGGGGCAATAGAACAAGGTTATGGTTCGAAAAGAGGTAGCATAACTAAGGGTCGGTGGGAAGTGGCTTCGCTCGTGGTCGTCGTCCTCCGCACACACTACGGCAGCGAGCTTGGGGACAGAGGCCATCCCGTGCGGGCACTAGGTCTGAGAGGACGGCCTTGTCGTTAGTGCATGACCTCGCTCGCCGACGACGAGTGCATCAACGCTGCACGTCCTTTTCTTCCCCGGTGGATCTGTGACCACCGGTGAGGAGGGAGAGAGGGGCCGTCTTTTTTAGATCTGGAGAGAGGGTGGTAGTGTGAGAAGCAAGTGGGCAGCCCTTAGCAAGAAAGCGCTCAAGCTCCAGCCTATATATATTTTTATACTACTAGTACTGGAGGTGGAGTAGTGGTAGAGTAGTTTATATTTTCTCTGCGTACAGTACCAGTTAGTCGTGCTTCAAAACTGATCGGCACGCCATTAAAAAAATAAAGGTCGATAACTAATACGGCACCTCGGGCCAACGCGGCCAGATCCCATTTTGCACGAGAAATTACACACCATGTTTTGTTGACATGTGGTCCCGTTCTAACATATCAGTGAGACGCTGGCGAGTAGTAGGAGTATTTCCGAACGGACATGTAGGCCGGGGCGCCTCTTCGTGAATCGTGGCAAACTCGCAACCGTCCACCGACTCTTCGCCTTTCCCTCTCGATTTGGAACTGTTGTCGCACGCTCTTCCTCTCCCTCCTCCATTTTCCTTCAGCTCTTCACCCTTTCTTCTGCCATTGTTCGATCGTCTTCTCCATGGAGGGAACAGGACGGAAACGACCCCGTTATTCTTGCCCCGATCTAAAAGATGACGTGGTGGAGGAACTCATTGATCGGTGCGACGTCATCACCTCGGCTAGCATGGCAGGTTCATTCAAGCCCATTCTCGACTCAACTAATAACATCATTACAAAGAACCCAAGAGTCAAGGAGCGGTTTGATCTCCCCTATCTTCTTCGTCGTGACCCTGATGATGACTGGCGCCGGCACGACGGAGGCCTCGCCCTGTGCAAGTTGATGCCGCTTGATAATGATATGTATGATGTTAAGATGCCATCGCTTGAGGGCAAGGCTTAGGCGGGCGCAAATGGAGATTGGGTTGTTTACATTGGGTCCAACTGCGAGTGGGAACTTGTGAATGTCTACACTCGTGACCGGGTTCCACTTCCAAAAATCTCAGCAGACTGCCCAGAGGTTGAGCACACCGGTATTGTACGCATGTTCAAATACAATCATGGTGTCTGTCTTCTACGGAAGATAGCAATTTGTCGAGTTCCTAACTGCTCTTGGAATTAAAACAACTATCAAGTTGTTTCTATCTTCGACAAGCTTGTTGTCGTCCTTTGTGGTTCGAATCGATGGACATTGCTCAAAAATCAGTTTCTGTACACGGATGAGTACTGTGATGCAATTCAATACGAGGGCCCTGTGTTTGCTGCCACCACTAGTGGCACTGTTTTTGCATGGCATCCTCATGGTTTCGGTACGTTTGTCTTCCACCTAATTATAATTGTTTCATCCACTTGCATGCGGGTTAGCAAGTTTCCCTTTACTAATTAACCTTCTTCTTGTGTTTCCAAGGTCCTGTGAACATCCCACCACCTATACTTGAAAAATTTTATAACCAAGGGGGAGATGACGATGGTGATGATCACTAGCATGAGGACGAGCAGCGCCCATATACTCTGTGGCGCCTGGCAACTAATTCCAATGGATCACCTCTTCTTGTGTGTATACAGCCCACTGATGACGTTACTGCTAAGGAAGCAGGTGTAGTCTCCCATGGTCGCACTCTCCGGACCTATTCCAACACCCGTTGCATGGTATTCGGGATGGATACTAGTGTGCTAGCGCCAACTCCTTCTCCCTGGTACAGAATTGATAGTCTTGGAGAAAACTCGCTCTTCCTTGGACAAAACTATCCGATGATGGTGAAAGCCGATCCAACTGCTGTTGACACAACGTTAACAGTTCCATTTATGAGAAGCAATTGTGTCTATACCTCGGACATTTGTGTGGTTCCCTACCCTGGTAGGGATATAGTAGGCCGCTTCAGCCTGGATGATCAGTCCTGCATTGGTTTCCAGATCGACAATCGATGGCCCGTCCCAGAGAATCACTTGTGGTTCAAAGCAAGTGTTTCCAACGCCGAGGAATGGTTGAGTTGAAGTTCATTTCATTGCTTGTTATTTGTTGTGTGGTGAAAACTTTAGTATTTATAATGTGTCCTCGTTGTCGATGTGGGTTGATGACCTATTGTATGTAATAAAATGATATGCCTGTGATAAACTTACTAAATTTATGAATGGCTTTCGAGTCGCTTCTCTGAGTGAGTGGTGCGACGAGGCAACAAAATATTTTCCGAATACATAATTGTACGTCCATTGCAACAGGTTATCGGATGAGGCCAATCAACAATAGTAGTACACTATTTGTACTAGCTTCACATGCTTCGCGCGTCGGGCAGGTGTTTTTACTGTAGCCATATGTTAATGTGTTCGCTGTACGTAACCAGCACCTTGAATCCTCGATACTAGTACTATATAGTAGGAGTAAGTAGTAGGAGTAGTAGGGTGGCATGGGCCAGAACAAGCATTCACGTCCAGGAGTATGACACACGCCACCACCACGACATCCATCTGACACCAAATTATTTCTTGGAGTCCGTGCTAGAGCAATCTCTTCAACCTTGTTGTTTCTCTAACTTTAGCCATCGCGCCGCAGGCGAGGTGGGGGTTTGCCGATACTCCGTTTCCTTAACTGCGGTCCCACTTGTAAGGCCAACTCCAACGCACGACCCCAAACGCACCTCCGTTTTGCACGAACTCCAACAATAATTTTGACTAGAAAAGCAAGAACAAAGAAAACAAGAACCACAAGAATACATTTTACTACAACTGTAAGTTGGATTAGTGCCTTCTCGATGCATTCATTGTTGATCAGCGGAGGCTCGATCTTGCGTCTGTGCTAGCTAAAAGTGATAGAACATCTACTAAATTGCGCTCTATCAATATATGGATGTACTATTCTTCCCAATACAAAAACTTGCATCCATTCTACTCCCTCCGTTGCACAATACATGCCTTCTATTTGTCAAAATATATATGTATCTAAACATGTCTTAGTATATAGGTACATCCATTTTTGGACAAATGGAAGTCAAGTATTTTGGAACGGAGGGAGTACACAATAAAAATTTTAAGTTAGCACAACTAGTCTATTCCGAGAGCAGAACCGAAGATTTGGTCAGGTTCTTCCTCATTTTGCCGACACGTGGGACATCCAGCATCCAGGTCGTGTCATGAAAGAAAATAGAGTGGTAGTTGAAGCCACGAGATGTGCATCTTGGGTTAAACTGTAAATAGAATCTTACTACTCTTGAGTAACTCCAAAAGCGGCCACCGAAGATCTTTATTGGATTTGTTTTTCATCACCAGCACGTCGGGGTGAAAGATGTGCAGGTTCAGTGGGTCCTCTTGCGTTTTCACTGACATGTGGGGCCGCATGTGAGCAAACAGACGATGGGCTCCGCACGTCCGCTGGCTGGCTGAGAAGAGAGATAGAGGAGGGCTGAGCACGGACTGCAGGAAATTTGTTCTATGTACCTCGATATAGGCTCGATATAGTGGGGTGGCATGGGCCATAACTAGCATTCACGTCTAGCAGTACGACACACGCCACCCACACGAGTCCCATCCAACACCAATTTTGTTGGAGTCCATGCTACAGCCATCTCTTCTCCCTCCTATTTTCTCAGCCATCGTGTGGTGGGTGGGGTGGGGGTTTGCCGATAGTCGGTTTGCTCAACTGCGGTCCCATTTGTAAGTGAAAATGCAACACCGCACGCATTCCCGCTTGAGCGGCATGCTGGACCAACCGTGTGGGGGTGCGACGCGAACACGACATGCTTTTCCTTTTGAACTTGTAACTTGTAAAATTTGGTTCTGCTCCATGGCGCGACCGATAGATAGAAAATAACGATTTTGCCTAGAGTAATGAGAAGTTTGGTTCTGGCGCCGTTCATGCATGGAGTACGTACGAAAATTATGAAGTTGATGCGAAAGGTAAGATAATTACTATAGTATCATATACTACTACATGGATTTGACGGAAAGATAAAAATACATACGAATCCATCAACGTTCAACGACATCCTCACGCCCTAGTGCGCCGGGTCACCAACCGACGTGTGAGGAGCAGCGGCGTTGGCGGCGAGCTCAACGTGCTTCTGAACAGTGCCGTCCAAGGTTGCCCTGCACTCCAAGAAGGCCAGCGTCCTATCGTCCTCCTCTTGCATGTAGTAGTCCTTGTGGACGATTTGCGCGTAGACGTGGGTGATTATGTCGATGGTGTCTTGCTGCGCCAGGCGCTGCACGGCGAGCGCGACCTCGAGGTGGACATTCTCCGGCGCGGCGGCGGGCAGTCGCAGGGCCACTAGTGCGTCGAAGAGGTTGTTACCATAGTGGCCGTTGAGGGTGGCGGGCATCGCAGAGCCTGGGCGCGTCGGCTGGAGGCTTACGTCAAAGTCTTCCACAAGCTTCTTGACGACGGTGAACTTGTCGAGGAAACCGACGAGGACCTCGTCGAACAAGGAGACGAAGCTGTCGTCCAAGCGGCCCCTCGCCCTGGCGGCCTCAAGCAATACTACCTGGAGACATTCCTTGGTGCCGAGCTGCAGGCCGGCGTCGTGGACCATCTGGCACAGTCGGCTGATGCTCGCGCTCATCGCCTCCATGGGTCTAGCGTAGCTTCTAGTCAACTGATCTTGTGATTCGAGTGATCACTCAGCCCTTGGTTAGCGTGGGTAGGTGCGTAGGATTTCATACTACTCCTCGGCCCTCTACTGTACCTGCCTTTGGCTGTATGATAGGTGGGCCAGCCACCCCCTGGGGCCACGTGTCATTCACCCAAAGGCAGTTGCCGTAAGTCAACGAAGTTGTGTCCCCCACCGTGCCGGTGCAGTATAGTCATCTCACCGGACCTCTAGGTGGGGCCAAACGAGAGAAGTTTGATGTGTACTGGTTTATTGGCCCCCTTTGCATTTTGTGCCAAGTTTTGACCTTTGATTTAAGTAATAAAATGTTAATGCATGTAAACAAAAATGTTGTGTAAGTCACCTTCCGAAAACCAAATAATCCCAAAATACTTAGGCACGGTGCATTAACTCCCTCCTTGTTTCTTATTTCGTGACATATAGACCAATGAGAGATGTGGGCCGTGCATGCTTTCAATGACTTGAGACTACCAAACATGACATGACGTGTTTAGTTCATTGCATGTAATCCTATTAGTACTCTAGTTAGGAGTAGCAAAAAAACATTAAGTTCTCTCGCCGATAGGAATAAAACACCATGTATTTATTTACAGAGGGAGTAGTACATTTTTGGTGACATGCATTACTAGATATTGCTAGTCAAATACTAAAATCTACATGGACGTGGTAGTACTCCTAAATCCAGACGGTGGTGCTACTAGTACTAGTAGTAGTACTACCAATGTAGTACTCCGTAGTAGGAGTACTAGCACTGTACTACCCGTTGGTCAAATTATTACGTGCTGCTCCTCACAGTGAAGTGACAAGACCCTGCGCCGGAGATGACACCTGAGTATAGGTGCCGTGTTCGCATACCATAGTCAGCCTCACCGTCTGCAGTCACTATCATCATGGCTATAGAGCTAGCCTGCTTACAACTACCCTGTTCGACATAATTTCCCGTGCGTAGATGCCCGTGCATTGCACGAAACACCAAGATTGGGGGTGGGCGGCTCCGGCAACGGCCATCACGCCAGATTTTTCCATGGCCTTCTACTCCTAGATGTGGTGGGGAGGAGATGAGGCTGATTGTGAGAGACAAGGAGTTGTTTGTAAATAGGGAACAAGTGCGGGCATCTTTTTGCAAAAATGGAGAAGCTTGGTTTGTATGCGTCAGATCTAGATCCGATGGCTATTGGTGAAATATGGGCGGCACAACATCATCACCAACTCAGGACCTGTTTGATTCGCAGGATTTTGAAAACGCAGGAATAGGACACGGCAATATTACAAGTTTCAAACTGATATTACAAATGTTAGGAGTAATGCTGCAGCTACGAAGAGGGAATTACTAGGAAGTTTACGTAAGAACTTTCGTTACTTTACGTGGATGCAGCATTATCGTACAAACTAAAATCCATCGCCCTGACAAGTCACTAATGGGCAAATAAGTTTTCGAGTCTCTGGCCACTTGATGTTTCAAAAACAAATTCAGCTTCTGCGGAGACTTTGTCATTTAGGCTTAGATGCTTGCGGTGATCAGCACGCCATTCATTGTTGCGCCCGAGAACGCCAAACCTCATTACCTTGAGCACACTTGCCTCCAGAACAAAGAACCTGGTCAATTTAATCTCAGATGTGCTGCCTCGATAGTTGATCAAATCAATTTCTGTAAGATGGAGATCAAGGCATTCGATGAGATTGTTATAGTGCAGCACATTTTTCACTTTCGGGTCTTTTTTATCTGCAAAAGAAGATAACATATTAGAGGAGCTAGCTGCATAAGATTGTCGTGTCATCAAGAGGTACCAATATCATTCGCTCATACGATAGGGTTGGCTGGCTAGTGATATTTTTTCACTCTCTCTCTCCCTCTCTTTCTGTTTCCTCTCATTTAACTAGGAGCACGTGAAGAGCTTGGGCATTTGTTGCCTTCCACTATGTGGACGATGCCATATTTCGCAAAAGTATGCCACATAACACACATCGATGTCAAATCAAAAGATTTTGGCACCGCTCTCGCGATGTGAGAGAGTTGGCACCGCTGTGCACACAGACCCACATGTATAAACAAATCAATCAAACCAACCACACCAGCCTCTCACTCTCCCAAACAAGTGTTTTTTATTGCCTCAGTCCTCTCTCTCTCTCCCACGTAGTGTTTTTTCATTGCGTGAGTTAATTTGGCACCGGAGCAAAGTAGGTGATCCAGGTTGGGACACCAGGTGAGAAATGGAGGGGGCATCAATGCCAAATGCATCACAAGTGAATTTGGCACATGTTTTGGCCTACATAGCCCACTTTTGTAATACTACCTCGTATTTAGTATAAAATTTTGACCATAGATTTACCTAAGAAAATGCTAATGCATGTCACTAAAAATTACACCATTTGAAATTATGTTCAAATACGAATCCAACGATATAGTTCTTAGTGACATGCATTAACATTTTGTCAGTTAAATCTATGGTCAAATTTTGATACTACAAAATTGGAAGAGTAAACCAGGAGAATTTGGCAGACGAGTACACCAACGCTGTCAATTTCGGCGCGTCAATGACCCTGATTTTTGTTGGACCTTCTAGATCCGATACAAGCAATCTCTCAAGGAAAGGCGCATTCTCAATGACCATAACGTGGAACAGCTGGAGTGATCTCTTCCCAATTGATGTCTTGTTGAAGGGCCAGCAAGACACATAAATCCATCAGAGATTCGTCGAGGCGATGTGGAGGCTAATGAACCCGTGGATCTGCTCAAGACGAAGGTACTCGAGTGCAGTACAGCTGCGGACCAGGTGCTCCATAGCCTTCTTCGAGATGACAACATCGAAGAGGTCGAGCTGCTTGAGTTGAGGGAGAAGAAGAGTGGGCACGGCATTAATCTGGGGAAGATAGCAGGAGCTGAAGCTGGCGCGGCGCAGCGTTGGCGTGAGGCAGAGCGCGGACGGCGGCAAAGAGCGACATCATCCAACTTCAAAGCTGAGCTCCTCGAGGTGATCTAGGGCGGGGGATAAGAGCCACTCGTCGAACTTGGGTTGGAACTTGCAGTTGGTACTGAACATGTGGATGTCAAGGCGTTTGGCTGGCCCAGGGTGCGATGAAAGGATCTTGGAGACTGCGGCCATGCGTTTGCAATCCCCGTCACAGAGACAACTGTCGACGGTGAGGTTGAGGGGGACGCAGCGCCAGAGGGGGCGCCACCGCCGGGAGAGCAGGGCGGTCCGCACGACAGATTTGGTGGGGAGGAGGCCGATGATGACGAGCAGCATGTCGTCGGGGAGGCTGCTGATGAAGTCCAGGCTCGCCGGATGCGGTTTTGGCTTGATCCGCCTCCGCTTGTTGGCTGCCTCGCCGTCCATCTCAACCGAAGATACAGAACACGAGCTAACTAGGCAGCATGTGGATTGGTTGACCGGTCAACTAAACAATATACGGAGCTATACGCTGACACAGTGAGCGTATAATCCGTCGGTATAGAGAGTTCGAGTGAGAGGGGAGGCCCGTGAGAGATAGCAGAGAGAGAGAAAGAGCCACTCCCTCCGTTCGATAATGTAGTTCCAACATTTTTTAAGTCAAACTTTTGAAACTTTGACCAAGTTTATAAAGAAATTACTTATATCTACAATACCAAAGATAAATGATAGTATGAAGTAAGTACACGTTGTGATGAATCTAATGATCGTTCCAGATGTAAATGTTTTTCTCCACATATACCTGGTCAAACGTTTCTGAGGTTTGACTTTTCAAAACATCCATATGCTTATGGACGTGACAGAGTCCCTAACAAGAGAGAGAGAGAGTGAAAAAAGTGTGTGTGCGTGTGTGAAAGAGACATGGACAACACACGACAAAAGTAGAGAAAAAGCGTGCGTGTCTTATGCAAACATATCACACATGCATCTTCGACAACGGAGGCAAGGTGAGGAGATAGTGTGTGGTTGTTTGGAACCGAGAGAGCAAGACCCCTAGCGTGTGGCCAAGAGGGGTCTGACAAACAAGGGAGAGAGGTCGAGAAAGACGTACGGAGAAAATGCAGACATGGGGAGGAGAGAGTGTATGTTTTTCATAGAGAGATCCCCTGGAGATCGTGATGGGACAACATGGGTGGGAGATCAAGTGACAAGGTGTGTGCGCGATAGAAGATGCCCCGAGAGATATCGAGATAGACGTATGGATGGAAGGAGACAATACGTGTGTTCCTGTTGGCTACTAAGAGATAATCATACTTAGGAGGGGGGAGTGCTTGCGCCTATGATGGATTGAGGGATTATGGTACTTAGGGGGGTGCGTGTCACATGGAGAGAGAACAAGGGCGGAGAGTGTTGGATGGGTCTATATGTATAGCGCGAGTGAGACATGTGTATGTGTGAACCAGGGAGATATAAGGCCAGTTTGGCTTGCGTCCTGAGCATCTTTTGCCTGGCCTGGGGTTGTGGCTGGATTTCATGCACGCTTGTTTGGTTGCTACCCTGTGAAAAAGAAAGCCCGCCTGGCATGGGTTCCCTTGCACTTTAATTAGCCTGGCTGAACTCCAGACGCTGCAAGTAGCCTGGCCCAGGCGACCGATTTCGAACGCCTGGTCATGCCTGGTCGTGTGGCCATGAGGCTAACAGCAACATGGATGGATATTAGCATTAAATAATTGATGCATGGATTGATTGATGGGACGTTGATGCTTTGCCTGGCCCAGGCATGAAACAAACGCTTCAGCACCACACAAGCCTGGCCAGGCAGAAATATTTTACATCTCACGTCCACACCAGGCAGTACCGGCCATCAAGGCATGAGGGTCAGGTCACGAACCAAACTGACCAATAAAGTTTGAGAGAGATTGAGGAGCCCCGATAAGGCTGAGTGGTGCGTCAGATAGCTAAGAGGGGGGAAAGAGATATTCCATCCACTCGATAATGCAGTGCATGTAAATTTTTTAGAAGTCAAACTTTGGAAACTTTGATCAGGTTTACGCAAATGTTATTTATATCCACAATACCAAAGATACATCATACAAAACTACATCTCATGGTGAATCTAATGGTATATGTTTGCCGTACTAGATGTAATTCTTTTTCTCCATGTACATGGTCAAACTTTGTGATGTTTGACTTTTCAATAAATCTATATGCTATGGACCGAGGAGAGTGCCTCAGTCGAGACAGATCAAGTGCGTGTGAAGGAGAATGAGTAAGTGTGCAAAAAGAGTATGTGTGTGAAAGAGAAAGTGACAACAAATGATAAATTAGAGAGAGTGTGTGTTTTTTCGTTTCTTATGTGAACATATCACGCATGCATCTCCGAGATGGAAAAGCGAGGCGAGGAGATACACGAAGATAGCTATTGTGTGATTGTTTGCAACGGAGAGAGACACCCCTGTAGCACATGTCCAATAGAGGTGTGGCCAACAAGGAACAAAGGTCGAGAGGGACACATGGATGGCATGGACGCATGGGGAGGGAGAGAGGGTGTGTTTGTGATATAGAGATCCCGTCGAGATCGTGAGGGGACTATATGGGTTTGAGATCGAGGGAGTGTGTGCGTGATAGAAAGATGCCCCGAGAGAAATCGAGATAGACCATGAACATGTTTGTGATGGAGACTAAGATTAGCTAGTCATATACATATAGGGGGGACTACATGTGCCTATAATTGAGTGAGAGACCATCATACTTGGCTAGCTGGGCATGAGATTGTGTGTGTGCGCGTGTGAGATGGAGAGAGAACGAGGGGGAGAGATAGAGTTTTAGATGGGCCTATCGAGTGCGAGTGAGATATGCATGTGTATGTGTGACCCAGGTGGATGGAGAGTTTGAGAGAGGGGGGAAGAGCTCCGAGACGACATAGTGGTGCGTGAGAGAGTTACAGGCAAAGAGCCAAGGAATCTGTGTGCGTACGATGAGTGCACCCAAGATATCTAGCTTGGACTAGCTAGAGTATCATACATAGTGTGGGAGAGAGACCTATAGATGGTGTATATATGCATGTGAACTAGAAAGACCCCCCCCCCCCACACACACACACAAAGAGAGAGAGAGAGGTGGAGACAAAGGGAGAGGGACGAACAAGGTTTTTGTGTCGGATGCATGCGACAGAATTGAAGATTGTCGACGAGAGAGAGAGAGAGAGAACAGGAGTCCGGGAGAGGGGGAGGTCGCGTTTTATGCATCAAAGACTAATATAAACCATGTTTCGATATAAACTTGCATTCAAATATTTAAATTGGAGAACATGTTGTCTGCAATCCACACATGAACGGATATATGCGTATATCAAACAAGTTCATTAATTTGACTTTCAACATGTTCATGGAGTACTATAATACTGTACAACATGCTACTCGATTGAGGTGTTCAATTTTGGATTTAGTTCACTATTTTGACCTACTGAACGAGCTATTTCATTGAATCGAGATATTTCATTTTGGGTTTGATTCGCGTTTTTGAGTGGGTCAACTATTTGTCATATAGTAAATCGCTAGCAACGAGCATGTAAAAACACATTACTCCCGAGCATCATCTCTCCATCTAAAAAAGAAGTGGCAAGCTAATATTTCAAAATTTGATCCGAATCGACTTGGTAAGGTAGACGTGGATGCTCGTTCTCCCAAAATTTGAACGAACCGTTAAACATCCTCTCTGCTCGGTGAAATTCGCCCGAGCAAATAAATGGGAGACGCGAAATTACCGTCCTATGTGGGACACACATCAATTGGCCCGTTGTACATCGAGGGTAGGTTCGTAACTTCATCCAAGCGCGCCTTCTCCTCGGCCGAAATGACATGTGCCGAATAATTCATAAACCATGGTCAGCAAAACATGCTCTCCTCGCCCAAAATAGCTCGTGCCCACTATTTCAAAACACGCTCTCCTTGCCCGAAATCGCTCGCGCCCACTATAGTTCAAAACACGCCCTCCTCGCCCGAAATCGCTCCCGCCCAGAGAAGCAAAGTTACTCTACTATCCCCGACCCTCAATACACAGACCAAAGCCGAGAAGCCTATAGGCAAGGGTAGAACTGTAACTCCCCCTCACATTTCAGACAAATGCGTCTGTAAGACATGGTTCCACTCCCCTCCCAATTCCCCCCGCCCGCCCCCATTCATACCTCGTGGGCGCCAAATCACCTTCTCCCCGGGAAGCTCCCTTCTCCCGAGCCGCGAAACCTCAGCCCCACCTCCATGGCGCCCCCACCGCACCAATTTCACAGCCGCCCTCCTCCCTAATGCCGGAGATGCTGTCCATTTGCCGTCGTGCACTGGGTCGTGTGCCTCTTACTCCGTGCTGCTGGTGCTGCCTCGACGACGGCCGCGTGAACCGTACCGGAGCTGATTCACCCCCACCATTGTTCATGGCGCCGGAGCGGCTCCAACTTCGGATCCATCCAGAGTCCTGGCGCTGCTTCGGCGTAGCCGCCGACCGTCGCGACATCGCACTTTCCCTGCCACCGGTCGCCACCGCAACCGTGCCGGCCTCACCGACTCGGCAGCTGGACCTGCCTACTTCACCATGCCGCCAGATAGGTCGCACCCTCATCTCAAATCACTTTATTTAGGCGTCAGTTGTCTGAATTTTTATTCTGGGCCAATCGATTTGCAATGGGAAGCAGCACCCCTCGAGGCGGTGGAGCTCCTAGGCTGCTGGTTGGCTGGTGTCTAACGTAAGGGTGCGGGGCCGCAAGTTCACCGCAGAAGTAGCGCTTAGATGGCTATCTTTTAGAGTTGCATGGGTTGAAGGTACTGCCGCCGCCGGATCTGGATGACGGGGAGTCTTTGTGGATTGGCCCGGGGGCGACGCAACCACGGCAGTGCGGTGGGGCGGGGAGCGGGGTTTTGGCCGGGGCCACGGACGGCGGAGGCAGGCTGCTCTGCCGTTTGTCGCTGGCTCTTCGGGGAAGATTCCGAACAGTGTCAGCCGGGAGGCACAAGATGGCCAGCCATCCGGCGTAGATCGGACAGTACCAAAATAAAATAAAATCATGTGACCCCAATTTAGTCTTCAGTCAACAGACGTGTGACCACTCTCGTACCTTGCTGTTGATCTCTTAGTGTATTTCTTCAGATCAAAGAGATATGTCGTTCTTAACATTCTGCGTTATCTGCATCTTCAGACACACTGTCTTCCGACTCACCGCAGATGCTCCAACAAGGGAAGCATACACCAGAAGGGAGCTATAGTCCCCACTCAACAGTTCCCTGCATCGAATGCGCGTGCCCGACATGCACAACCACAACAACTGCAGGGCCATCGACAAGTCAGCACATGATGCTCACTCCTATGGATGGCAGCCAGATAGGTTGTACCCTCATCTTACTTGTGTGCAACATTTATGGCTTTGTTATTCATCTAAGCATGGAAAATAGATCATCACATTTCACTGTATATTCATGCTGATCTCTTACGGGTCTTGTTCAGGAGTTAAGGCTGTTCCATAGTTCAGCTAAGATACTTGTTCTTTAGGTAACACTGTTCCATAGTTATCATCCATCAGCCAATGCTATCCCACAGGCTGGTGATTATAGTATTATACCACTTCTAGTATTTCCTATGTTGTTCTTTAATACTTTTGTGTGCCATCTAGTTAATCTTGAGTACAAACGATAAATATTCTGTAGCTTTCATCTGTGTTCTCCCTTTAGTTTACGAGACCTGTTCCTACTAGTTAACCCCAGTCCTACTATTTATGTCGTCTCCTACAGGCACTCATTACATAAATCTAACTACTAGTTGTCTTCCATGCATGTCAGATATAATTGCACACACTGATATATCCACAAGAACCTCACGGAGCAATGTAAAGGCCAATAAACTTGATGTCAATGATACCCAATATGATGGAACATGTAAAGGCAGTTCTTTAGAAGACTTGCAGAAAGATGATGAATCCTCTTCACCCTACAAGGTCCTTGCTCTAACTTGGCCTGTGATATGGGTACAACATGCATATAATGTCCTGGAGTGTATCTACTCTGTTGCAATGCCATGTGCTTAGCATGCTGATCATGCATGTAAATATGTCATGCCTTCCTGTTTTTCAGTACCTATTCCATTCATGATGACATGTTTTCAAATTCAAGTACTGTCATTATACTCTATCGCAATGCCATCTGCTTAATTTGGACATCATGCTTCTGAATATCTTATGCATTGTTATTCATCAGTATGTACTTCATCTGTCTACCATACCATGTTCTTTACATTGAAGTGTTGTTCTAGTGCTTTGTTGCAATGCCATCTTATTTTCCTAATCATACACATGTATGTTGCCTTAGTTATTTCTGTACGTATCCCGCTAGCATACAGTTTTACATTCAACTAGTGTTTTTTTGCTGTGTTGTCCTGTCGTATCCCTAGCTCTTACACCATACTCCCTCCGTCCGGATTACATGTTGCCGAAATGGATAAAAAAGGATATATCTAGAACTGAAATACGCCTAGACCCATCCATTTTTTTCTGGATGGAGGGAATACATGTCAATATGTCATGCCTTTCTATTCTTCAGTACCTATTCCATCTCTCTGCTGCCGCATGTTTTATAATTAAAGCACCATTCTTCTATACAAGGCATGCAAGGGGAAGACGACTATGTTAGAATCTGAAGGGTTACAAACAAGGCCTTTGCAAAAGATCCAAACGCTAGGAGATAATAAACCAACTCCAGTTTTTATAGATACTGCTCCAGCACAGAGAAACCCAACTCCTACTGATAATAAGCAGATTCCAGTGGCCAAAGAACTAGTCCGCTCCAGTCCAGCAAAAATATGTCAACTCAATTCTAAGAAGCGTGTGTGTATCCTTGCATCATGAAATTTTATAGCATGCTGATCATATTTTCTACTTGTTTCTTACCCATCTCTCTTTTAGAAAATAAGCTTAACAGATAGAAGATTTTCTGCAATGGTATCGTTTATGAGGAAAGATTCTTGCAGGAATTCTCTGTGCTCCAATGTAGATGTAAGTACCTGTCGTATATCACTATATTTTTACATCAGCATGTATTTTGTTAATCAGCGTGAATCCAACCTTTATCTGATCTAAATTTAGTTGTAGCAAAATGTATGATTAAAGGCCACAATGTTGATTTTTGCAAGGAAAACTGCCTGGTAGTTTTGCATCCTGAGCTGCATGAGTGTACTATCTCATATCAGTGGGTTTGAATACTTTGGTTCTGCAGTGGGTTTTTCAGTGTGTTTTTACTGTGTTGTCCTGTCGTATCCCTAGCTCTTACATCATACTCCCTCCGTCCGGATTAAATGTTGCAGAAATGGATAAAACTGGATGTATCTAGAACTGAAATATGCCTAGACCCATCCATTTATTTCCGGATGGAGTGAATACATGTCAATATGTCATGCCTTTCTATTCTTCAGTACCTATTCCATCTCTGTTGTAGCATGTTTTATAACTGAATCACCATTCTTCTATATAAGGCATGCAAGGGGAAGACGGCTATGTTAGAATCTGAAGGGTTACAAACCAGGTCTTTGCAAAAGATCCAAACGCCAGGAGATAATAAACCAACTCCATTTTTCATAAATACCGCTCCAGCACAGAGAACCCCAACTCCCACTGATAATAAGCAGATTCTAGTGGCCAAAGAACTAGTCCGCTCCAGTCCAGCAAAAGAATGTCAACTCCATTCTAAGAAGCGTGTGCGTATCCTCGCATCATGAAATTTTATAGCATTCTGATCATATTTTCTACATGCTTCTTACCCGACTCTCTTTTAGAAAATAAGGTTAAACGATACAAGACTTCCTCCATTGGGATCGTATTCGAGGAAAACATCTTGCGGGAATTCCCTGTGCTCCAGTGCTGATGTAAGTACCTGTTGTATATCACTATATTTTTACATCAGCATGTATTTTGTTAATCAGCCTGAATCTAACATTTATCTGATCTAAAATTAGTTGTAGCAAAATGTTAAAGGCGCCAATGTTGATTTTTGTAAGGAAAACTACCTGGTAGTTTTGCGTACTGAGCTGCATGAATGTGCTATCTCATATCACACACATTACTGAATTGTAGTGCTTCTCTGGTTGCCCATTCATTCATTGTGTCAATGTTGCTTTTGTATTACCTTACCTGGCTAATGATAGCTATGCCATATTGTGTTAATTTGGTGTAGGCTAGTTGCCCAAACGTTCGTTGTGTCAATGTTGCTTTCCTATTATCTGACTTGGCCAATGATAGCAATGCTAGTGTGTTAATTTTGTGCAGGCTGTTGAAGATAAGAAGGCAAACTCTGAAAACAGCAAGGCAACCCCATTGTTTCTTTCCAGTAAATCTAGGCCAGGTAATATGGCAATAACTCATGATTAATCTGTTTGGTTCCCGTCCTAATTTATGTTATGATGCAGTGGTCAAGACACTCTCCACTATCAATAATACAAGCCTGCCAAAATCACCATATGAATCTGTTCAGTATCCTCTGTCTCGAATGCGATGGAATAAATTTATGTTTGTGAACCAATTAATGGCTGAAGCAATGATGGAAATGGTGGATGAATCAGAGGTGCAGAGTCGTGCGACACAACAACTGATCAATGTTTTCAGAGACAGTGTGGCAAAGCAGCAAGAACTTGCCCACATGCTTATGGGCATCATCTGTGCTGAGGTTGCAGATTGTGACATTGTAGATGGTTAGGTTCTGCTCATTTATTTGCACTGGCATCAATCTTTGATTTCCCAGTGGATGTAATTTCCTGTAATATATTCTGAATGTGCAACATTATTCCCTGTGTGTCGTACCTTTGCTCGTCGTAATGGGCTCAAATTATCTAATTTGGCCTAAAGACATGAACGAACTTTAGTGGGCCCATTAAGTTAATGGGCCGTTACTAGGCCGAAAGTTAATGGTCGGCCCTCTTACCTCCCAGGTCATTAACAGGCCGACATCGAAGCGGGCAACAGGTGGCCCCAATTTATTTCACGGGCCGTTAACGGGCCGTTACTAAGTTTGGGCTACATATGGCCCAACTATACTGTAGGCCTTTAGCAGGCCGAAAGAGACATCGGGCTTGTATTGGACCATGAAGAGCATGGGCCGCTAAGAGGCCGAAAGTCAGGTCGTATTGTAAACGACCCAACTGTGTTGTGGGTCTTTAGCAGGCCGAAAGAGAAACCGGGCTGGTATTGGACCATGAAGGGCATGGGCCGTTAAGAGGCCAAAACTAAGGTCCGACTACAAATGGCCCAACTCATTTATGGTCCGTTAACGGGCCGAAAGGCACACAGGGCCGGGAAATTGGCCCAACACTTAAATGGGTCGCTAAAAGGCCAAAACTCAGGTTCGACTACAATTGGCCCAATTGATTTATGGGCCGTCAATAGGCTGAAAGTGACACCGGGCCAGAAATTGGCCCAACACTTAAATGGGCCGCTAAAAGGCCTAAACTCAGGTCCGACTACAAATGGCCCATCAGATTTATGGGCCGTCAACAGGCTGAAAGACACACCGGGCCGGAAATTAGCCCAACATTTAAATGGGTCGCTAAAAGGCCAAAAGATGTACATCCTGAAAATTGGCCCATCCATTAAATGGGATGTTAACAGGCCGAAATCTCATCGGGCCGATATTGAGCCCAAATATATAGCGGGCTGTTAACGGGCTCGAACTGACGATGGGCTGCAATGGTGTCAAATCTTTAACGGGCCGAATTGGCACATCTCGTATGGGCCATGGGCTTAAATGGACCTGACACAAGTAGGCCTTATATGGGCCGGCCTGCTAATTTTTACTGGGCCGACCTTTTTCACCGGAATGGGCCACTATTGGGCCGTGCCACGTGTCGACCTATCATAGGCGCCTCCTGTCCAATGAGTGGATGACATCTGTCCCAACGATGATCCGACACGTGTTTCCTCTAGCCAATGATGATTTTACACGTGGAAAATCCCCATTGGTCGGGGCTATTAACGGGTTATCGGATCCAAAACCCGACCCGATAGCTTAACAGCGTTCCGTTATGGTGGATGCCACGTCTCGGTCACCCTTGACGAAAGAACTTCTGTGACGGGCAATTTATCGTCATGGAAGTGGACACTTCCATGATGATAATTTTGGTAATGCCATGGAACACTTCTACGATAGCACAGGTATGACTATCTTGATTCTGTCATAAATTTGTCATGGATGTACATGCATGACAAAAAACGCGACCTACTGTGACAAACACGTATCATCACGGAAGTGTATTTTTTGTAGTGTTATAGTCAAAATAAAGAGTTTACTAAACATATCATTGATGCCTTGATGCAATCTTATGAAGAAAAACTTGATTTGGAAGTTTCTATCCCTAGAAAACTTATGATGAGTGGGAACCAACTATTAAAATTAAGGTTAAAGATCATGAGTTCTATGCATTATGTGATTTGGGTGCTAGTGTTTCCACGATTCCAAAGACTTTGTGTGATTTGTTAGGTTTCCGTGATTTTGATAATTGCTTTTTAAACTTGCACCTTGCAGATTCCACTATTAAGAAACCAATGGGAAGAATCAATGATGTTCTTATTGTCGCAAATAGGAAAATTATGTGCCCGTAGATTTTATTGTTCTTGACATAGATTGCAATTCTTCATGTCCTATTATTCTTGGTAGACCTTTCCTTAGAACGATTGGTGCAATTATTGATATGAAGGAAGGAAATATTAGGTTCCAATTTCTGTTAAGGAAAGGCATGGAACACTTTCCTAGAAATAAAATTAAATTACCTTATGAATCTATTATGAGAGCCACTTATGGATTGCCTACCAAAGATGGCAATACCTAGATCTATCCTTGCTTTTTATGCTTAGCTAGGGGCGTTAAACGATAGCGCTTGTTGGGAGGCAACCCAATTTTATTTTTATTCCTTGCCTTTTGCTCCTGTTTAGTAATAAATAATTTACCTATCCTCTGTTTTGGTTGTGTTTTTTGTGTTTAATTAGTGTTTGTGCCAAGTAGAACCGTTGGGAAGACTTGGGGAAAGTCTTGTTAATCTTGCTGTAAAAAACAGAAACTTTAGCGCTCACGAGAACTGCTGCCATTTTTATTTGGAAAGTGATATTTAGTTGATTTATTTTTGCAGATGATTAATAGATGAATTACTCACGTCCAGAAATTTATTTTAGAATTTTTGGGGTTACAGATCTTGCGCTAGCTACAGATTACTACAGACTGTTCTGTTTTTGACAGATTCTGTTTTTCATGTGTTGTTTGCTTATTTTGATGAATCTATAGCTAGTAAAATAGTTTATAAACCATAGAGAAGTTGGAATAAAGTAGGTTTAACACCCATATATATAAATAATGAGTTCATTACAGTACCTTGAAGTGGTCTTTTGTTTTCTTTCGCTAACGGAGCTCACGAGATTTTCTACTTTAAGTTTTGTGTTGTGAAGTTTTCAAGTTTTGGGTAAAGATTTGATGGATTATGGAACAAGGAGTGGCAAGAGCCTAAGCTTGGGGATGCCCATGGCACCCCCAAGATAACCTAAGGACACCTAAAAGCCAAAGCTTGGGGATGCCCCGGAAGGCATCCCCTCTTTCGTCTACTTCTATCGGTAACTTTACTTGGAGCTATATTTTTATTCACGACATGATATGTGTTTTGCTTGGAGCGTCTTGTATGATTTGATTCTTTGCTTTTTAGTTTACCACAATCATCCTTGCTGTACACACCTTTTGAGAGAGCCATACATGATTGGGAATTTGTTAGAATACTCTATGTGCTTCACTTATATCTTTTGAGTTATATAGTTTTGCTCTAGTACTTCACTTATATCTTTAGAGCACGGTGATGGATTTGTTTTATAGGAAATATTGATCTCTCATGCTTCACTTAGATTATTTTGAGAGTCTTAAATAGCATGGAAATTTTCTTAAATAATCCTAATATGCTAGGTATTCAAGATTAGTAAAAAAATTCTTATGAGTGTTTTGAATACTAAGAGAAGTTTGATCCTTGATGATTGTTTTGAGATATGGAGGTAATAATATCAAAGTCGTGCTAGTTGAGTAGTTGTGAATTTAAGAAATGCTTGTGTTGAAGTTTGCAAGTCCCGTAGCATGCACGTATGGTAAATGTTATGTAACAAATTTGAAACATGAGGTGTTCTTTGATTGTCCTCCTTACGAGTGGCGGTCGGGGACGAGCGATGGTCTTTTCCTACCAATCTATCCCCCTAGGAGCATGCGCATAGTGCTTGGTTTTTGATGAATTGTAGATTTTTTCAATAAGTATGTGAGTTCTTTATGACTAATGTTGAGTCCATGGATTATACGCACTCTCACCCTTCCATCATTGCTACCTCTTCAGTACCATGCATTGCCCCTTCTCACATTGAGAGTTGGTGCAAACTTCGCCGGTGCATCCAAACCCCGTGATATGATACGCTCTTTCACACATAATCCTCCTTATATCTTCCTCAAAACAGCCACCATACCTACCTATTAAGGCATTTCCATAGCCATTCCGAGATATATTGCCATGCAACTTTCCACCATTCCGTTTATCATGACACATTCATCATTGTCATGTTGCTTAGCATGATCATGTAGTTGACATAGTATTTGTGGCAAAGCCACCATTCATAATTCTTTCATACATGTCACTCTTGGTTTATTGCATATCCCGGTACACCGCCGGAGGCATTCATATAGAGTCATTGTTTGTTCTAGCATCGAGTTGTAATCATTGAGTTGTAAATAAATAGAAGTGTGATGATCATCATTTTCTAGAGCATTGTCCCAAGTGAGGAAATAATGCAAAAAAATGAGAAAAAGAGAGAAGGGACAATGTTACTATCCTTTGCCACACTTGTGCTTCAAAGTAGCACCATAATCTTCATGATAGAGAGTCTTTTGTTTTGTCACTTTCATATACTAGTGGGAATTTTTCATTATAGAACTTGGCTTGTATATTCCAACAATGGGCCTCCTCAAGTGCCCTAGGTCTTCGTGGGCAAGCAAGTTGGATGCACACCCACTTAGTTTCTTTTGTTGAGCTTTCATACATTTACAGCTCTAGTGCATCCATTGCATGGCAATCCCTACTCCTTGCATTATCATCAATCGATGGGCATCTCCATAGCCCATTGATTAGCCTCGTTGATGTGAGACTTTCTCCTTTTTTGTCTTCTCCACATAATACCCATCATCATATTCTATTCCACCCATAGTGCTATGTGCATGGCTCGCGCTCATATATTGCGTGAAAGTTTATAGGTTTGAGATTACTAAAGTATGAAACAATTGCTTGGCTTGTCATCGAGGTTGTGCATGATGAGAGCATTCTTGTGTGACGAAAATGGAGCATGACTAAACTATATGATTTTGTAGGGATGAACTTTCTTTGGCCATGTTATTTTGAGAAGACATAATTGCTTAGTTAGTATGCTTGAAGTATTATTATTTTTATGTCAATATGAAATTTTATCTTGAATCTTTCGGATCTGAATATTCATACCACAATTAAGAAGAATTACATTAAAATTATGCCAAGTAGCACTCCGCATCAAAAATTCTGTTTTTATCATTTACCTACTCAAGGACGAGCAGGAATTAAGCTTGGGGATGCTTGATACGTCTCCAACGTATCTATAATTTTTGATTGCTCCATGCTATATTATCTACTGTTTTGGACATTATTGTGCTTTATTATCCACTTTTATATTATTTTTGGGACTAACCTATTAACGGAAGGACCAGCCCAGAATTGTTTTTTTGTGCCTATTTTAGGGTTTCGAAGAAAAAGAATATCAAACGGAGTCCAAACAGAATGAAACCTTCGGGAACGTGATTTTCTCACCGAACATGATTCAGGAGACTTGGACCCTACGTCAAGAAATAAAGGACGAGGCCACGAGGTAGGGGGCGCGCCTACCCCCCCCCCCCAGGCGCGCCCTCCACCCTCGTGGGCCCCCTGTTGCTCCACCGACGTACTCCTTCCTCCTATATATACCTACGTACCCCCAAACGATCAGATACGGAGCCAAAAAACCTAATTCCACCGCCATAACTTTATGTATCCACGAGATCCCATCTTGGGGCCTATTCCGGAGCTCCGCCGGAGGGGGCATCCATTACGGAGGGCTTCTACATCAACACCATAGCCCCTCCGATGAAGTGTGAGTAGTTTACCTCAGACCTTCGGGTCCATAGTTATTAGCTAGATGGCTTCTTCTCTCTTTTTGGATCTCAACACAATGTTCTCCCCCTCTCTTGTGGAGATCTATTCGATGTAATCTTCTTTTTGTGGTGTGTTTGTTGAGACCGATGAATTGTGGGTTTATGATCAAGGTTATCTATGAACAATATTTGAATCTTCTCTGAATTCTTTTATGTATGATTGGTTATCTTTGCAAGTCTCTTCGAATTATCAGTTTGGTTTGGCCTACTAGATTGATCTTTCTTGCAATGGGAGAAGTGCTTAGCTTTGGGTTCAATCTTGCGGTGTCCTTTCCCAGTGACAGTAGGGGCAGCAAGGCACGTATTGTATTGTTGCCATCGAGGATAACAAGATGGGGTTTTTATCATATTGCATGAATTTATCCCTCTACATCATGTCATCTTGCTTAAGGCGTTACTCTGTTTTCATGAACTTAATACTCTAGATGCATGCTGGATAGCGGTCGATGAGTGGAGTAATAGTAGTAGATGCAGGCAGGAGTCGGTCTACTTGTCTTGGACGTGATGCCTATATACATGATCATACCTAGATATTCTCATAACTATGCTCAATTCTGTCAATTGCTCAATAGTAATTCGTTCACCCACCGTAAAAAACTTATGCTCTTGAGAGAAGCCACTAGTGAAACCTATGCCCTCGGGTCTATCTTCATCATATTAATCTTCCAATACTTAGTTATTTCCTTTGCTTTTTTACTTTGCTTTTATTTTATTTTGCATCTTTATCACAAAAACACCAAAAAATATTATCTTATCATATCTATCAGATCACACTCTCGTAAGTGACCGTGAAGGGATTGACAACCCCTTATCGTGTTGGTTGCGAGGAGTTATTTGCTTTGTGCAGGTACGAGGGACTCGCGCGTAGCCTCATACTGGATTGATACCTTGGTTCTCAAAAACTGAGGGAAATACTTACGCTACTTTGTTACATCAACCTTTCCTATTCAAGGAAATCCAACGCGGTGCTCAAGAGGTGGCAATGTTATGTATTATAATGCTTGTGATTTTACATTTTACCTCCTGTGCGGCCGTTTATGAAATCTAAGGGTTGACCAGTTGTCGGCTTCTGCCCCCACGTAGATAGTACGAGAGTGTGCGGGATAAATCTAAACACTCTTTACCGCCCTCACTTAGCCATAGGAGTTTGACAATTGAGAAAGTTGCTGAAGCCCCTGGTATTCGGAAGGACAAACTAGGGGCGTTATACATGCCTAATCGGAGCAACCGATTCTTCGCAAGAAGTGGAAAAAATCTCTAACGATTTGGAACCTCTCGAACAGCTGACCAGCTCTCACCGCATCATGACAGTCAATTTTCGGCTTTCTCTACTGAGGTGCTTGTCTGGAAGAACCAGGACACAATCGCAGTAGTTCTCCCTTTACTACCCTAGCCGATATAGTGGAACGTAAGGTAGTAAGCACAGGAGCCGGGCAGCCCAACTATTGACCAAAGACATGATTCGGAGCTGATGCATATAATGCTATAAGTTCAGGGTGCCGAACTATACTGGAAAAGTGTTCGGACTTTTATTGCCGTAATGCGGGGTGTAGTGAAGCCCCTGGCGCAGTAATACGTGCCATGGTGTACATATGCAATAAGTAATATATAGACAAAGGTGAAGAAACAGGAAAATTAAGTAATGAGCTGACGCCACCATTTACTCACCATTGTGATGTAATTAGTATGTCAAAGCGTATTGTGTGCAAGTAATGGGATAAGCAGGTAAGGCTATTTAACATGCCCCAACCAAGGGCGAGCTGCGTATGGGTACATAAAACAAGTATGTCAATCGTTTAATATAGTCCACCTGGGGATTCCCTTGTATGCCAGAGCTCCTTGCATCCTTGGTGTGTTCTGCAAACGGGTCGTCCGCATAGACCTCGAAAAAAGAAAAAACTCGTAATAAAAATACAAAATAAAGGCGTGCGAATCTCAGGGTCGGTCGAGCCGCACTGTAGATCGCGAGAGAGTTATGCCTCCTTCAGTACCCATGGGGTTTTGAGTGCGTAGTTATGTAAGCGTGGTACGGATGTTGTTTCCTCATCGGGGCTGGGACGGAGGCTGAATTTACTGATTCAACTCTTGATGAACCGAGCTGCCCTGTTGCAGTGTAGTCCGGACCTTCTTAACGATGTCCAGGGGCTCGGCGGCCGGATTATGGTGCTGCTTGAGAAGGCCGCTCTGTACTTCTGCTGCTAGGGCTGTGGTATGCTCCTCTGTACGGAGGGAATGCTCCGTGTTTCCATTTACTGTAATGACACCGCATGGACCGGGCATCTTGAGCTTGAGATAAGCATAATTTCGCACCGCATTGAATCTAGAAAACGCGGTTCATCCGAGTAGTGCGTGGTAGCCGCTGCAGAAGGGGACGATATCGAAGATTAGCTCTTCGCTTCAGAAGTTATCCGGGGAACCGAAGACTACCTCCAGCATGATCGAGCCCGTACAACGGGCCTCTACGCCTGGTATGACTCCTTTAAAGGTAGTTGTCGTGGGCTTGATTCGTGAGGGGTTAATGCCCATTTTGCGTACTGTATCCTGATAGAGAAGGTAGAGGCTGCTACCACCGTCCATTAGGACTCATTTCATGTGAAATCCGTCAATGATTGGGTCGAGTACCAATGCGGCTGAACCACCATGACGGATGCTAGTTGGATGATCACGACGATCAAAGGTGATCGGGAATGACGACCATGGGTTGAATTTTGGGGCGAATGGCTCTACCGCATAAACGTCCCTGAATGCACACTTGTGTTCCCTTTTGGGGATGTGTGTAGTATATATCATGTTCACCGTTTTGACTAGAGGCAGGAATTTCTTCTGCCCCCCAGTGTTCGGCTGTCGGGGTTCCTTGTGATCGTCCTCGCTTTGCGATTCCCCTTCCTTGTTTCCGCTATTTACCTTGCTGGCTTGCTTAAAGATCCGGCAATCTCTATTAGTATTGTTGGCCGGTTTGTCTGGGGTGCCATGTATCTGGCACGGATGACCAAGTATGCGGTCAAAGCTGGATGGTCCTTCGCCGTTCCTTTTATACTGCTTCTTTCGGTGGCCGGATTTGGAGCCGCTGAATCCGGCATGAACTATGGTGTCATCGGTGTTATCGCCATTGCTCCGGCGTTTGTGTCTGTTGCGCCGGAGCTAGCTGGTGCTGTTTTTGGCCTCGGAGGGGCCTGCTTCGTTGGCTGTGTTTGTACTGCGAGCCAACCAACTATCCTCTCCCACGCAAAAGCGGGTCATAAGTGCCATGAGGGCTGCCATGGACCTCGGCTTTTCTTGGCCGAGGTGGCGGGCCAGCCATTCGTCACGGATGCTGTGCTTAAAGGCCGCTAGGGCTTTGGCATCCGGACAGTCAACGATTTGGTTCTTTTTGGTTAGGAACCTAGTCCAGAATTTTCTGGCTGATTCTCCAGGTTGTTGAACTATGTGGCTTAGGTCATCGACATTGGGTGGCCAGACATATGTACCTTGGAAGTTGTCAAAGAAGGCTTCTTCCAAGTCCTCCCAGCTGCTGATGGAATTTTCAGGCAAACTGTTCATCCAGTGTCGAGCTGGTCCTTTGAGATTTAATGGGAGGTATTTGATAGCGTGGAGGTCATCTCCTCGGGCCATGTGGATGTGGAGAATAAAATCTTCGATCCACACTATGGGGTCGGTTGTTCCATCGTATGATTCAATGTTGACGGGCTTGAACCCCTCGGGGAATTCGTGATCCAGCACCTCATCCGTGAAGTAGAGAGGGTGTGCGGAGCCTCTATAGCGGGCTGCATCACGGCGCACCTCCGATAATGTCCGTCTGCGGTTATCGGCCCGGGTGTGATTAAGTTTGTCGCGTCCGAGTAGGTGGCTGTCATCCCGAGTGGGGAAGTGTCCTCGCGATCCGTAGATAGATCTGGTTTGTCCTGCCCTACTGTCCCTATTTTTGCGAGGCGGTGGGGCCGCTTGTTGTTCGGCCTGAGTTGCCGTTTTATCCCGACCACGGGGTGGTCGGTCTGCCGCACTATCCCGACCGCATGGTGGTCGTTCTGCATTACGCGAGGGAAGTATGGGATTTGGTGCCTTCTCATCAAACTGAGGTAGCAGTTTGCGCTTTGGGTAACTCTTTGCTGGGTGCTTGAGGCCATTTTCTTCGGCTGCCAGGACATCGGTCCGTCTGTCAATGAGTAAGTCTTCATCGACTTGGAGCTGTTGCTGCTTTTTCTTTAGGCTTCTTGCAGTAGCTATTAGCTGGCGCTTGAAACGCTCCTGCTCTAGGGGTGCCTCAGGCACGATGAAATCCTCGCTGCCGAGGCTCTCCTCATCCTCGGAGGGTGGACGATAATTATCGTCATCTGGGTCGCTCAGCACGTCATGTTTATCAGGGTTAGCTTGATCATTGTCCTGTTCCTCTAGCTCGGATGCTGCTCCAACAGGGTCTTTGTTGTTTTCGGCATCGTCCGGAGTGCTATTTTCTCAGGTGCCAGTGTTGCCATCTTTTGAGCAGCGTGGCTTAGAGCGGCGTTTAAGGCGCCGGCGCTTGGACTGTGTCTCAGAAGGTTTATTCACATTTGGGTCTTCTTTGTCATCGCTGCTAGATTCTTTAGGTGTATCAACCATGTACACATCATATGAAGAGCTGGCCATCCAACTTCCCGTGAATTGCGGGTCTTGGCCTTGCTCCTTATCAGCATCGTCGTCTATACTGTCGATGTCTTTGGAGTCATAATC
Source organism: Triticum urartu (assembly GCF_056163025.1). Taxonomy (NCBI): domain Eukaryota; kingdom Viridiplantae; phylum Streptophyta; class Magnoliopsida; order Poales; family Poaceae; genus Triticum; species Triticum urartu. The sequence goes on along the minus strand of NC_141876.1, from coordinate 136,188,207 downwards.
CAGCACGTCGGTGAAGTCCTTGATGGTAGCTATGAAGTGGGTGGTGGGTGGGAAGCAAAATTCTCCGTCGTCAGCCCCTAGTTCGAGCCGGACATAGTTCGGCTGCGAGTCTCCCGTGAATGACAGGTTCTTTAAAGAGTTTAGCAAATCGCCCAAAGGTGAGTGCTGAAAAAAGTCTGTGACGCTGAATTCGAAGATCGATAACCGATCTAGCTCGGTGTCCGCAAGCGTACATAGTCCGGAACTTATAGCCGGAGACAAGTCCGGAGTTCCATTGGAGCAAATATTGCAGGTTGTCAAGTCTGCGTGCGGCTCTAGCGCCGTGGACTCCGTGGCCTCGAACGGCATGATCCGCTCTGGTTCTAAGTCTATTGCAGCAATAGGAGCTATCTCCCGAATCTGGTCCAATGACAGATTTAAGTCATGTTCATCGGGGCGAGGGGGAGCGATCGCTGCGGTCTCAAATCCATTGAAGATCAAGTCTCCACGAATATCCATGACAGAGTTCAAGCTTCCAAATCTGACCTGGTGTCCAGGGGCGTAGCTGTCGATCTGCTCCAGATGGCCAAGCGAGTTGGCCCGCAGTACGAAGCTGCCGAACACAAAAATCTGTCCGGGGAGGAAGGTTTCCCCTTGGACAGCGTTACTATGGATGATTGAAGGGGGCCATCGAACCTTTTGTTGACGGCACAGTGGAACTCTCAATGAAAGCACCAATGTCGGTGTCAAAACCGGCGGATGTCGGGTAGGGGGTCCCCAACTGTGCGTCTAGGATCGATGGTAATAGGAGACGGGGGACACGATGTTTACCCAGGTTCGGGCCCTCTCTATGGAGGTAATACCCTACGTCCTTCTTGATTGATCTTGATGAATATGAGTGTTAAAAGAGTTGATCTACCATGAGATCGTAATGGCTAAACCCTAGAAGCCTAGCCTGTATGACTATGATAATGAGTATATCCTTTCCGGACTAACCCCTCCGGTTTATATAGACACCGAGGGGTGGGGGATCTAGGGTTTACATAGAGTCGGTTACATAAGAAGGAATCTTCATAGTCGGTTGCCAAGCTTGCCTTCCACGCCAAGGAGAGTCCAATCCGGACACAGGTACAGTCTTCGGTCTCCAAGTCTTCATAGCCCATCAGTCCGGCTCATGGATTACAGGCCGGACGCCCGAGGACCCCTTAGTCCAGGACTCCCTCAATGTGGTAGATGCATTGGAATGGAGGGGCGCCTTTATATGAGTGCAAACTGCGTTGCATTCACATTGTGCTGCCTCTTTTCCCAGTCCTCGTCCCATTACTTCCCTCATGCATTTACGATGCTAATTGAAGGAGAATGCATCATTGGCCGTTCAACATTTTGGGAACCGCTACCCTCTCCCTCGTCTGCATTAAAGCCGTATCGGAAATGCGTCGCCTGTTGTCAAATCAAATAGTACTGCGCCGCCCGCTGCACGCTCGGCTGAACACGCCTCCTCACCTCCATCAGACGCCTCCGTTAAACCCACATGAAAACCAAGAAACCTACTCCGGCCACATGTCCGTTCATGAGCGGGCCAGAATTAAATGCAATACCGATTGAGCTCCTCCCGTCCACCCTCAGTTTAAATGAGGCCAGACGCCGGCCAAGCTCCTACCGTCCGCCCTCTATTTAAATGAGGCCAAATATACAGTGGGCAAGAATCGCACCCCTCCGCCGCTCCCCCATCTCCTCCTTCACCATTTTCTCCATTCTTCTGATGGCTTCTGAGGAGCCGTTCTCCGGCATACTACCCGTCTGGGTGGCCCGCCGAGCCGTCCGCATACGGTCGAGGCTGCTCGGTGCTTCACCAACCTTGCTTGGCCCGACGGAGCCAGTTGCCGCCCCAAGCCGGCGCTTGGTTCAACAACTCGCCGCTCCAGTTCAGCTCGATGAGGAGTGGCGAGTTGCTCCACACTGACACGGTGGCGAGCACGGAGGCACGGGTGTCGTCGCTGCCGCGTCATACCGCGCTACTAGTGTCTGCGGTGGCCGTGCCTCCCATGTATGTGGGCGCGCCTCATGTGCCTATGGCACCGCCATGCAGGAAGAGACAGAAGCCGGGTGCGTGGAGAGCGACAAGTTGGTGGCCAGCTTCTCCGTGTATGCCGCCATCATCGAGGATAAGTAGAACACGGGAGGCCACCGCCACTTGGGTTCCACGAAGGCCACCGCCAATGCAATGACTGCATATTCAGGTGGTTTCTTTGCTGCTTCGTATCTTCCAAGGACCTTCCTTGACCCCACAAGTGTCTGCCGGACATGAGGAAGACAAAGGGATCCGCGGGCGGCCATTTAGATTAGGTACTCCCTTCGTCCAGAAATATTTGTTCTCAAAATGGATAAATTGGATGTATCTATAACTAAAATAATTCTAGATACATCCATTTCTAGGACAAGTATTTCTAGACGGAGGGAGTATTAATTATACCACAAGAGCCGGATTAGCACCGCTTAGTTCATGTAAATGTAATGAAATCCATCATGTTTATACGAAGATCTGGCTTTTTTATACGAAATCCTTCATGCTTATATGAAATCAGTCCGTGTTTGCACGAATTTCCTTTGGTTGGTTAGAGTTGTGAAAATGTATGCCGCTAGCGTTTGATGTCGTCCTCCATGGAAGGAAGCGGGAGGACATTCGTCGGCTGCCATTGGAGATTCTCTTATGCTGGAAATAATAAAGTGCCATCCAATTCATTTGAGTTAATTGCGTGTATGATTCTCCCTCTATAAAAAGTTAATTGCGTGTACAGTGTACACGTGACTTGCAGGGTGGCTACAACTTCGTACAAAAAGTTAAAAAGAAACAAATCCATCCTTAATCTTGTATTCTAAGTACTCTGTGGGTTCCACTATCAGTACAACAGCGAAAGAAGTACATATTAAATAATATATGAGATAAAAATCTAAAGTTAAAGACAGAATTCGAACTCATGTCATTGCACATTTTCATTGTGGACCATGCTAGAGATATATCTCTATGTCTACTCTTATACTCCCTCCGTTCCTAAATATTTGTCTTTTCAGATTTCAAATGGACTACCACATACGGATGTGTATGTAGACATATTTTATAGTGTAGATTCACTCATTTTGCTCCATATGTAGCCGCTTGTTGAAATCTCTAAAAAGATAAATATTTAGGAACGAAGGGAGTAGAAAACAGAGTTGGTGATGATGGTGTGTGTGCCATCCTACAATATAGGCCGTCGGATTTATATCTAATGGATAGGAAGGAAACTATGGCAATTTTGCAAAAAGATACCCACACCCCTCTCCACATTTGCAAATAAGGCCTCCCTCGTTCATCCATTTATCTCACAAGATAAACTACTCATAAAAATGCATCTTGATGTTCCGTGCAACGCACGAGCATCTAGCTAGTTTCTTTTAAAATAGTTACTGCGATAATTGGGTTGAAGTGATATATTTTATGTCTGCCCGAATGATTTCAGATTCACTAGTAGTAACAAAGAAAAGGTTGCCTTGTTAATTAATAGAAAACAGGGTGAAAACTATCACATGGGGCCGGTAAAAACAAGGCACACTGGGTTCAGCGTCATCGTCACTACAGCTGTGCGCATGCGAGAAGTCTACAAATCGAGGGGGCTACAAAGAGAAAGACATATCGAGTGTGTCTGAGCGAGGCACAGAGACACAACTATCATGTGTGTGTGTTTGAGAGAGAAACCAATTGATAGATTAAGATCAAGATCGAGTTATCACCCTTCTGTTGTCATTGTTGAGGGGGTGGGGAGGGGGAGGGAGAGAAAGACGTATTGAGAGTGTGCGCGCGGTAGGCATAGAGGCACAACTAGCGAGTGTGCGTGTATGTGTGTGTGTGTTTGAGAGATAAGCCAGTAGATAAATTACTATCAATATCGAGGTGCTACCCTACTCCTATGGTGTCGGGTAGTGTGTGTGTGTGTTTGAGAGAGAAGCCAGTAGATAGATTAGTATCAACATCGAGGTGTCACCCTACTCCTTTGGTGTCAGGAAGTGTGGGTGTGTGGGTGTGTGGGGGGGGCAGTGACACTTAGATATAGGGAGAGGGAGTTTGTGCGACGCGTATCTATATTAAGGGATAGGTAGATAGCATGTGTGCGATGCATACTTAAAGCATCACAGAGATAAACGAATGGTGTGCATGAAAGTGCCGGAAAAAATGAAGATAGAAACAATGTCTACGCGCGCGCGCGCGCGTGTGTGTGTGTGTATGAGAGAGAGAGGGAGAGAGAGAAATCTCAAAACAAAAGGTGCTCTGCTGGAATCCCATTGTATGTATTCATATGGTTCCGAAACTCGAGTTAACCTTAGGCATATGTGTGAGAGACATAATTATACTTTGAGACATTAGTGGTGGTGGGTGGGCGGAATTAAAGGGGTGGGCGTGTTCGACAGAGAGAACGTGTGTCTTTCTGTGTGAGAGACTTGTAGGATGGGGTAGAAAGATGAATTCTAACCTTGACGGAGGGAGAGAAATACACGAAGTGCGCGTGTGTGATTCCGATGCCCACGAAGAAATGCGATATGTATGCGCGTGAGAGAGATTACACAATTCATTCACGTATCACTATCTAGCGATCGTGGATGTGGATCGCTTGAACATAAATCAATATCTACTTCGTATCGTGGCCAAAGATACAATATCGATTCTACGCTATAAAGATTGGACACTCACATATCACATTTTATTCTAAATAATCCTTTCCAATTATGCATGCCAAAATTACAGTGATGTTTCTTCAAACAACCAATGTAGATATCATGTACATGCACCATTGTTAGTCTTGCATTCAAATTCATTAGATCGTTGACGACGCGCGTTGCCGCGCCCGTCTATTTTACAATAGAATAATTGGATTTTTCAGAATTGTTAAGCATAAATGAAGTGTCGAAAGATGGTTATAATTCAGTTTATTAAAATATAAAAGTTGCAAATAGTTGAAAAGTATTGCACCACTCGAGCGTACAAGATACAAAACCGGACAAACAACATTAAAATGAAGCAATATCTGACATAGCAACACTAAGTAGTAACACCCTATCATGAAATGCCATATAAAAGAGTAGCAATATGTGCACCTGGTGAAAATGAGTGATACAACTAGGTTCAGGCTCCGTTCTAGTTCACTGGCCATACATCAGCCCTAGCATAAAGTACTATAGATCCTACGCAACTACGAATAATAAGATGTGCGTAAGCATAGAATCACATAATTAGTTGGCGTTGTCTACTTTTATGCAAGACCCACAAGAAAGATCTTGTTGTTGCGCCCTTCCATATGTTCAATAAAATGGGAGAAATTTGTATAAATACTTTGAAGCATGAAGCATCGAAGATAAAATATTATAACTGGCTATAAGCTAATTGTTCTATTTGCAACATAAAATAGAATAGGCTAATGGTTCTAATTCCTTAGTCATACCCGGAAAAACTCAGAAATGTTTAGTACATTGATATTGTTATAACTTCAAAGGGTGGCATTCAATCAAACTCAAGATATCATAGGAGGCATCCACATCATAGTCCATCCATAATGCCTTACAAGGCAGTGCGGACACATAACATCGAGGCAATTCAAAATAAGAGGTCCTGCTCCTGCAAGATTATTCGTTTTCAGTTACCTCAAGAAACGTGTTTAGTAAACAATTATGTATTACGGTAATGACAAAAAGAAGCTTATATATTTGACCTATCTTATTAGAGAGCATGATTAACTTATATACAGCTAAAAGGCTGATCTAGAACTTGTAAGCAACTTTTGCATATCAGCCGCATTCCATATAATCATTTCATTGCTTCAACAGGCAAATGAAATCCTGGATATATGAGAATCATGCAGTCATAATATCATAACAAAATTTAACAAACACATACATATGTGGGTGGTGCCATCAGGTGAAGGCCTCCTGAATATAGTCAGTCGGAGATGCAAGGACGACGACACTGGTTATACTTGTGTTTTTATTGCACTAATAACAATATCAATTTTGAGGTACTTCTAGAATTCTCAAAGATTGTGGTTTTATGGACCCTCTTGGCGGCTTCACCGCACAAAGGCGTTGAGGATTTGCATTCTAATCTCTCAATTCAGATCATCCCCAGAACACAAATTGTAAGAAAAAACGCTTTAGAGATATAGTAGTCCTGCTGCTCCTCACTCATCGAATACATAATATATTTTCTCCTCTTGTACCTGATGCTTCCAAAAATGAAAGAATTGGAGAGCTACAAGTGAGTGAGCTTATGAGTGCATAAGCATGATGCAGCTACTAAACCTTGAAAAAGAAACTTCAGATTTACAATGTAGCTACTAAACCTTGAAAAATAAACTTCAGATTTACAATGCAGCTACTAAACCTTGAAAAAGAAACTTCAGATTTAAGATAGTACGATTCAGAAGGTCTAAAGTGTAGCACTGATGGAAACATTACACTGTAGGCTACCATCATAAATAATCCCGAGTTTACAACAAAATTAAAATCTGAGGATTAAAATGGAAATAAATTGTGGAAAATAAAAATTATTTTGTTTATTGGCACCTTATTATAGACTGGTCCCTATTAGGATGGGAAGACCTCCAGGAAAAAAAGTACATCCAAGTACTAACATCATTGATAAATGATAAATTAAAATGACATTTTTCACAATCACCATTGGCCCATCAGTCCGTTCCTAAATCCTAATTATGTATAGACAAAATAAAAAGGGAATAAAGCATCTAGAGTACTTACCTGGAGCCCTATAACATTGATTCTGCCACACTGATTCTTGCAAGAGCAGAAGGTGCTAGCCTTTTGACAGGGGAAATGTGCAAGATAAATAAACCTCAACATGTGTATCAGGAAATGGCAATTCAGAGTTCTGTTCAGTATTTTGGGTAACAACAGGTTCCATAGTGTCAGGCAATGTACCATCGGATAGCGTACTGTTCAGAAAAGAGCATATTCATCACTTCACTTAATAGATTCAGTCAAGTAAACAAAATTATGAATCCAAGAAAGAAAACATACCTACTACGTCCACTGATCCACCAAAACCTGTCAAGAGCAAATACTACCATTAAGAACCAATAATGCTGAATCAGAAGTACTTGATTATCCCATGAAAAAATGTCAAAATAAGCAATTGACAACAATTGGTACCAACAGTCCCATTTTCTACTTAAGCTAAACAACTGTACATAAACGTCAAATGAACATTGTTCGGTACATCCAGAATTCTACATCCAAAGTCCTGAAAGTTGTATATGCCAAACTATATCACATAATTCCAATAATAGAATACTCCAACGCCACAGATCGGATCACACGAACGACCAACTCTTCACCCAGAGTTCCGATCTATCAACTGAGTCTACCACAAAACCACTACAATTCCACATAGCCACAGATCAGAGCAGGAACAATCAAATGAACGTGCAACTGATTCGATGTGAGGAGTGAGATCTGAAAGGGAGGGAGGAGTCGACTAATTGCATGGGGCGAAGAGGACGAGGTCGTCGTAGAGGTACTGGCCATAGCGGTGGGCCGAGAGCTTGGGGTCGTCGGCGAGGTGGGATTCCAGATCGAGCACGTGGGCCTAGAGCGAGTAGAAGAAGGCCAAGTGGGGTGAACGGATAACCAGATCGTCGATGCGCAGCAGCGGCTTGCGCTCGTGGGATTCATCATGGCGACCTCGGCGAAGGCGTCATATCCTCGGTCCCACAAGTGTTCTTACAGAGTTTAAAGGGTGCAGTCAGGCGCGAGCGCCGCTTCTAGGGTTTTCGCCTAGACCTGGCAACACGGTCGATGTTTGGATTCAGCTCCACACATGGCGGCGCCAGGGGTGGGCGGAGGCGCAGGCGCAGAGGAACGGGCAGATTAGATACGTTGAGAGAGGAAGAATTACGGTTTTTTTCCAAGCGTTCTGCCTAAATGGGCTTTACGTGGAAGAGAAGGCCCAATTCACCACAGGCCTCCGAAATTTCCACCAGAGTAGCTGCCCATAGGACAGCGGGTTCGGTTTTTACCCTAATGCAGATCGAACGGCCGAAAACGCTCCAGCTATAAGATCTGACGGTCAAAATCGCTGAGGTCGTGAGAGGGCAGGGAAGTGGCTCAGTTTTACTGTCCTTAATTAGTCTTGGATGATTTAAGGTTCTATTATGAAGTAATATATGTAATATTCATATATGAATTCAATGGGTACGCAATTTATGAAATGGAGGCTATGTAATCATATGAGGTAACACTTTTAAGTAGCGGACTACAATATTCATTTGTTTCATGGACTACAATATCCATTTCTTTTTGTGCGCCTCTACAATAACATGTCAATGCATTATGTTTAAAGTAAATAACCAATGGCACTAAATTATCTATTTACACGAGAAATACATAGGCTGAGCGTTTGATCCCTTTTTTGTGAACGCGCCTCTATACCCGTACGATTGGCCGCACCCGTGTGAACGTCCAAGGTATCAGTGCATCATCCCGAGTTATTGTTTTTTTTTCTGGGGTGGACTTCACACCAGTTATTAACTGCTGAAGCGTGCCCCGTGTACATAGTCTCGCATGACCTTCCCGCTAGCACTGTCCAAAATTAGTTGAAACTGGATACAAACGATCCCGCGGGTGGCAAAATCTCCCGCCTCTTTCTAAAATTTCTGCCACCTAGTATTTAGCATGCGAAATTCCCCTTTTGTCCTTGGTGCACGGAGAACGACAGTTACAATACCGCCCTCATTTACATAATAGGTCAGGGCTGCTTTGGTCCGGTTCCCCCCACCACACGGCACCCCCATTTCCTCTCCCCCTCCCACAAAAACGACCAACTCCATAGCACCAGAGCATCTTACATCACGCCGTCCGTACTTCATCGGCCTTTCTACCCCTCCCGTCTCGAAACCCTAGATTGCTCATCCATAGGCGTACTAGAGCCCATTCACTGTCAGCGGCGTCCACCTTGCCGGATCTGCTTCTGCGGCCGCATCTTCCCCTCCCACCTCCCCTAGAAACAAGTAGACTGCTCATCCACCACTGTACTATAGCCCATTCAGTGTCAGCCTTGTCCACGGTGCTAGATCTATTTCGCCAGTACTCTAGTCAACCGTAGCGCATCTGCAGCAGCTCCTTCGTACTCCCCACCGGAGACGCTTCGTCCGCACCCCGCGGAGCCGCCACACCGACGCCCCCGTCGACGACCTCTGATCCTCTTCGCCGACACCTTCCTCAAACCTACTAGACCCGCTTTGCCGACACCATCGTCAATCCTACCGAAGTAGCTTTGCGTATACCATTCTCAACCCTACCGGGGCTGCTTTGCCAACTCACAAGTCCACGCCCTCAGATCCGCTTCGTCACACCCTTGTCCAACCTACTGGAGCAGCTTCTGACGCCCCATCCACGGCCGTAGATTCGCATCGTCGACACCATCCTGAACCCAACCACCGGAACAGCTTCACCGACGCTCTCGTTCACGGCCTCAGATCCGCTTCGCCCACACCGTTGTCCACCCTACCAGAGCCGCTCCACAAACACCCTACTCGACGGTTCTAGATCTCCTTACTGGACCCTGATAGCCATCGTAACATCATCACCCTTGACTTTCTAACCTGATTCCCACCGTCTGGCAAGATGCCAAGCACCCGCCATGACCTAGGTACTTGTCACCTTTAAACCCGTCCAGCATCACCTGCTCGATGTACTTCAAATATACTAACAGGTCGCTGTTACATGTTATGCAGCCGGCAAAAACTACAAGGACGATGTTTCTTCTAGATCTAACAGCTTGGCCAACCAAGATCCTGGACTGAGGCATTGCTATGATCTTGCATGTGCATCTCTCCCTCTTGTATTGTTGTGTGCATACCAGCGTGCTTTGCTAGGATTTTCGACCAGTAATCCCTTTGTGCAGACAATGATTTCTACTACTGGATGCTAAATTAGATATGTAGATGTCATACATGATACTACCTCCATTCCTAAATATAAGTCTTTCTAGAGATTCCACTATAGGCTACATACAGAGCAAAATGAGTGAATCTACACTCAAAACTGCATCTATATACATCTGTATGTGGTCCATACTGGAATCTCTACAAAGACATATATTTAGGAACAGAGGTAGTACATTACACAAAATCATAGGTGGCATGTAGGAATTCCAGTGCACTACATTAGGCTCCCTTAGAGTGCCTGCTAGTCCAGCACACAAAGTCATGGCTAGTTTATGCTACGCACACAATCGTTAATTGGTGGTTTAAATATGCGCAAGGGATATGCAATGTATTATCATGTAGAGATGTCTGAAATTAGCCGTGTCGACTTACATATAGGGTTACACAATGAAAAAGTACAAGATGTATGTGGCAATTTCATGGAAAATCACGAAAAAAGGAGAGGCAACGGTGAGCCTATACGGTGTGCTATGGTAGGTCACTCCTCCATTGCAATGATCGTGACATGTTATTTGTATGTCAGTTCTATTGGCCAAGTTTCTTAGGGACAGTTATTACGAGTTATCCTAAGAAAATAAGCGCCTGTGAATATAAGCTCTAGGTAATAAGCCAACCAGTTCTTTTCATTGCCTTTTCAGCTTATCTTTGGTATGATCAATGAAAAGTCTAGATTTCATTATATTTTTTCATTTTGCTGGCCATATGAAAATTAATTTGACTTTCAAACATCACAAATTGAACCCAGTGCAGTAATTAATATGATAGGAAAACAGACCATCACTATTTGTTCAAAATGCAAATACAAAGATACCATCTACTTTGGTCAATGTCTTCCATAGACATCCCATTGCCTAACTTAAACGAAGAACACATGACCCAAATTTAAATGAAGAACAATTATTTATCGAAATTCGATGGTCCAAGTGGCTGGTTATTATCATGTAGCAGCACCACCTAAAAGCATCATATAGCAGCAGCAGCTCATAGCAACTCATCATACAACAGTAGTAGTGTGCAATTCATCATATACCAGCAGCAGCTCATAGCAATTCATCATATAGTAGCAGCAGGAGCAGCTCATAGCAATTCATCATATAGCAGCAGCATGAGCAGCTCATAGCAATTCATCATATGGCAGCAGCAGGAGCAGCTCATAACAATTCATCGTATAGTAGTAGTAGGAGTAGCTTATAGCAACTCATCATATAGCAGCAGCAGCTCATAGCAATTCATCATATAGCAGCAGCAGCTCATAGAAATTCATCATATAGCAGAAGTAGGAGCAGCTCATAGCAATGCATCATATAGTAGTAGCAGAAGCAACTCATAGCAATTCATCATATAGCGGATCAGAATGAAATTTTGGCAAAAAATCAGAGAAGATCCTCACCTTGTTGGATGAGCTCATGCTTCAACAGCACCTCAAGGCCACGGCCTAGGAGGTGGGGAGGGAGAATGAGGTGCCTTCTACTGCAGTGTGGCATCAGCCATAGTTGTGCGGCGGCCATCGGAGTAGTGCGTTGGATGGACCACAGTGGAGCAGCTGCTGGAGACCATGAGAATGAGGGGCGGCGCCAGAGGGAGGAGCAGACGGGGAGATTTGGCCCTACCCGCCGGCCATGTAGCCTAGCTGGACAGAGCATCATTGAGGAGCAGGCTAGATGGGACTAGTGGCGACGACTCGCTGGAGGAACCCTAGCGCTGCAGGTAGGGGATCGAGGTAGAGGGAAAGGGGAGAGGAGATGCAAACGAGTAGGGCAATGAACGCTTGTGTGTTTGTTTTTACTTGAGGGTCAGGTGTGACGCGGGCGTGAGCACTGGCATTTTGAGTGTAATATAGGCAGACAACAGAGTCATTTCACTATTTCCCTTCCCTTCAATTTTTAGTGAGCTTCTACCCGAAACACCCCCCTCCAAAGCGAAAGAAGTTAAGCCCAAGCCCATAACTCAAAAATGAATTCTTTACATCTTTTATGGCTTATTTTGACAATAAGCTCTGAAAAGGCGAAATAGAACTGACCCTTAACTTGCAATTCAATTGTGTGTGCAATGATGAATAACTCCTGCCTGCTATAGTGTACATTTAGGCATCATCATAATGGCATAACCTAATACATGTGCATTCCATTGTAGACTCTGGAATATGCAATGTTTATGTTAGTTCATACATTGCACATGATGTTTAAATGCCCCTTAAATCTGGCCAGTCAAGTGATGGTCTTTAAGCCTCCTTCTTTGCTTCTTTTCTTGATATGTAAGATTTGCTCACACATATGTTCAATTACTTGTTTGTATCAGCTAGCCATACTAGGACTGTTTGCTTTGATTACTTGATGTTCTTGACCTAACACTCTAATAGAGCTTGTCAACGATTTAAACACTAAGGGATGCTATAGTGGGGGCTTGTCTAACTCATATGTGACATGAAGGTTTGGATGTACATTGAATTAGGCTCTCAAAGTGTACCCAGAGATCCAGTTCGAAGGTATGCCTAGTTTTTACATAGTGCACACATAGTAAATGCTCATTTCTTTGTGTGCAAGAGATGTGGCATGTTTCATTATATAGTGTTGTTTTGTTATAATCTCATCCTTTTGTGTTGTTCGCAGACTGGAAAGTATGCATATGTATCTTCCAAGGAGACGAGTAACTAGTTTGTGTCACCTTGCAGAGGGGGTGCAATGAAGATAAGATTGAGGATTTCCCTGTACAAGATGTTAGGGAGGAGCCTAGCAAGAGAAGGAGGAGCAACATTGAGCCTGTTCAACCAGTTAAGGTAAGTCACAGTATCCAACTCAACAGTTCAATTGCTTGTTTGTTTCAGGCATAGTTAAATTGCTCTTTTCAATTGCTTTATTTGTCCTCAATTAATGAGATGCCCAAACAATGATGCCTGATGTTGGGTACTTGTGTAACTATTAGTTGACATAATTAAAGGCCTTACCTTTTAATTACTTTGGTGAAGTGTGCCTGAAGCTTTGAAGTCTATTAACCAACTATTACTGCATGAGGCTCACAATCTAGTTTATACTAGGCTAATGATCGCATAGTTTCGCTTGCTGTAGTAGGTTTGTATGAATCCCTCTGCTGTTCATTATGCTCCCTAAGACTTTAATTGAGCTACAGAATGTCCAGTGCTTGCTTACTTATATGCAACATGATGTCTAAATTTGTAACAGTCTGTGTTTTGGATTTAGCCCCAACATCATGCTCCTCTAGTGAGCTAAGAGAGATTTTTGTATGCGGGCTGCACAGACTACCATTTTTATAATTTTTATAATATCACTTGCTTATGCTTCATGATGTGCAACATTATTGTTAGTCCTGTTTTGCCATGTACAAAATAGTCTGTCTTGCTCGCTTCACTGTTGTAACTATATTTTTGCCCTAGTCATGTGTACTTACAGAAACATTTCAGGATGAAGTGACATCAACACAAAGATCTGCGAGCAGTGCGGCATGGTCGTTACCAAATGATTATGGATTGGAATTGGAATGTGCTGATGTTCTCGAGCATCAACTAGAGGTGGCAAGACAACGCGTACATGATTCTCAATGTACAATCAAAAAGTTGAGACTGGACTTGCAGGTATTATATGCAGTAGTCAAAAAAATTAAACGAGACAAGGTAACCACGAAGGAATTGGAGATTTTGCAGAATGAAATTTGTGCTATCTGAATCTGGCCAATCCTATTTTCTGAAGAGATTATAGTTCAAATGGTAAGTTCTGTTGATGCGTGTCCATGATGTATTAGCTTTATATTGGCCAGTGTATGTAATTTGCTGTTTGTGTATGCTTTATTATCACCGGTGCCAAACTACAATGCCTAGTGGGTATATTGGGCTGTAATTTATTTATTGCATAGTGTAGGATTATTCTACGTTTCTATGCCTTAGTCTTTTTATGGTATAGTGTATGTTTTTTAGAGGCGATAATATAGAGTAGGATAATTCTTGAATATGCTATATCGTTGAAATGGGGCCAACACACCCAAACATTTCCTGGACACCATACAAACAAACAAACTGACACGTCTCCAAAGTATCTATATTTTTTTATTGTTCCATGTTGTTATATTATCATTCTTGGATGTTTTATAATCATTTTATAGTCATATCATTTTTTGGTACTAACCTATTGACATAGTGCCAAGTGCCAGTTGCTATTTTCTGCATGTTTTTTACATCGCGGGAAACCAATACCAAATGGAGTCCAAACGCAGTGAAACTTTTTGTGTTTTTTTTACCAGAAGACATCCAATGGGACGGAGACCCGCTTGGGGGTGCTCCGAGGAGTTGTGCCCACCTTGGGTGCCTCCCGAACCGACTCTTTGCTCTATAAATACCCCAATGTTCCAGAAACCCTAGGGGAGTCGATGAAAATCAATTCCAGCCGCTGCAAAGTCCAGAACCACCAGACCCAATCTAGATACCATCACGGAGGGGTTCATCATGTCCATTGGTGCCTCTTCGGTGATGCGTGAGTAGTCTTTTGTAGACCTTCGGGTCCATAGTTAGTAGCTAGATGGATTCCTCTCTCTCATTTGATTCTCCATACAATGGTCTCTTGGAGATACATATGATGTAATTCTTTTGTGGTGTGGTTGTTGGGATCCGATAACTTTGAGTTTATGATCAGATCTATCTTTTTATCCATGAAAGTTATTTGAGTCTTCTTTGATCTCTTATATGCATGATTTCTTGTAGCCTCGTATTTCTTCTCCAATATTTGGCTTTTGTTTAGCCAACTTGATCTATTTATCTTGTAATGGGGAGAGGTGCTTTGTGATGGGTTCAATCTTACGGTGCTTGATCCTAGTGAAAGAAGGGGAACCGACACGTATGTATCGTTGCTATTAAGGATAACCAGATTTGGTCTATTTCTACATAAATAGATCTTGTCTACATCATGTCATCATTCTTATTGCATTACTCCGTTTCTCCATGAACTTAATACACTAGATGCATGCTGGATAGAGGTCGATGTGTGGAGTAATAGTAGTAGATGCAGGCAGGAGTCGGTCTACTAATCTTGGACGTGATGCCAATATAATGATCATTGCCTGAATATCATCATGATTATTTGAAGTTCTATCAATTGCCCAACAATAATTTGTTTACCCACCGTTTGCTATTTTTCTCGAGAGAAGCCACTAGTGAAATCTACGGCCCCTGGGTCTCTTCTTTAATATATTTGCCTTTGCAGTCTATTTTCATTTGCCTTTATTTTCAGATCTATTAAACCAAAAATACAAAAATACCTTGCTGCAATTTATTTTATTCGAGATCTATTTATCCCATCTTTCATATTTTTATCACGCCTGTTTGCCAATTTCTAGCGCCGTTACCCGAAAGGGATTGACAACCCCTTTAACACGTTGGGTTGCGAGTATTTGTTATTTGTGTGCAGCTGGTGTTTATGTAGTGTTGCTTGGTTATCCTACTGGTTCGATAACCTTGGTCTCATCACTGAGGGAAATACCTATTGTCGCTGTGCTGCATCATCCCTTCCTCTTTGGGGAAATACCGACGTAGTCCTAGCAGACATCAAAAGGAATTTCTGGCGCCGTTACCGGGGAGGATCAAGTCAAGATAGTCTCCCGTCAACTTGCCAATTTCTGGCGCCGTTGCTAGGGAGACATCATAAGCATCTACCAGGTTCCTAATCGCAAATCTCATCTCCTCGCAATTTATATTATTTGCCATTTGCCTCTCATTTCCTCTCCCCCACTTCACAAAAATTTACCATTTTATTCACTCTCTTTTTCGTTCGCCATTTTCTTGCCGGATCTGTTTTTGAGTGCAATCTTGTTGCGTAGTCACCATGACTCAAGAGAACACCAAGTTGTGTGATTTCTCAAATACCAACAACAATGGTTTTATTGGCACTCCGATTGCTCCCGTCACTAGCTCGGAATCTTGTGATATTAATATTGCTTTGCTGAATCTTGTTATGAAAGATCAATTTTTTGGTACTCCTAATGAGGATGCCACGTCCCATCTTAACACACTCGTAGAATTATGTGATATGCAAAAGAAAAAACATGTGGACAATGATGTTGTGAAGATGAAATCATTTCCGTTTTCTTTGCGTGATTTTTCAAAAAAATGGTTTTCTTCTTTGCCTCGCAATAGTATCGATTCTTGGAATAAGTGCAAAGATGCTTTTATCATTAAGTATTTTCTGCCCGCAAAAATTATTTCCCTTAGAACCCGGATCATGAATTTGAAGCAACTTGAACATGATCATGTTGCACAATCTTGGGAAAGGATGAAAATGATGCTAAGGAATTGCCCAACTCATGGGTTAAATCTTTGGATGATCATACAAAAAATTTATGCGGGGTTGAATTTTGTTTCTCGTAATCTTTTAGATTCCGCTACGGGTGGTACTTTTATGGAAATTACTTCGGGTGAAGCAACCAAATGGCTTGATAATATTATGGCAAATTATTCACAATGGCATACCGAAAGAGCTCCTACTAGTAAAAAAGTTAATTCGGTTGAAGAAATTTCTTCTTTGAGTGAACACGTTGATGCTCTTATGAAATTTGTTGCTATTAAAAGTGCTCCTATTGATTTCAATGACATGCCTTTGTCTACTTTGATTGAGCAAAATAGTGATGCCATCGATGTGAATTTTATCTTGCGAAACAATTTCAATAACAATGCTTATAGAGGTAATTTTAATCCTATTCCTTTTCCTAGTAATTCCTCTAATAATTATGGTAATTCCTATGGAAACCCTTCTTACAATAATAATAGGAACACCTATGATCTTGAGAATAATATTAAAGAATTTATCAACACTCAAAAAGTTTTCAACACTACAATGGAAGAAAAGTTGAATAAGATTGATGATTTGTCTAGAAGTGTTGATAGAATTTCTCATGATGTAGAAAATATCAAGATGAAATTTTTTTGTGCCTAAGGTTGAGGAATCAATCAAAGATCTTTATGTTTCTATGGATGAAAGTAAGAAAAGAACCGCTATGCTTAGAGCTAGAAGAGAAATTTTAGAAAAGGCGTTTTCTAGTGATTACTTTCATAAAAGTGATGAAGATCTTAAAATGATTGGTGTTTCTTCTATTGATTCCTTGTTTAGTAAAATTAAGATTGATGAAAAAGGGACTGAAGAAGAGTCAAGTTTAGCTAGAAGGCGTCCCGATAATTCGGAGGGTGAAAATCCTGTTGAGAAAATTTATAAAAGTGGGTTTGAAGAGGTCAAGACTTTAACTAGTGATGTGCCCACTCTTTTGGATTACAAAGACTTTAATTATGATAGTTTCTCTTTGATTGATTGTATTTCTTTGTTGCAATCCATGATAAATTCACCCCATGCTTATGAACAAAATAAAGCTTTTACTAAACATATTGTTGATGCTATGATGAAAACTTTAGAAGAAAATTTGGAATTAGAAGTTTCAATTCCTAGAAAATTACATGATGAATGGGAACCTACTATCAAAGTAAAGATTAAAAATTATGAGTGTTTTGCTTTATGTGACTTGGGTGCTAGTGTTTCCACAATTCCGAAATCTTTATGTGATGTGCTTGGTCTTACCGATATTGAAGAGTGTTCTTTAAATTTGCACTTGGCGGATTCTACTATTAAAAAGCCTATGGGAAGAATTAGTGATATTCTTATTCTTGCAAATAGGAATTATGTGCCCATAGATTTTATCGTTCTTGATATTGATTGCAATCCCTCTTGTCCAATTATTCTTGGTAGACCGTTTTTACGCACTATCGGTGTCGTGATTGATATGAAAGAAGGCATTATTAAATTCCAATTTCAACTAAGGAAGGGAATGGAACACTTCCCTAGAACAAGAATTAGGCCACCACATGAATCAATCATGAGGGCATCTTATGGATCTCGAAACAAAGATGACCAAACTTAGATCCATTGCTTTATGCCTAGCTAAGGGCGTAAAATGATAGCGCTTGTTGGGAGGCAACCCAATGAATAAAATTTATTTTTTTCCTTTTGCTTTCTATTATTGAGTGTTTGCACAATTATGCTACTGCTATGATTGTATTTTGTGTGTTTTACTTAGTGTCTGTGCCAAGTAAAGACGTTAGGATCTTCTTGGGTGATAATTAGTTTGATCTTGCTGAAAAATAGAAACTTTTGCGCTCAAGAAAATAATTTTCATTTTTAACCAGAGCCTACTGATTAGTTTTGCAGAATATTAACATACAAATTTCTCTGGTCGTCCTAATTTTCAGAATTTTTGGAGTTACAGAAGTATTCGAAATACCCAGATTGCTACAGACTGTTCTGTTTCTGATAGATTCTGTTTTCTTTGCGGTGTGTGCTTGTTTTGATGATTCTATGGTTTTCTTTGAAGAGTTTTTGCCATAGAAAAGTTGGAATACAGTAGATATAATGCAAGAATAAAATACGAATTGGTTGCAACATCACTTATAATAGTGATTTGTTTTCTTATACTAACGGATGTCATGAAAATTTTGTTGAGTTTTGTGTGATTGAAGTTTTCAAGTTTTGGGTGATGTTACGTTGGATAAAGGAATAAGGAGTAAGAAGAGCCTAAGCTTGGGGATGACCATGGCATCCCAAGCTGTTATCCAAAGAGAAGCAAGCAACTAAGCTTGGGGATGCCCCGGTTGGCATCCCCTCTTTCTTCTAACGACCATCGGTATTTACTTGAAGCTATATTTTTATTCGTCAGATACTATGAGTTTTGCTTGGAGCGTCTTGTATGATATGAGTCTTTTCTTGTTTTGCTTTGTGTTTTTAGTCTTGATCCCTTGCTGGACACACTTGTTTGACAGAGCCAAAATTATGCCATGACTTGTTAGAATTGCTCTCTATGCTTCACTTAAATTTTAATGAGCTATGGAATTGCTCTAGTGCTTCACTTATATCTTTTTGAGCACGGTGTGCTTTAGTATTTTTTGAAGAAATGCTCTCTTGCTTCACTTAGATTTATTTGAGAGTTAGTATTTTTTTAAGAAATTCTCTCTTGCTTCACTTAAATTAATTTGAGATAAAGAAATATTATGCTCATGATCTTCACTTATATTTGTTTGAGCTTATAAAAAACAACACATGAAAATTAGTCCCAAAGTGATAGATATCCAAGAAGGATATAATAAAAACTTTCATGAAGATCATTGGACAAAATAAACTTGATTCTTTGTAATAGTTTTGAGATATGATGATGTGATATTGAGTCATGTTGATGAGTAATTATGCTTTAGTAAGAATGTTGGTGTTATGGTTTGTGATTCTCTATGCAAGCATGAAAGTCAATAGTTGTGCAATGAAATTACATGCTACTTGTGGTGCATTATTCGGTGTTAATTATGCTTAATGCTCGCTTATGAGATTATTTGTTTCTTGGTTGGTCGCTTCTCAATCTTTTTCTATCCTTCATTTTGCACTAAGTATGATAACTACTTGTGCATCCAAAATCCTTTAAACCAGTTTTGCCACATGAGTCCACTATACCTACCTATATGTGGTATTATTTTCCCGTTCTAAGCAAATTTGCATGTGCCATCTCTAATTTTCAAAATAAATTTCTCTTTTTTGTGCTCATACCGCTCGCAAGGCGGTGAGGGGTGGCCAATATTTTCCATGCTAGATGTGTTATTCTCACGATGAGTGTCTATTCACTTGTCATTGCATGAGAGTAAGGCAAAGGTATTAGGGATGCCCAACCCGAAATGAAAAATGAATATACTTTATGTTGTCAAATAATAAATTCCTTGGAAAGTGTTGGTATGGAGGGCACCCGTGGATACGGTTAGCCATGGAAAGTGAAAGTATGGTGGAAAAAGGAATAAACTTTATTTTCTATTTGGGAACCGCCTATGATATATCTAGCATGGAAAGTGTTCGGAGGTCTAAGTCATTTTCATTGGTGGGAAAAGTATGCCTCTCAAAATGTTTAAATCTCTATGTTTTTTTGCTTTGAGCTCTGGCACCTCTACAAATCCCTACCTCCCTCCGCAAAGGGCATTTATTTTACATTATGCAATTTTTATTTTTAATCTGAGTCTCCATCTTTTCTTATAAAGCACCAACTAGGGGCACTATGATCGTACTTGAGCATTGGGTGTAGCTAATATGCGAGTGTGTTTTATGAATGGATCAATGATTGAGCATGATGGGCCAGGGATAACTTATTTTAGCATTGATATTTTGAAAGACATGGTTGCTTGTTGACATGCTTGAGTATTTAAGTCTCATATCAAAACTAGACTATTGCTTTGAACCATATAAAATTCCAAATGTCCATGCTATAAAGAAAAAAAATATGAGATGACATGTTAGGCAGCATTCCACATCAAAAATTCTGTTTTTATCATTTACCTACTTGAGGACAAGTAGGAATTAATCTTGGGGACGCTGATACGTCTCCAACGTATCTATAATTTTTGATTGTTCCATGTTGTTATATTATCATTCTTGGATGTTTTATAATCATTTTATAGTCATTTTATATCATTTTTTGGTACTAAACTATTGATATAGTGCCAAGTGCAACTTGTTATTTTCTGCATGTTTTTTACATTGCAGGAAATCAATACCAAACGGAGTCCAAACACAGCAAAACTTTTTGTGGATTTTTTTGGACCAGAAGGCATCCAATGGGCCGGAGAAGCGCCTGGGGGGTGCTCCGAGGGGAGCACAACCCACCACGGCGCGCCTGGAGGCCCAGGCGCGCCCTGGTGGGTTGTGCCCTCCTCGGGTGCCTCCCAAACCGACTCTTTGCTCTATAAATACCCCAATATTCCAGAAACCCTAGGGGAGTCGGCGGAAATCAATTCCAGCCGCCGCAGAGTCCAGAACCACCAGATCCAATCTAGACACCATCATAGAGGGGTTCATCATGTCCATTGGTGGCTCTCCAATGATGCGTGAGTAGTCTTTTGTAGACCTTTGGGTCCGTAGTTAGTAGCTAGATGGCTTCCTCTCTCTCGTTTGATTCTCAATACAATGGTCTCTTGGAGATCCATATGATGTAATTCTTTGGCGGTGTGTTTGTTGGGATCCGATGAACTTTGAGTTTATGATCAGATCTATCTTTTTATCAATGAAAGTTATTTGAGTCTTCTTTGATCTCTTATATGCATGATTGCTTATAGCCTCGTATTTCTTCTCCGATATTTTGGTTTTGTTTGGCCAACTTGATCTATTTATCTTACAATGGGAAGATGTGCTTTCTGATGGGTTCGATCTTACGGTGCTTGATCCCAGTGACAGAAGGGAAACCGACACGTATGTATCGTTGCTATTAAGGATAACAAGATGGGGTCTATTTCTACATAAATAGATCTTGTCTACACCATGTCGTCATTCTTATTGCATTACTCCATTTTACATGAACTTAATACACTAGATGCATGCTAGATAGCGGTCGATGTGTGGAGTAATAGTAGTAGATGCAGGCAGGAGTCGGTTTACTAATCCTGTACGTGGTGCCTATATAATGATCATTGCCTGGATATCGTCATGATTATTTGAAGTTCTATCAATTGCCCAACAGTAATTTGTTTACCCACCATTTGCTATTTTTCTCGAGAGAAGCCTCTAGTGAAATCTACACCCCCCGGATCTCTTCTTTAATATATTTGCCTTTGTGATCTATTTTCCTTTGCTTTTATTTTCAGATCTATTAAACCAGAAATACAAAAATACCTTGCTGCAATTTATTTTATTCGAGATTATTTATCCCATCTATCATATTTTTATCACGTCCGTTTGCCAATTTCTGGCGCCGTTACCTGAAAGGGATTGGCAGCCCTTTAACACGCCGGGTTGCGAGTATTTGTTATTTGTGTGCAGGTGTTGTTTACGTAGTGTTGCTTGGTTCTCCTACTAGTTTGATAACCTTGTTCTCATCACTGAGGGAAATACCTACCGTCGATGTGCTGCATCATCCCTTCCTCTTTGGGGAAATACCGACGTAGTCCTAGCAGACATCACAAACATGTGTAGACAAAGCGGGCCTTAATTTGGCTAGTCAAAATAATATTTAGTGGATCCCAAATTATGTGGCCCACCGTAACAATGACTCTTAGCAGGCCGTTAACAGGCCAAAAGCTCGATAGGGTCGTATAATGGAAATGGCCCGCGGGCCTCTAGCAGGCCAAAATAAATGTCAATTTTGTCTCGGCCCTTTTACTTTACGGGCCAGTAAGAGGCCAAAAGTGTTATGGGCCAGAGGAGGACCAATTTGCAAAATAGGCTTTTAACAAGCCGGAAGTCGTGTCGGGCTGAAATTTTGCCTCGCGGAACATGGGCCCCTAATGGACCCAATGTCAAAGGCCCAACTGTTTTGCGGGTTGTTAACAGGCCGAAAGACAAAATGGGCTAGGAATAGGCCAATTTAACGAATGGGCTGAGGACAGGCCTAAAGTCACAACGGGCTAGAATTGGCCCAACTACAGAATGGGCTGAGAAATGGTTGAAAGACTTTTCGGGCCGTTAACGATCTGGAACTGACGATGGGCTGCTAACAGGCCGAAAGAAGCTTGGGCCATAATTGGGCCCAAAGACATAGCGGGACGTTAACGGGCTGAAACTGACGATGGGCTGGAAAACGTCAAATCTAGAATGGGCCTTCGACAGGGTGATCCTGTGTAACTTGTATGGGCCGTGCTTGTGAATGGGCCTGACTCAAGTAGGCCGCTAATGGATCGACCCGCTTATTTTGACAGGCCCGACCTTCTAACCTGAATGGGCCACTGTTGGGCTGAGACATGTGTCAATGTATCATAGGCACGTTCCGTCAGTTCACTGGATGATAACTGCCCGAATGCTGGGCCGACACGTGGATCTTCCGGCGAATGAGAATTTTACATGTGGAAAATCCCCATTGGTCCGTGCTGTTAACGGGTTATCAGATCCAAACCGGAACCCGATAGCTTAACAGCGACCCTTTACGGTGGATGCCACGTGTCGGTTACCCTTGACGAAAGCACTTCTATGACGTGCGATGTATCATCATGGAAGTGGACACTTCTGTGATGATAAATTTTGTAATGTCATGGTACACTTCTATGACAACACAGGTATGACTATCTTGATTCTATCATAAAATCGTCATGGATGTACATGCATGACAGAAAACGTGACCTACTGTGACAAACACGTATCATCACGGAAGTGTATTTTTTGTAGTGATGCATTGAGATTAATCAACATTGAGTGCAAGCATGAGTAGGATATAAATCACCGTGAACATAAATATCGTGGAGGCTATGTTGTTTTTGTTTCAACTACATGCATGAACATGTGCCAAGTCAATCCACTTGAATCATTCAAAGGAGGACACCATCCTATCATACTACAACATAACCATTTTAAAATGCATGTTGACACTCAAGACAAACCATTGTACACTCCTAGCTAATTAAGCATGACATGAGTAACTATAATCTCTAATTGTCATTGCAAACATGTTTCATTCATAATGGGCTAAATCAAGAACGACGAGCTAATCATATTTACAAAAACAAAATAGGTCGAGTTCGTACCAGCTTTTCTCCATCTCAATCACTTCATCAAATATTGTCATTATTGCCTTTTACTTGCATGACCGAACGTTGTGGATAATAATAAGAGTGCACGTGCATTGGACTAAGCTGGAATCTGCAAAAAATATTCAGAGGAGAAGACAAGGAAATATGGGCTCTTCGTTAGATCAACAATAATGCATATGAGAGCCACTAAACATTTTCATCATGGTCTTCTCCTCATGACCCAAGGAAATTGAAAAGAATTTCAAAGAAACGCACTCAAATATTTTTGGAGTTTTTTTCCTGAAGAAAGTAAAACGAAAATGAGAAAAACTATTTACACGGGAAAGCTCCCAACAAGCAAAAGAAGAACGAGAAATCTTTTTGGGTTTTCTTTTAATACTACTACTAAATAAACTAGAAAGTAAAACTAAAAAGAAGCAAGAACTTTTTTTGGATTTTCTCAAAGTTTTTCAGACACACAAGAAGAAAGCAAGAAAAATAAACCAACATGGATAATACAATGAAAAAGGATGGACACCGACAACTAAAATGAATGTGTGAACATGAATGTAATGTCGGTGAGAAATACGTACTCCCCCAAGCTTAGGCTTTTGGCCTAAGTTTTTCTATGGCCAAGGCTCGAAATAACCCTCTCTTGGATACTGCGGAGGGTCCTGAGGGTTCCACTGGTTGGCGAGCTCTTATGGCTCCCACTAGTAAATAGGCTCCTGAAATGGATCAGGAACTGGTGCTAGCTCAGGTGCTGGGGGTTGTGACAGACCCCAAAATCTGTAGATGTCCTCGGGCATAATAGTGTACCTACCTGAATGAATATCGAACAAAGAAGAAGCAGGCAAGGTAATAATCTCACAAGTACCCTGACTAAATACTAGGTTGTAGAGGAGCCTCTTGTCATCACCTTTCTTAATAAAATCATGTGCTACTATACTAGCATAATTTAAATACTAAGTGGGCAACAACATCTCCTCCTCCTCATCAAGCCTAATGGGTATCTCAAAATGCTTAGCTAGGCGGGAGGCATAGATACCTCCAAAAACAGGACCCTTCGAGCGGTTTGTGTTTAACCATCGAGCAACCATGGTGCCCAAACTAAAAGTTCTATCAGAATATAAAGCATGGCGCAAAATAGCGAGGTCAGGGCACTAAGGCCTCCACTCTCCCCAGAACCAATCAAACATCTCCCCGTAAATAATGAATAATAGCGCAAAACAGGAAAATGTAAACTAGCCACTCTCGCCTTCGACACTCCTCTCTCTTCCCCCACAGTAGTTTCAGCAATAAAGTCCTCCACATCTCAAGGACGTGGCTCACCAACGCTGCCGTCATAAGGTAATTTGCAAACATCGCAAAAATCATAAAATGTCATTCCCTTGGGCACATCATACAAGTGAAATTCTACAATAGGATATAGTCAAAAAAAATTCTACAATAGGAGAGTCCTTCCTAGCATGAAAGTGAAAATTTTGCACGAAGGTATTAATGAGTAGGAGGTATTGGTCACACTTATCTTGGAGGAAGCCGGTGATGCCGTCATTTTCCGCCAAGAAATAGACATCATCATAAATTTCGGCCACCCTCAAGAATGTATCACTTGGCCATTCACATGGCTGAACCTCTGCGGCGTGAGGAAGGTTGTACTTGGGCTTCTTCTTCTTCTTATTCCCCTTTTCTCCTGAACTCCGGCTTGAAGAGCCCCTTAACCACTTCTTCATGGTTTCCTTTTTCTCTGAAATTTTCTGAAATTTTTAGTGACTCAAAATAAAAGTGAACCAAACTCAACAAAACAAATAGCAACTACTCCCACAAGTGCCTAGAGGCTATATCATGCAACAAAACTACTTCGGACCATCTAAATTGGACATGCAAACTCAAGAACATGGTCACCACAACAAAACTTTTTTGCAATATATAAAGCACTAGAACAAAAACTAATTGGACCATTGGAGGAGTCACATACGCATGAACAATCCCCCAAAACAATTTTGCAAATGGAGCTTTGAGCAAGGAGATCGAAAATGGCAGCAAGATGAGTTAGAACACGGGTTTGAGCAACAAGTTGATTTTTTCTGGAGGAAGACGAAGTGGATGGGTGCTGACATAAGTGAGGGGAACCCACATGGGACCCACAAGCCTTGTAGGCGCGCCCTGTGGGCTTATGGCCCACTGGTGCACCTCCTAGAGGTGTTTTCAATGCCAAATTCTAAAAAATCATACTAAATTTTCAGGGCATTTGGAGAACTTTAATTTTCTGGTCATTTTTTATTGCATGAATAATTTAGAAAATAGAAAAATAATAGTATTTTTACTTTATTTATTCTAAATAACAGAGAATAAAGTTGGGTACAGAAGGTTGTGCTTCCTAGATTCATCCATCACATGTCCATCAAAAGGAATCCATTAATAAGGTTGATCAAGTCTTATTAACAAACTTCTTTCGAATGACACGAAAACGAAGAATTTTTTAATAACTAGGTTACCTCAACGGAGATATGCATGTCCCTAACAATAAGAATATCATATTTCTTTTTGACAGTAGGAAGAGGGAATTTAAAACCTCCAATAGCAATTGTTGGAATTTCTTCAATAGAGTTGATACTATTCACTTGAGGTTGTTTCTTCGGAAAGTGTACCGTATGCTCATTACCATTAACATGAAAAGTGACATTGCCTTGTTGCAATCAATAACAGCCCCTACAGTATTCAAAAAGGGTCTACCAAGGATGATCGACATACTGTCGTCCTCGGCTATATCAAGAATAACAAAGTCCGTTAAAATAGTAACATTTGCGACTACGACAAGCACATCCTCACAAACACCGATGGGTATGGCAGTTGATTTATCGGCCATCTGCGAAGAGATTTCAGTTGGTGTCAACTTATTCAAATCAAGTCTACGGTACAAAGATAAAGGCATAACACTAACACCGGCTCCCAAATCACATAAAACAATTTTAACATAGTTTCTTTTAATGGAGCATGGTATAGTTGGCATTCCCAGATCTCCTAGTTTCTTTGGTATTCCACCTTCAAATGTATAATTAGCCAGCATGGTGGAAATTTCAGCTTCCGGTATCTTTCTTTTATCTATAACAATATCTTTCGTATACTTAGAATAAGGAGACATTTTCAGAATATCAGTCAAACGCATACGCAAAAAGACAGGTCTAAGCATTTCAACAAAGCGCTCAAAGTCGTCATCATCCTTTTTCTTGGATGGTTTAGGGGGAAAGGGCATGGGTTCCTGAACCCACGGGTTATCTTTCTTTACCATGTTTCCTAGAAATGAAGTCTCTCTTATCATATCTTTTATTTTTAGGTTGTGGGTTATCAAGATCAACAACAGGTTCTATCTCCACATCATTATCATTACTAGGTTGAGCATCTACATGAACATCATCATTATCATTATCACTAGGTTCATGTTCATCACCAGAGTGTGTTTCAGTATCATAAATAGAAATATCATTTGGATTATGAGGTGTATCTATAACAGGTTCACTAGAAGCATGCAAAGTCCTATCATCATTCTTTTTGTTTTTAGTTGGACTAGGTGCATCAGTATTAATTCTTTGAGAATCTTGGTAAATTCTTTCAGGATGGCCCTCGGGATACAAAGGTTCCTGAGTCATTTTACCACCTCTAGTCACAACTCTAACAACATGATCATCCATTTTATTGTTCATCTCATTAAGCAAATCATTTTGTGCCTTAAGTACTTGTTCTACTTGAGTTTTTACCATGAAAGCATGTTTACTAATAAGCTTAAGCTCATTAACAGTTCTACACATATAATCACCCAAGCGTTCAAGCATATAAGCATTTCATTTCAATTGTCTACTAACATATGCATTGAAGTTTTCTTGTTTAACAATAAAGTTATCAAATTCATCCAAGCATTGACTAGCAGATTTATTATGAGGAATATCACCTTCATCAAATATATAGAGAGAATTTACCTCTACTACTTGTGTCGGGTTACCAAGACCATATATTTCTTCAATAGGTGGTAAATTCTTAACATCTTCAGCTTTAATACCTTTTTCTTTCATAGATTTCTTTGCCTCTTGCATATCTTCAGGACTGAGATATAGAATACCTCTCTTCTTCGGAGTTGGCTTAGGAGGTGGTTCGGGAAGAATCCAATCAATATCATTACTCAGTATATTATTCAGTAGTACTTCAGCTTGTTCAACAGTTCATTCCTTGAAAACACAACTAGCACAACTATCTAGGTGGTCCCTGCTCCATAGAAGCAGCGGTTAGTTCATTATAAAAATATCAAGTATTTCATTTTTCTTGAGAGGATGATCAGGCAAAGCATTAAGTAATTGGAGAAGCCTCCCCAAGCTTATGGGAGACTCTCTTCTTCAATTTGCACAAAGTTAAATATTTTCTATAATGTAGGTTGTTTCTTATGAGCAGGGAAATATTTTTCAGAGAAGTAATTTATCATATCCTGGGGACTATGCACACAACCAGGAGCAAGAGAATTAAACCATATCTTACATCACAATTTAATGAGAAAGGAAACAACTTAAGAATATAGTAATAGTGAATCTTTTCCTCATGAGCAAACAGGGTGGCTATGTCATTCAATTTAGTAAGATGTGCCACAACAGTTTCAGATTCATAGCCATGGAAAGGATCAGATTCTACCACAGTAATTAATCCTTATCATTAACAAAGATAGGTGAAGTAGCAAATGTAGGATCATATTTCATTCTACCATTCAAGGATTTTTCCTTCATCTTGGCTAATAATTTCTTAAGATCATCTCTATCTTTGCAAGCAAAAAAGTCTCTAACTGTCTCTTCATCCATAACATAACCCTCAGGTATCTTAGGCAATTCATATCTAGGATGAGAATCATAATCTTCAACTTCAACAATTTCATCAGTTTCAGTAATTTCATTCTTTCTAACCTTGGCAAGTTCTTCATCAAGAAATTCACCCAGTGGCACAATATTATCAAGTAAAGTAGTAGCATCATCATAAGCATCATGCATAGCAGAAGTAGCATCATAAATTACTTGCGACATATTAAGATTACTAGCAGGTGGTGGTGTCGCAAGCTTACTCAAAACAAAATGTGAATCAAGTGCAGAGTGTGATGGCAGTTCCTTACCTTCCCTCGTAGTAGAGGGAAAATTTTGGTTTTGGTATCTTTCAGATTCTTCATAATGATCAACAGATATAAATCCCAAGTGACTCAGAGAATAGAGCTATGCTCCTCGGCAACGGTGCCAGAAAAAGGTCTTAATAACCCACAAGTATAGGGGATCGCAACAGTTTTCGAGGGTAGAGTATTCAACCCAATTTTATTGATTCGACACAAGGGAGCGAAAGAATATTCGCACGTATTAGCAGTTGAGTTGTCAATTCAACCACACCTGAAATACTTAATATTTGTAGCAAAGTGTTTAGTAGCAAAGTAGTATGGAAGTAACGATAACGGTAGCAAAAGTAACAGTAACAGTTTTGTAGCAATTGTAACAGTGGCAACGAAAAAGTAACTTAGCAAAGATCAATATGTGAAAAGCTCGTAGGCAATGGATCAGTGATGGATAATTATGTTGAATGGCATTCATCATGCAACAATTATAACCTAGGGTGACACAGAACTAGCTCCAATTCATCAATGTAATGTAGGCATGTATTCCGTATATAGTCATACGTGCTTATGGAAAAGAACTTGCATGAAATATTTTGTCCTACCCTCCCATGGTAGCGGGGTCCTAAGGGATATTAAGGCTTCCTTTTAATAGAGAACCGGACCAAAGCGTTAGCACTTAGTGAATACATGAACTCCTCAAACTACGGTAATCACCGGAAAGAATCCCAATTATTGTCACCTTGGGGTATGCGGATCATAACTCGTAATATGTTTCTACAACTTGCAACATCGGATTAAGAACACATATATATTCATGAAAACAGAATAGGTTCAGATTTGAAATAATGGCACTCAGGCCCTAGTGACAAGCATTAAGCATAGCAAAGTCATAGTAACATCAATCTCAGAATATAGTGGATACTAGGGATCAAACCCTAACAAAACTAACTCGATTATATGATAAATCTCATCCAACCCATCACCATCTAGCAAGCCTACGATGGAATTACTCACTCCCAGTGGTGAGTGTCATGAAATTGGTGATGGAGGAAGGTTGGTGATGATGATGGCAACGAATCCCCCTCTCCGGAGGCCAAAACAAACTCCAGATCTGCCCTCCCGAGGAAGAGGGGGAGGTGGCAGCGGCTCTGTATCGTAAAACGCAATGAATCCTTCTCCCTGATTTTTTATCCTCAAATAGGTACTTATAGAGTTGGAGTTAGGGTCCGAGGAGGTCCACGGGGCTTACAAGCCTGCAGGGCACATCCCAGGGGGTGGGCGCGCCCCCAGGGCTTGTGGCCTCTGGGTGCCCCCTCTGGTTACTTCTTGCACCAATATTTTTTATATACTCCACAAACATTCTCCATGAATTTTCAGGTCAATTCGAGAACTTTGTTTTATGCACAAAAATAACACCATGGCAATTCTGCCGAAAACGACGTCAGTCCAGGTTAGTTCCATTCAAATCATGCAAATTAGAGTCCTAAACAAGGGCAAAAGAGTTTGGAAAAGCAGATACGATGGAGATGTATCAATAAGGAGGATTATATGTGATAGAGCATATCATATCACGGGGTTTTGGATGCATTGACGAAGTTTGCACCAACTCTCGAGGTGAGAAAGGGCTATGCACGATATCAAAGAGGCTAGCAAATTGTAGAAATGTAGGAGTGCATATAATCCATGGACTCACACTAGTCATAAAGAATTCATATACTTATTGTGAAAGTTTTATTAGCCCTCAAAGCAAAGTATTACTCGCATACCCCTAGGGAGGAGGTTGGTAGGAGTAACCATCGCGCACCCCCGATTATAACATCACTCAAGGATTTAATCAGACATAAAAATGCTCAAAGCTCCCCACCATGTCGTGACCAATACTTAGATGAGAAGTTAATAAGAAGTTTTAATACCGATATTTAAACTAATCAATGATCATGAACCAATATCCTTACATATTACGACACCAATATAATTAAACCATACGTTTCATATTTAGTGATCTACATGAAAGTTTTTATTATATCCCCTTGAATACCTATCCTTTTTGGACTAGTCTTATAACACGTGCATATTGCCAACTACTATTTAGTAGTATCTCAAAAAGATTTAAGTGAATCATGAGAGTGCAATCATTTTTATGAAATATAATCACCACCGTGCTCTAACAGATATAAGTGAAGCATTAGAGCAATTGCCTAGCTCAAAAGATATAAGTGAAGCACATAGAGTATTTTAACAAATCACAACAAATGTGTGTCCCTCTCAAAAGGTGTGTCCACCAAACAATGGTTGTGGCAAAATAGAAGTCAAACAAAGAGAAAGCTATGGCACAAGACGATAAAAGTAAAAATCAAGATCATAAGAAACATCACCCCAATCATGATCATTGCAACAACTAGCGGACATAGCAAAATTACCATCCCCAAGCTTAGGGTTTTGCATATCATTAGCACAACTGACATTAATAGAATTTATAGTAGAACCATTGCAATCATGCTTTTTATCCAAGGGGCTATTGTGAATCACTACATAAATTTCTTCTTTGAACACTTCATCACAATTTTCAGATTCATGAATTTCAAGCAAAACTTCATAAAGATAATCTAGTGCACACAACTCGCTAGAAATTGGTTCATCATAATTGGATCTCTTAAAAATATTAGCAAGTGGATGAGGATCCATAATTTCTTTGCTTCTTGGTAGGCTTTATGTAGAACCTCCCCGGCAACGGCGCCGGAAATTCTTCCTACTACTTCTTGAGCTTGCGTTGGTTTTTCCCTTGATGAGGAAAGGGTGATCCAGCAAAGTAGAGATAAGTATTTCCCTCAGTTAGAGAACCAAGGTATCAATCCAGTAGGACACAAGCAAGTCTCCAATCTATGCACCTACACAAACAATCAAACACATGCACCCACGCGATAAAGGGGCTGCCAATCCCTTCACGGTCAATTGCAACGGTGAAATCTGATAGAGATAGATATAAAATACTACTAAAACGTAAAACAAAATAAAAGTAAATAAATTGCACCAAGGTATTTTTTCTTTGTAGATCTAAAAATGTATAGTGGAAAATAGACCTGGGGGCCATAGGTTTCACTATAGGCTTCTCTCTTGAAGGAAAATAATACTATGGATGAACAAATTACTGTCGAGCAATTGCAAGAAAAGCGCAAAGTTATGGTGATATCCAAGGCAATGATTATGCATATAGGCATCACGTCCATGTCAAGTAGACCGAAACGATTCTACATCTACTAATATTACTCCACACATCGACCGACTCCTACCTGCATCTAGAGTATTAAGTTCAAGTGAACGGAGTAATGCATTAAGTAAGATGCCATGATGTAGAGGGATAAACTCGAGCAATATGATGAAAACCCCATCTTTTTATCCTTGATGGAAACAATACAATATGTGCCTCACTACGCCTACTTTGTCACTAGGTGAGGACACCGCAAGATTGAACCCAAAACTAAGCACCTCTCCCATTGTAAGAAATACCAATCTAGTTAGCCAAACCAAACCGATAATTTGGAGAGAAATACAAAGATATCAAATCATGCATATACGAATTTAGAGAAGATTCAAATAATATTCATAGATAATTTGATCATAAATCCACAATTCATCGGATCTCGACAAACACACCGCAAAAGAATATTACATCAGATAGAACTCCAAGAACATTGAGGAGAACATGGTATTGAAGATCATAGAGAGAGAAGAAGCCATCTAGGTACTAGCTATGGACCCGTAGGTCTGAGGTAAACTACTCACGCTTCATCGGAATGGCAATTAGGTTGATGTAGATGCCCTCCGTGATCGAATCCTCCTCCGACAGATCGTCGGAAAAGGCCCCAAGACGGGATCTCAAGGGAACAGAGGCTTGCGGCGGTGGAAAAGTATTTTTGTGGACGCTACTGGTGGTTTGGGAATTTATAGGCCAATGATTAGGGTTAGAGGAGCCTCGAGGGACCCACAAGACAGGGGGCGCCCCTCCTCGGGTGCGCCTTGCACCCTTGACATCGCCTCGGGACTCCTTTTACTTGGTTTCCAAGTCCCACGTGTGTCTTCTGTTCCAAGAAAAATCATCGTAAAGTTTTATTCCGTTTGGACACCGTTTGATATTCGTTTTCTGTGAAACTCAAAAACAAGGAAATACACATAAACTGGCACTGGGCTCTGGGTTATAGGTTAGTCCTAAAAATAATATAAAATAGCATATTACTGCATATAAAACATCCAAAATAGACAATATAATAGCATGGAACAATAAAAAATTATAGATATGTTGGAGAGGTATCAAGCATCCCAAGCTTAATTCCTGCTCGTCCTCGGGTAGGTAAATGATAAAAACAAAAATTTGATGTGGAAAGCTACCTAACATATTTATCCATGTAATTTTCTTTATTGTGGCATGAATATTCAGATCAATAAGATTCAAAACAAAAGTTTAATATTGACATAGAAACAATAATAATTCAAGCATACTAACAAAGCAATCATGTCTTCTGAAAATAACATGGCCAAAGAAAGTTATCCTTACAAAATCATATAGTCTGGCTATGCTCCATCTTCTTCACACAAAGTATTAAATCATGCACAACCCCGATGACAAGCCAAGCAATTGTTTCGTACTTTTGATGTTCTCAAACCTTTTCAACTTTCACGTAATACATGAGCGTGAGTCATGCATATAGCACTATAGGTGGAATAGAGTATGGTGGTTGTGGAGAAGACAAAAAGAAGGAGATAGTCTCACATCAACTAGGCGTATCAACGGGCTATGGAGATGCCCATCAATAGATGTCAATGTGAGTGAGTAGGGATTTCCATGCAACAGATGCACTAGATCTATAAGTGTATGAAATCTCAAAAGAAACTAAGTGGGTGTGCATCCAACTCGCTTGCTCACGAAGACCTAGGGCAATTTGAGGAAGCCCATCATTGGAATATACAAGCTAAGTTCTATAATGAAAAATTCCCACTAGTATATGAAAGTGATAATATAGGAGACTCTCTATCATGAAGATCATGGTGCTACTTTGAAGCACAAGTGTGGAAAAAGGATAGTAACATTGTCCCTTCTCTCTTTTCTCTTTTTTTGTGGGCTTCTTTGGCCTTTTTATATTTGGGCTTCTTTGGCGTCTTTTATTTTTCATAAAGTCCAGAGACTCATCCCAACTTGTGAGGGAATCATAGCTTCCATCATCCTTTCCTCACATGGGACAATGCTATAATAATGATGATCATCACACTTTTATTTACTTATAACTCAAGAATTACAACTCAATACTTAGAACAAAATATGACTCTATATGAATGCCTTCGGCGGTGTACCGGGATGTGCAATGACTCAAGAGTGACATGTATAAAAATATATGAAGGGTGGCCTTGCCACAAATATGATGTCAACTACATGATCATGCAAAGCAATATGACAATGATGGTGTGTGTCATAATAAAACAAAACGGTGGAAGTTGCATGGCAATATATTTCGGAATGGCTGCAAAGCAATAGGTATGGTGGCTGTTTTGAGGAAGGTATGTAGTGGGTTTAATGCACTGGCGGAAGTTGCGCGGTGCTAGAGAGGCTAGCAAAGGTGGAAGGGTGAGAGTGCATATAATCCATGGACTCAACATTAGTCATAAAGAACTCACATACTTATTGCAAAAGTCTATTAGCTATTCAAACAAAGTACTACACGCATGCTCCTAGGGGGATAGATTGGTAGGTAAAGACTATCGCTCATCCCCGACCGCCACTCATAAGGAAGACAATCAATAAATAAATCATGCTCCGACTTCATCACATAACGGTTCACCATACGTGCATGCTATAGGAATCACAACTTCAACACAAGTATTTCTACCAATCCATAATTACTCACTAGCATGTCTCTAATATCATCATCTTTATATCTCAAAACAATCATAAGGAATCAAACTTCTCATAGTATTCAATGCACTTAATATGAAAGTTTTCATTATATCCCTCTTGGATGCCCATCATATTAGGACTAAATTCATAACCTAAGAAAATTACCATGTTGTTTAGAAATTCTCAAAATAATATAAGTGAATCAAGAGAGTTCAACAATTTATACAAAATAAAACCACCACCGTGCTCTAAAAATATATAAGTGAAGTACTAGAGCATATTGCCTAGCTCAAAAGATATAAGTGAAGCACAAAGAGTATTATAATAAATTCATGATTTAAGCGTGTACCTCTAAAAAGGTGTGTACAACAAGGATGATTTTGGAAAACTAAAAAGCAAATACTAGTATCATACAATATGCTCCAAGCAAAACACAAATCATGTGGTGAATAAAAATATAGCCTCAAGTAAATTTACCGATGGGTTGAAGACGAAAGAGGGGATGCCTTCCGGGCATACCCAAGCTTAGGATCTTGGTTGTCCTTGAATACTACCTTGGGGTTCCTTGGGCATCCCCAATCTTAGGATCTTTCCACTTCTTATTCCATAGTCCATCAAATCTTTACCGAAAACTTGGAAACTCCACAACACAAAACTCAACAGAAAAGTCACGAGATCCGTTAGTATAAGAAAATAAATCACCACTTTTGGTACTATTGTGAACTCATTATTTATTTATATTGGTGTAATATCTACTATATTCCAACTTATCCATGGTTCATACCCCCCCCAATACTACCCATAGATTCATCAAAATAAGCAAACAACACATAGAAAACAGAATCTGTCAAAAAACAGAACAGTCTGTAGCAATCTGTAAACTTCGAATACATCTATAACTCCAAAAATTATGAAAAATTATTAAAAAATAGGAAATTTGTAGAAAAATCTTGTGTGGCAACATCAGGATTTTATCACGCTTCTGTGATTTTTAACAATTCCGGCAATGAGCGCAAAAGTATCTGTTTTTCAGCAAGATCAAATCAATGATATACCGAAGTATCCCAAAGGCTTTACTTGGATCAAACACTATTTAAAACACCAAAACACAATTACTTTAGAGGTAATCATGTGTATACTCATAAAAACAGAAAAGAAAAATATTGGGTTGTCTCCCAACAAGCGCTTTTCTTTAAAGCCTTTTAGCTAGGCGTTGATAATCTTTAATGATGCTCACATGAAAGGTAGCAATTGAAACACGAAGAGAGCATCATGAAGCTTGTGCAAAACAAGTTTAAGTCTAACATACTTCCTATGCATAGGAATTTTATAATCAAACAAACTATCAAGACAAGCAAAAACTAGCATATGCAAGGAAGAAGAAAGAAACATTAGCTATCTCAACATAGCGAGAAGTAATTTAGTGACATGAAGATTTCTACAATCATATTTTCCTATCTCAAAATAATTACATGTAGGATCATAATAAAATTCAAAAACATAGCTATCATATAAAATTTTCTCTACATGATCCACATGCATGTAAAGTTGACACTGTTCCAAAATAGTGGGATTATCATAAAATAAAGTCATGACCTCTCCAAACCCACTTTTATCAAAAATTTCATAAGATTGATCACACTCCAAAGTAGTGGGATCATTATTACCTAGAGTTGAAACTCTTCCAAACCCACTTTCAATATTATTGCAAACATATTCATCATGAGGCTTAAATAAATTTTCAAGATCATAAGAAAAATCACCCCAATCATGATCATTGCAACAAGTAGTGGACATAGCAAAATTAGCATCCCCAAGCTTAGGGTTCTGCATATCATTAGCACAACTGACATTAATAGAATTTATAGTAGAACCATTGCAATCATGCTTTTCATCCAAGGGCTATTGTGAATCACTTCATATATTTCTTCTTTTAACACTTCATCACAATTTTTAGATTCGTGAATTTCAAGCAAAGCTTCATAAAGATAATCTAGTGCACACAACTCACTAGCAATAGGTTCATTATAATCGGATCTCTTAAAAATATTAGCAACTGTATGAGGATCCATAAACTCCTTGCTTTTGATTTTCAATAAATACACAATTATACCAAGCAAATGAGCAAACAAACCAAGTAAGACATAAGGGCAAGTGGATGAGGATCAATAAACTCTTCTCTTCTTGGTAGGCTTGATGTAGAACCTCCCCGGCAACGGCGCCAGAAATTCTTCCTGCTACTTCTTGAGCTTGCATTGATTTTTCCCTTGGAGAGGAAAGGGTGATGCAGCAAAGTAGAGATAAGTATTTCCCGCAGTTAGAGAATCAAGGTATGAATCCAGTAGGAGGCACAAGCAAGTCTCCAATCTATGCACCTACACAAACAATCAAACAGTTGCACCCAACACGATAAAGGGGTTGTCAATCCGTTCACGGTCAATTGCAACGGTGAGATCTGATAGACATAGATATAAAAGATTACTAAAACATAATACAAAATAAAAGTAAATAAATTGCAGCAAGGTCTTTTTTGGTATTTTTGGTTTATAGATCTGAAAATATATAATGGAAAATAGACCTGGGGGGCATAGGTTTCACTAGAGGCTTCTCTCTTGAAGGAAAATAATATGGTTGGCGAAAAAAATACTGTTGAGCAATTAATAGAAAAGCGCAAAGTTATGACGATATCTATGGCAATGATTATGCATATAGGCATCACGTCCGTGTCAAGTAGACCGAAACGATTCTACATCTACTACTATTAGTCCACACATTGTTGCCTGCATCTAGAGTATTAAGTTCAAGAGAACAGAGTAACACATTAAGTAAGATGACATGATGTAGAGGCATAAACTCTAGCAATATGATGAAAACTCCATCTTTTTATCCTTGATGGCAACAATACAATACGTGCCTCGCTACCCCTCTTTGTCACTTGGTGAGGACACCGCAAGATTGAACCCAAAACTAAGCACATCTCCCATTGCAAGAAATACCAATCTAGTTGGCCAAACCAAACCGATAATTCAAAGAGAAATACAAAAATATCAAATTACGCATATAAGAATTCAGATAAGATTCAAATAATATTCATAGATAATCTGATCATAAATCCACAATTCATCGGATCTTGACAAACAGACCGCAAAAGAATATTACATAGGATAAAACTCCAAGAACATCAAGGAGAACATTGTATTGAAGATCATAGAGAGAGAAGAAGCCATCTTGCTACTAGCTATGGACCCGTAGGTCCGAGGTAAACTACTCACGCTTCATCGAAAGGGCAATAAGGTTGATGTACATGCCCTCCGTGATCAAATCCCCCTCTGGCACATCATCGGAAAAGGCCCCAAGATGGGATCTCTTGGGAACAGAGGCTTGTGGCGGCGGAAAAGTATTTTTGTGGACGCTTCTGGTGGTTTGGGAATATTTGGGAATTTATAGGCCAAAAATTAGGGTTAGAGGAGTGATACGTCCATTTTTCATCATGTTTTCCTATTGTTATTTATATTGTTTTAATGTATAATAATGCTTTTTGGAGTAATTCTAATGCCTTTTGTCTCATGATATGCAAGGTTCACACAAAGATGAAGAATACCGGCAGCTCGAATTCTTGACCTGAAAAAGCTACGCCAGGGTACGTATTCTGCACAACTCCAAATGAGCTGAAACTTCACGGAGAATTTTTATGGAATATATAAGAATTATTGGAGCCAATAAGTACCAAAGGGGCCCAGCAGGTGGACGCAACCCACCCGGGCGCGCCAGGGAGCCCAGGCGCGCCCTCGTGGGTTGTGCTCCCCTCGGCCCACCTCCGGTGCCCATCTTCTGGTATATAAGTCATTTTTACCTAGAAAAAAAATCAAGATAGGACTTTCGGGACGAAGCACCGCCGTCTCGAGGCGGAACTTGGGCAGGAGCACTTTTGCCCTCTGACGGAGTGATTCCTCCGGGGGAACTTCTGTAGCGACCCGACCCGAATGGATCAAGTCTCTGTGCTTATGTGTCATCCCTGGATCGGTATGCTGACACACACAGTACTCGAAAGATTTATAACAGAGGTAAATCACATGTATAAAGTAACGTAAATACTATTACCTCAATCCAAATAGCGGAAGCATCAAGGTTGTGGTTTCCCATCAACACCAACGGCAAAGTTGAGTGTAGAAATCGTAATCCTAACGTAACACTTACTCGCCGTAAGAAACTTGCAACATGAGACGTTGCAGCCCGAAACAGGTCAGTACATTGAATGTACTGGCAAATTCACACCATAGAGAATAATGAATAAAGACTATCACTACATGCATATTTGGCTGGTGGAAAAGCTCTATGGTTATAAGATTTTTGCGTAAAGCCAATTTTTCCCTACTGCAAAGGAATAAATTTAATTACTATCATGGTGGTTGTTGAACATTGAGAATGGTTGACAGCATTCTCAATCCCAATTAAAAGTAATTAAAACCCAACAACAATTAATTAAAGTAACATGATGGGATCAACAGGATAATCCAAGAACTAGATACTCAAGATGTCCATAACCGGGGACACGACTAATCATGATTAGTTTATACACTCTGCAGAGGTTTGCGCACTTTTCCCCACATGACTCGACCGCCTCCGTTTGTTTTCTCGCACTACACGGTGTTTGAGAAATGGATGACCGGGACATAGTCTTTCAGAAGTGCTAGCACCTTACATGTGGGGTAGACCGTACCACCTACAGCCCCTACATCTGCTAGTCCACCCCGTAAGAGTTCGCACAACTTAGTCAACTATGCCAGAGCCCATAGTAGCATGTGGTTGCACACGGAAGTTTCTAGCGTGAAAAAATCTTATGATCCCTTTGAGCCTGGGTGGCGGTCCAAAAAAAACAGGCAAGTCCTGATAGACATCAGGTGCCTCAATCCACCCAGATGTGTGTTTAAGTTGCCACCTTAGATAAACCATTAAAATTACCAATCTCACATCTGTCATGGATATCACTCACCCAATCCACGTCTACTAGCATAGCATGGCATAATAAGCAAACGTAGAAGTAACTCCCAAAGGTTTCATAATAATACAGGTGATAGGTACTACCTCATCTACTTCCCATCCCACAGTTTAATTAGATCCTAATCATGCAGTGTGAGAGGATTGATCTAATGCAATAAAACATGGGTTGGAAGGGGATATGATCAAAGTGTGAACTTGCCTGCAAGGTTGATGAAGATGATTCGCACTCAAAATCTCTTGATAGATCTACTCGTCACACTCCGGTCAATCTATCATAAGCAAGCAATAGTAACCACACAATAAGTACTCATCTAATGCACAAGTAAAACTCGAACGAGAGAACGAACCAGAAAGTTCAACTTAAGAACTCTGGTTGCAAAGAAAGAACGAACCGAACAAAGAAACGGAAAACAAACGGCGTAAGAAAACAACTCGGTTCTAGCAAGTGGAACTAGGTCAAATTTTACCATAGCAAAACTTGTTCAAGTTGATTAGACGGAACGGCGGTTTCGAGACGAAACTCCAGACGCTTGAATCACCTGATTCCAATAAACGGGCGAGAAGATAAACTAGAACGAAGATCGGATCTGAGATCACGATCGCGGAATAAATCCGACGAAAAGAAAAAGAAGAACGGTTAAACGAACGAGCGTCGTTAACCTAGAAGAATCCGGTGATCACGTTCGTTAGGACGAACGGTCCGGCGAACGGTCCAAAGGCAACTAAATCGGAAAAGAAAACGAATCCGATCTAGGGTTTCGGAGAAGAAAACCGAAACGAAAAATCGATCTAGAAAACGAATCAGAAGAGAAGAAAAGAATCGGAGAGAAAAACCGGAAAAGAAAACCGGAACGGTTTCTTTTAAAAGAACCGAACCGCGGGGAAGATAAAGAGAGGTGCGGGGCTACCTCCGGCGAGGCGGGGCGAACGGTGGCGACGGCGGCGTGCTAGGGCGGCGGCGGCGCTATAGGGGCGGCGGCGGCAGGTGAGGGGCGCGGGGTGGGGCGCGGCTTGGGGAGGAGAGGGGGTTTGGTTTTGATTTGATGGGTTTAGAGGGGGGGTGTTGGGGTATTTATATAGGTGAGGGGAGAGGAGACTTGGGGTAGGGGACAAGAAATAGAGTAGGAAAAAGAGTCCTAGAAGAAAAAGGAAAATGGAACAAAGGAAAGAGGGGGGGCTACCCTAGAATCCTAAAAGGATTCGGCTAGAGCAAGGCAGCGGCTGGCCTGGCTGGCGCCTGGCGCACGCGCGCGCGCGGCTGGGAGGCTGGGCAGTGGCCGGCTGGCTGGGCCTTTGGCCCGGCTGGCCTGCTCCCTTTTAAAAAAAACGGTTCTGCGCGCAGAAAACAAAAGAAAAGAAAACTAGACGAACTCCAAAAATTCTAAAGTAAATTTTCCCCGACTCCTAAAAATGAGCCGAACAAAATGAACTTTTCTACGGCCCTAAAATGCAATTTTCGAAAACGCGCATTTTTCCCTATCCATAAAAAAAACAAACAAACATCGGAAAACGAAATTTGATCTATTTATTAAATCTTCACTTTTCCTATATTTTGGGAAGTCATATTATTCCCTCTCTTATATTTTTGATAACGGAAAAATTATTGAAGATAAAATAAATAAATCAAATGATCCTTTTTTTCAAATTCGAGAAAACTCTCAAATATGAAAATAACGAAATCTCCAACTCTCTCCGAAGGTCCTTGAGTTGCGTGAAATTTCTAGGATCGACCAAAATGCAAGAAAATAAGATGTGCATGATGATCTAATGTATAACATTCCAAATTGAAAATTTGGGATGTTACAAACCTACCACCCTTAAAAGGAATCTCGTCCTCGAGATTCGGAGAGGCTAGCAAGAAAAGGTTAGGGTTTGGGGGTCTTCTCAAAATCCATCGATCATCACACGGTGTCTGGGGTGCTACCACCCTTAGAATCATTGTTAAGGTTCCATCGAAACTCATATACTTCATCCATATTGTTAACAGTGTCGGTCTTCTCAAATCCTCGAGAAAATTTCTCCTCTAAGCTCTTCCGGTAATGGCATAACCTTTTTCCTCAATTCTTTTGTCCTTTCATCTTGGTAAGGTTATTCCGAGATTGGGTCTTCTTAGCTGACGGGTCTGGCGCCAAAACTAAACAACTATCGATATCTCATGGTGGCAACAATTTATGGTTTCTCTTGCAGGAAATGGGTCTTGGTTGATCCTCACCGTATAACCTATGGTTGGCACAACTGCCGTGTACAAGGGAAAAAAATACTTATACCATTCTAAGGTTTAAACAGAGTTTTGATCGTCGTCTCTCTACTATAGGTAAGTCACTCAGATTTACCATCCCATATATCAAGGCGAATAATAAGAGTAAGTCGGTATGGTGATCAATCCATCCCGCACCCAAATCATTACCCTGTATATGCTTTAGCGAATCTCGTATTGTAACACTCGGTCATCCTCACAAGCATTGCAGAATTTCTCTCGTCGACGAACCAAGGTTCGGATAAATCCATTGATTCTGCAAGCCAAACAACCATCTATCGTTCCTTCACAACTCTCAGGTTTTGCGTAACTCCTATAAGATCGTCTGTCGATAAAATCGTAACTTCTTTCAGGGTTTTTCCTTCAGCAAGAATGTGCTTGCTTCTTGGCAGGTCCTGGGGCCTGTGGGTTATGGCCCATCTCGTCACTTGTAGTCCTTGAACTTATCATCGGGTAACTGATCATTGTTCCAACTTCCTAGTATTCTTAAATCCATCCAATTGTATTGTCTTCCTTCCTTATATTGGCACCAAACTAAGACTTGATTACTCAGACTCATCAAGGAGTTTCCATTGATCCATATTTCCGACATCATACCTCCTTTATATCCAATGGTAACTCATCTCTTCATCCGCGTGGGGTATCCCTCATACCGAGATAAAAACTTATACTTATGAAGTCCATATTCCACTTCGTGGAACATCATTATCCTTTCCGCGGTCAAGCGTCCTTACCGGGGAATATTGGCCATCTCTGCATGGCACTTCTTCAACTGGGAACCGTGAAACACATCCTGAACTCCTGACAGTCCTGCGGGTAACTCCAACTTGTTGGCCATTTCTCTCATACGCTCCAAAACTCGGTATGGTCCTACAAATCTCGGGGCTAACTGTCCCTTAACTCCAATCCGTTTAACTCCTCGCAGAGGGGACACGCGAAGACATGCTCTGTCTCCAATTTCATAAACTGCCTCCTTGAGTTTTTGAGTCTACATAACTCTTCTGTCTGGACTGAGCTACCTTCAGTCTATCTCGAATCAACTTAACATTCTCTTCTGACTCCTTGATCACATTTGGTCCAAACAACTGACGGTCTCCAACTTCATCCCACATACTCTTGGGGCATCACACATATCGAGACAAAACTCATATTCATTTTGTCCGAAATCCACTCAGTGGAGTATGCTTATCTTTTCCAGGGGTCAACGGTTCTTACAGGGTACTACCACCCTTAAAATGCTCCAATATTTTATAGACCATATTTCTCATATCCTCAAAAATGGTCAACATCTTTCCTCATAGAGTAACTCATAAAATCCAAATCAGTACCAACACTGCTAACTTTATTCATTCTCAAATGTTTACAATCTCTCGCTTCTCTATTACATGTCTCAACTCAACACCTCAAGAAAATGTTCTCACTTCTACTACTCGGTTGCAAACTCAACTACCTAGCACAGGTTTCCTTCTCCTTCGGACAATCTCTGGCAAAGTGCCCTGCTTTATTACAACTGAAACATATTACTTCTGACAAGTATCGAGGTTTCCTTTTTGGGCATTTGTTGAGGTAGTGCCCTGACTCCTTGCACCCATAACAGGTGATATGACTTAGGTCCTTCCTGGAATCCAAT
Source organism: Triticum urartu (assembly GCF_056163025.1). Classification (NCBI taxonomy): domain Eukaryota; kingdom Viridiplantae; phylum Streptophyta; class Magnoliopsida; order Poales; family Poaceae; genus Triticum; species Triticum urartu. Next base: position 136,144,829 of record NC_141876.1, on the reverse strand, counting down.
CTACTTCTCTTTCTGGACTTTTCCATTCCAATCAGGGCTTCTATTTCCTGTGGGTCATACTCTACTTCCTCAGCCGGGAATTCTACTAGATTCCCATTCATACAATTCTGGGAGATGTGTCCTTCTTCTCCACATGAATAGCAAGACTTGGTGTAGGGTTTAATTGGTTCCTCTTTGGGTGTGTCCTCCACCTCTTTCTTCATCACAGGTTCTTCTAAACCTTCCATGAGGGCTCCTTTCATTGCTTCTTCCTTCTGCTGGATGGTTCTTTGTACCATGGGGTAAATGTGACACTGAGTAGGGTAGTGGGTAGTCCCTTCACACAAGAAACAAGTGATCTACCTAGTTGGGCATTCTTCAGCTGGGTGACTTCCTTCACAATTAGGGCATTCATCCTTGTGTTCTTTATGGTTGTGTCCGATTTCTCCACAAATCTTGCATGCACAAGGTTTCTTTATATCCTTTCCATAAGACTTCAACTTCTGGGACACCAGGTGAGATCTTTGTAGAGTCAACTTTAATTCTCTCCAAGTGGTTACTTCTTGCCATCCATTGATGGTTTGGTACATCCTCCACCAAGTATCAGCACCTCTTTCAAAGCATTGAAGAGCATGCTGGGCCATATCCTTTCCGACTATAGGCTTGTTCTCCATATGATCCTCCATGTTCTGAATCCATCGGTCTGTCTCCAATTGACTCATCGGTCCAGAAAATACAAGCTCATCTCCATTCATCATCTATTGGGTCCATGGGTTTGGGGTGAGATAAGAGAGATCAAGAGAGAGGGATGCACACAATACAAACAAAAGTTTTGAAAAGACAGATTTTTTTGTGGCTGTCGGAAAACATCAAACAAATGACAACTCACAATCGTCGCATCTAACGTAGGTATATAATAGGGGTTTGGTCTTCTAAAGGTCAATAAATCTTCAACGTCTCCAAACTCTTCAAGCCTTGTTCATGCCTCCAATGGCTTCTTCCAATCATGCTTGTCCTTCTCAAGTTCTTTTGCCAGATCATCTTTGTTGACGCGAAGTCTCTCGTGACATCCTTGAATATTCTGGAATTGCATTCCAAACTTCTAGGTTTCAACATCCTTGGCATGAGCCATCGTCATAGTATCCTTCAGTTCCTGACAAATCTCCAGTATCTTTAGGTTGTAGCTCCTCCAGCTTGGCTACTTTCAGCTTTTGGTTCCTGAGTTCTTCACGAAATGCTCCCTGTCAAAATACGGCTTCTTGTAGCTCCATCTTAACTTCTTGATGTAACACTCCAGATCCTGGTGATACACCGGCTAGGGCTAAAACTTCATCCTATGATAGGTGCTCCATCAGCCTTCTTCTATCAAATCCATTCTGATGACATGCATCCTTAACTCAGCACGGTGACAATAGCATAAGTGGGCGATAACCTCATGGATAGCCGTGTTTCTGCTCTTGTCATTTCCATGAGCTATCTCTCCATAGTTGATATCTCCTTCCTTAGGGTTTTCTTGACAAAACTTTGAGTTCTCATGCTCCTTGTTTCAGTCTTTCTCCGATACACCTTGATCTCGGGTATTGACAACTTCCATAGTCTGCCAAGTTCCAAAAGGGTAGCCATTGCTAGGTCATACAAATCTGGGAATTCTTCAGAGCCTTCAAATTCTACTTGTCTTCGGTCTTCAGCCGTTGTAGTTTGCACTATCATAATGTATGGTAAAATCCTCTTCATTCCGAATGGTCTCAGTTGTCCGATATCTTGTACATCTTGGAGTGGTCTCATCAGTCGAATCTTTGTGTGGTCAAAAGGGGAAAAGGGATATGGTCTTACTAAAAAGAATTTTTGAATAAGCTTAGAAGAGAAGAGAGCTAAAAGATCTTTTTGAAAGGGGAAAGTTGTAGAGAAAAATCTTTGCTATGGACTTGCCGGTTTCTAGGGTCACGTTCTACAGTCAACATGTGCTCTGATACCATCTTGTAGCGACCCGACCCGAATGGATCAAGTCTCTGTGATTATGTGTCATCCCTGGATCGGTATGCTGACACACACAGTACTCGAAAGATTTATAACAGAGGTAAATCACATCTATAAAGTAACGTAAATACTAATACCTCAATCCAAATAGCGGAAGCATCAAGGTTGTGGTTTCCCATCAACACCAACGGCAAAGTTGAGTGTAGAAATCGTAACCCTAACGTAACACTTACTCGCCGTAAGAAACCTGCAACATGAGATGTTGCAGCCCGAAACGGGTCAGTACATTGAATGTACTGGCAAATTCACACCATAGAGAATAATGAATAAAGACTATCACTACATGCATATTTGGCTGGTGGAAAAGCTCTATGGTTATAAGATTTTTGCGTAAAGCCAATTTTTCCCTACTGCAAAGGAATAAATTTAATTACTATCATGGTGGTTGTTGAACATTGAGAATGGTTGACAGCATTCTCAATCCCAATTAAAAGTAATTAAAACCCAACAACAATTAATTAAAGTAACATGATGGGATCAACAGGATAATCCAAGAACTAGATACTCAAGATGTCCATAACCGGGGACATGGCTAATCATGATTAGTTTATACACTCTGCAGAGGTTTGCGCACTTTTCCCCACATGACTCGATCGCCTCCTTTTGTTTTCTCGCACTACACGGTGTTTGAGAAACGGATGACCGAGACATAGTCTTTCAGAAGCGCTAGCACCTTACATGTGGGGTAGACCGTACCACCTACAACCCCTACATCTGCTAGTCCACCCCGTAAGAGTTCGCACAACTTAGTCAACTATGCCAGAGCCCATAGTAGCATGTGGCTGCACACAGAAGTTTCTAGCATGAAAAAATCTTATGATCCCTTTGAGCCTGGGTGGCGGTCCAAAAAAGACAGGCAAGTCCTGATAGACATCAGGTGCCTCAATCCACCCAGATGTGTGTTTAAGTTGCCACCTTAGATAAACCATTAAAATTATCAATCTCACATCTGTCATGGATATCACTCACCCAATCCACGTCTACTAGCATAGCATGGCATAATAAGCAAACATAGAAGTAACTCCCAAAGGTTTCATAATAATACAGGTGATAGGTACTACCTCATCTACTTCCCATCCCACAGTTTAATTAGATCCTAATCATGCAGTGTGAGAGGATTGATCTAATGCAATAAAACATGGGTTGGAAAGGGATATGATCAAAGTGTGAACTTGCCTGCAAGGTTGATGAAGATGATTCGCACTCAAAATCTCTTGATAGATCTACTCATCACACTCCGGTCAATCTATCATAAGCAAGCAATAGTAACCACACAATAAGTACTCATCTAATGCACAAGTAAAACTCGAACGAGAGAACGAACTAGAAAGTTCAACTTAAGAACTCCGGTTGCAAAGAAAGAACGAACCGAACAAAGAAACGGAAAACAAACGGCGGAAGAAAACAACTCGGTTCTAGCAAGTGGAACTAGGTCAAGTTTTACCATAGCAAAACTTGTTCAAGTTGATTAGACGGAACGGCGGTTTCGAGACGAAACTCCAGGCGCTTGAATCACCTGATTCCGATAAACGGGCGAGAAGATAAACTAGAACGAAGATCGGATCTGAGATCGCGATCGCGGAATAAATCCGACGAAAAGAAAAAGAAGAACGGTTAAACGAACGAGCGTCGTTAACCTAGAAGAATCCGGTGATCACGTTCGTTAGGACGAACGGTCCGGCGAACGGTCCAAAGGCAACTAAATCGGAAAAGAAAACGAATCCGATCTAGGGTTTAAGAGAAGAAAACCGAAACGAAAAATCGATCTAGAAAACGAATCAGAAGAGAAGAAAAGAATCGGAGAGAAAAACTGGAAAAGAAAACCGGAACGGTTTCTTTTAAAAGAACCGAACCGCGGGGAAGAAAAAGAGAGGCGCGGGGCTACCTCCGGCGAGGCGGGGCGAACGGTGGCGATGGCGGCGTGCTAGGGCGGCTGCGGCGGCGCTATAGGGGCGGCGGCAGGTGAGGGCGCGGGGTGGGGCGCGGCTTGGGGAGGAGAGGGGGTTTGGTTTTGATTTGATGGGTTTAGAGGGGGGGTGTTGGGGTATTTATATAGGTGAGGGGAGAAGAGACTTGGGGTAGGGGACAAGAAATAGAGTAGGAAAAAGAGTCCTAGAAGAAAAAGGAAAACGGAACAAAGGAAAGAGGGGGGGCTACCCTAGAGTCCTAAAAGGATTCGGCTAGAGCAAGGCGGCGGCTGGCCTGGCTGGCGCCTGGCGCACGCGCGTGCGCGGCTTGGAGGCTGGGCGGTGGCCGGCTGGCTGGGCCTTTGGCCCGGCTGGCCTGCTCCCTTTTAAAAAAAAACGGTTCTGCGCGTAGAAAACAAAAGAAAAGAAAACTAGACGAACTCCAAAAATTCTAAAGAAATTTTCCCCGACTCCTAAAAATGAGCCGAACAAAATGAACTTTTCTACGGCCCTAAAATGCAATTTTCGAAAACGCGCATTTTTCCCTATCCATAAAAAAACAAACAAACACCGGAAAATGAAATTTGATCTATTTATTAAATCTTCACTTTTCCTATATTTTGGGAAAGTCATATTATTCCCTCTCTTATATTTTTGATAACGGAAAAATTATTGAAGATAAAATAAATAAATCAAATGATCCTTTTTTTCAAATTCGAGAAAACTCTCAAATATGAAAATAACGAAATCTCCAACTCTCTCCGAAGGTCCTTGAGTTGCGTGAAATTTCTAGGATCGACCAAAATGCAAGAAAATAAGATGTGCATGATGATCTAATGTATAACATTCCAAATTGAAAATTTGGAATGTTACAACTTCCCTCCTGGAGGGGGAAATCATCGTCATCATCATCACCAACAACTCTCCCATCTTGGGGAGGGAAACCTCCATCAACATATTTAACAACACCATCTCCTCTCAAAGCCTAGTTCATCTCTTGTGTTCAATCTTTGTACCAGAACCTTAGATTGGTGCTTGTGGGCGACTAGTAGTGTTGATTACATCTTGTAGTTGATTACTATATGGTTTATTTGGTGAAAGATTATATGTTCAGATCCATTATGCTATTTAATAACCCTATGATCTTGAGCATTATTATCATTCGTGAGTAGTCGTTACTTTATTTCCTGATGTCACGGGAGAAATCTTATTGCAAGTATTCATGTGAACTTGATATGTGTTCGATATTTTGATGGTATGTATGTTGTGATTCCCTTAGTGGTGTCATGTGAACACCGACTACATGACACTTCACCATATTTGGGCCTAAGGGAATGCATCATGGTGTAGTTATTAGATGATGGGTTGCGAGAGTGACAGAAGCTTAAACCCTAGTTTATGCGCTATTCCGTAAGGGACCGTTTTGGATCCAAAAGTTTAATGCTATGGTTAGATTTATTCTTAATACTTTTCTCGTAGTTGCGGATGCTTGCGAGGGGGTTAATCATAAGTAGGAGGCTTGTTCAAGTAAGAACAACACCTAAGCACCGGTCCACCCACATATCAAATTATCAAAGTAGCGAACACAAATCAAACCAACATGATGAAAGTGACTAGATGAAATTCCCGTGTACCCTCAAGAACGCTTTGCTTATCATAAGAGACCGTTTTGGCCTGTCCTTTGCCTCAAAAGGATTGGGCTATCTTGCTGCACTTTTGTATCCGTTACCATTACTTGCCCGTTACAAATTATCTTGCTATCAAACAACTTGTCACTTATAATTTCAGTGCTTGCAGAGAATACCTTGCTGAAAACTACTTGTCATTTCCTTCTGCTCCTCGTTGGGTTCGATACTCTTAGTTATCAAAAAGACTACGATTGATACCCTATACTTGTGGGCCATCAAGGCTATTTTCTGGCGCCGTTGCCAGGGAGTAAAGCGCTCTTGGTAAGTGGAAATCGGTAAGGAAAAATTATTACTACGTGCTGAAATTTATTGTCACTTGTTACTATGGAGAACAATCCTTCAAAGGGTTTGTTCGGGGTATCTTCACCTCGACTGTCACACCCTAGCTAGTTCATGCATTAGAGTGTTGCATCATGTCTACTTTTCCAGAAAACTGAAATGGGGATGACAGAACCCCCAGCACCCCTGGAAATAACTAGGGTTTACTAAAATCTTTTTCAATGAACCTGAAATGCCCTTCTAAAAAGTCCACCCTTTTTGTTTTGGGTTAGAACCTCTGATAAAATGGGTTCACTTTTTTTCCAGGACACATAAGGTCATTGGATTAAATCATTACTATTTGCATTTGGGCAATTTAAATCCTATAAATATTTTAAAATTCCCAAATAATCTTGAAGGTATTTTTAGGCTATTGAGAATAATTTCAAATGTGCTTCTGAATATTTTCAGGTTTTTCCTAAATGGAATAGTATTTTTACTATTTCAAAACACAGAACAGGAACAAATAAAAAAGAAAAACAAAAGCAGAGAGCAGAGAACTTACCTGGCGCTCACCTAGCAGGCCCACCTAGCCTGCCCAGCCCAGCAACCGCTCTAGCGAGCTACTTGACTCGGCTAGGCAGGCAGGCAGGTGCTCGATGCCGGCACCAGCGCGCGCCACGCAGCTGCCCACCGCCCTGCTTCCTCCCCTCGCCGTTCTGCTGCCCTGGGTCGGGCACCCACTCCTCCCCCGAGCTCGCAGACACACCCCTTCCTCCCCAGCTCCTCTCCCTCGCTCTCCCGCACCATGGTCGACGCTGCCGCGCCCGCGCCACTGTGAAACCCATGTCCGCCGTCGTCCCCGTGCCGCGCTTCCATGTCCGTTCGCTCCGCAGTCGTCGTCCATGTCGAGCAGGCCGAGCCCCGAGCGCTCGCCCGCTCTGGAGTCGCCCCCGACCCCGTCTTCCCCAACTCTGGCCGCCGAGATCGCCATCATCGCCCCACTCAGCTCCAGCCTTCCCCGAGCCCGCTTGGACGCTTTCTGCGATCGCTGTGAGCCCTGCTCCGTCCTCCCCGTCTCCGTTACCTCTCTCGTGCACCGTATGCACCGCACCAAACTAACATGCACCCGCCGCCGCCGAGCTCGTCGCCGACGTGACTCTGGCCACCCACCGGCCACACCACAGCGTCTAACACACTCACCGCACTCGCAGGAACCCGTAGCACCACTCCACGCGCCTCGCCGTGTCCTGTAGCCTCAGGTTCGACCTCACCCGAGCTCCGGCAGCCGCACAGCTCGTCGCCGGCGATGTTTCCGGCCACCCCGAGCTCCACCACTGCCACCAAACGACGCGGCTTGCTCCCAGCTACGCGTAGATGCCCTCCATCGTCCATTTGGTCACCGGAGCACGAAACCCGCACTGCCCCGCCGCGTCTGGCCTCGCCGGCGGCTAAACGCCGGCGAGTTTGACCCCATTTGACCCTGGTTAACTCCGTGTGGGCCCAGGTTGACTCCCCCTGAGTCTATGACAAGTGGGACTGCTTTGCTAATTAACTTAGATTAGCACTAACTAAATTTAGTTAGTTAATTAACAATGACATGCGGGTCCCACTAGTCAGGTTTGACCTGGACCGGCTCCGTTGACCACTGACGTCACCCTGACGCAATGTTGACGCATTAATTCAATTACTGTAATTATTCTTATACAGGAAATTCCAGAAAATACTACAAACTTCAAAAATTCATAACTTTTAATCTGTAACTCCAAATGAAAAGATCTATATATGAAATTTGATCAAAAAAATTCAATCTTTCCATCTGTAATGGTTTCATGCATGACAAAGCACTTTAACCTTGCTGTTTAGGTGAAACAAACAAATGCACTTATATGACTTAATAACATAAGCTTCCATTTGAACCTTTGATTCAAATGGACTCAAACCAACTTGTTTCACAATGCATTAGCCAGGACACCTCATATTGCCATGTCATAGCATGCATCATATTGTTGCATATTGCCATGTGATGATTGTGTTCTGTGATGTCTTTCGTGGTAGGTTCTGCCTCCGAGGATATTCTCGAGTATCCAACTGAAGGGCAGTACCCTACTACTACTCCATCAGGCAAGCAGCCCCATTGATCATATCGATACAATCCCATGTTCTCGCTCCTTCTCTCATTTACTGCATTAAGACAACAACGTTTCAAACTGTTGTGTGCTGCGGTAGTTGAACCCTTATCCTCTGCATGACCTGTCATTGCCATAGTAACTAGATGAAACCCACTAGAATGTGTAGGAGTTGACTGAGCCATGTATGTCTTTCCTACCTTGCTATGCTTAGAGTTGTGTCAGGTCTGGTTCATCTGGGTGATGGGCTAGAGTGAAATGATTACGTCGGTACTGTGAGGGATGTGTTGAACATGTTTTGGTAAAGGTATCGATGAGAGGCCATGTAGGAGTACATGGTGGGTTGTTTCATTGAGGCCGTCCTTAAGAACTGAGATCTGTATGTGTGATTTAAGAATCAGTTACTACCATGCATTGGGATCCTTAATTGTGTTGGAAATATGCCCTAGAGGCAATAATAAAAGGATTATTATTGTATTTCCTTGTTCATGATAATTGTCTTTTATTCATGCTATAATTGTGTTATCCGGAAATCATAATACATGTGTGAATACATAGACACCAACATGTCCCTAGTAAGCCTTTAGTTGACTAGCTCGTTGATCAACAGATAGTCATGGTTTCTTGACTATGGACATTGAATGTCATTGATAACGAGTTCACATCATTAGGAGAATGATGTGATGGACAAGACCCAATCCTAAACATAGCACAAGATCGTATAGTTCGTTTGCTAGAGCTTTTCCAATGTCAAGTATCTTTTCCTTAGACCATGAGATCGTGTAACTCCCGGATACCGTAGGAGTGCTTTGGGTGTACCAAACGTCACAACGTAACTGGGTGACTATAAAGGTATACTACGGGTATCTCCGAAAGTGTCTGTTGGGTTGACACGGATCAAGACTGGGATTTGTCACTCCGTATGACGGAGAGGTATCTCTAGGCCCACTCGGTAATGCATCATCACAATGAGCTCAAAGTGACCAAGTGTCTGGTCACGGGATCATGCATTACGGTACGAGTAAAGTGACTTGCCGGTAATGAGATTGAACGAGGTATTGGGATATCGACGATCGAATCTCGGGCAATTAACGTACCGCTTGACAAAGGGAATTGTATACGGGGTTGCTTGAATCCTCGACATCGTGGTTCATCCGATGAGATCATCGAGGAGCATGTGGGAGCCAACATGGGTATCCAGATCCCGCTGTTGGTTATTGACCGGAGAGCCATCTCGGTCATGTCTACATGTCTCCCGAACCCGTAGGGTCTACACACTTAAGGTTCGGTGATGCTAGGGTTGTAGAGATATGAATATGAAGTAAACCGAAAGTTGTTCGGAGTCCCGGATGAGATCCTGGACATCACGAGGAGTTCCGGAATGGTCCAGAGGTGAAGAATTATATATAGTAAGTGCAGTTTCGGTCATCGGGAGAGTTTTAGGGGTCACCGGTATTGTACCGGGACCACCGGAAGGGTCCCGGGGGTCCACCGGGTGGGTCCACCCATCCCGGAGGGCCCCATGGGCTAAGTGGGGAGGGGAACCAGCCCATAGTGGGCTGGTGCGCCCCCCTTGGCCCACCCCATGCGCCTAGGGTTGGGAACCCTAGGGTGGGGGGGCGCCCCACCTGGCTTGGGGGGCACTCCACCCCTTGGCCGCCGCCCCCCCTAGGAGATCCCATCTCCTAGGGCCGGCGCACCCCCTAGGGGGCCTATATAAGGGGGGGAGGGAAGGGCAGCCGCACCCTTGAGTCTTGGCGCCTCCCTCTCCCCTGCTACACCTCTCCCTCTCGCATCCACAACCACGCCGTCGTGCTGCTGGATCTTCATCAACCTCTCCTTCCCCTTGCTGGATCAAGAAGGAGGAGACGTCACGCTGACCGTACGTGTGTTGAACGCAGAGGTGCCGTCCGTTCGGCGCTAGGATCTCCGGTGATTTGGATCACGTCGAGTACGACTTCCTCATCGCCGTTCTTTGAACGCTTCCGCGCGTGATCTACAAAGGTATTTAGATGCAATCCGATCACTCGTTGCTAGATGAACTCATAGATGGATCTTGGTGAAACCGTAGGAAATTTTTTGTTTTCTGCAACGTTCCCCAACAGTGGCATCATGAGCTAGGTCTATGCGTAGTTCTCTTTGCACGAGTAGAACACAATTTGTTGTGGGCGTAGATGTTGTCAACTTTCTTGCCGCTACTAGTCTTATTTTGCTTCAGCGGTATCGTGGGATGAAGCGGCCCGGACCAACCTTACACGTACGCTTACGTGAGACCGGTTCCACCGACTAACATGCACTAGTTGCATAAGCTGGCTGGCGGGTGTCTGTCTCTCCCACTTTAGTTGGAGCGGATTCGATGAAAAGGGTCCTTATGAAGGGTAAATAGAAGTTGACAAATCACGTTGTGGCTTTCACGTAGGTAAGAAAAAATTCTTGCTAGAACCCTTTTGCAGCCACGTAAAACTTGCAACAACAATTAGAGGACGTCTAACTTGTTTTTGCAGCAAGTGTTTTGTGATGTGATATGGCCAAAGTTGTGATGAATGATGAATGATATATATGTGATGTATGAGATGTTCATGCTGTTGTAATAGAAATCACGACTTGCATGTCGATGAGTATGACAACCGGCAGGAGCCATAGGAGTTGTCTTTATTTTTTGTATGACCTGCGTGTCATTGAGAAACGCCATGTAAATTACTTTACTTTATTGCTAAACGTGTTAGCCATAGTAGTAGAAGTAATAGTTGGCGAGCAACTTCATGGAGACACGATGATGGAGATCATGATGATGGAGATCATGGTGTCATGCCGGTGACAAGATGATCATGGAGCCCCAAGATGGAGATCAAAGGAGCTATGTGATATTGGCCATATCATGTCACTATTATTATTTGATTGCATGTGATGTTTATCATGTTTTTGCATCTTGTTTACTTAGAACGACGGTAGTAAATAAGATGATCCCTCATAATAATTTCAAGAAAGTGTTCCCCCTAATTGTGCACCATTGCGACAGTTTGTTGTTTCGAAGCACCACGTGATGATAGGGTGTGATAGATTCCAACGTTCACATACAACGGGTGTAAGACAGATTTACACATGCAAACACTTAGGTTGACTTGACGAGCCTAGCATGTACAGACATGGCCTCGGAACACAGAAGACCGAAAGGTCGAGCATGAGTCGTATAGAAGATACGATCAACATGAAGATGTTCACCGATGTTGACTAGTCCGTCTCACGTGATGATCGGACACGGCCTAGTTAACTCGGATCATGTTATACTTAGATGACTGGAGGGATGTCTATCTGAGTGGGAGTTCATTGAATAATTTGATTTAGATGAACTTAATTATCATGAACTTAGTCTAAAATCTTTACAACATGTATTGTAGATCAAATGGCCAATGTTGTCCTCAACTTCAACGCGTTCCTAGAGAAAACCAAGCTGAAAGACGATGGCAGCAACTACACGGACTGGGTCCGGAACCTGAGGATCATCCTCATAGCTGCCAAGAAAGATTATGTCCTACAAGCACCGCTAGGTGATGCACCTGTTCTCCCTGCAGAACAAGACGTTATGAACGCTTGGCAGACACGTACCGATGATTACTCCCTCTTTCAGTGCGGCATGCTTTACAGCTTAGAACCAGGGCTCCAAAAGCGTTTTGAGAGACACGAAGCATATGAGATGTTCGAAGAGCTGAAAATGGTTTTTCAAGCTCATGCCCGGGTCGAGAGATATGAAGTCTCCGACAAGTTCTTCAGCTGTAAGATGGAGGAAAACAGTTCTGTCAGTGAGCACATACTCACTATGTCTGGGTTACATAACCGCTTGACTCAGCTGGGAGTTAATCTCCCGGATGACGTGGTCATTGACAGAATCCTTCAATCGCTTCCACCGAGCTACAAGAGCTTTGTGATGAACTTCAATATGCAGGGGATGGAAAAGACCATTCCTGAAGTATTTGCAATGCTGAAATCAGCAGAGGTAGAAGTCAAAAAGGAACATCAAGTGTTGATGGTGAATAAAACCACTAAGTTCAAGAAAGGCAAGGGTAAGAAGAACTTCAAGAAGGACGGCAAGGGAGTTGCCGCGCCTGGCAAGCAAGCTGCCGGGAAGAAGCCAAAGAATGGACCCAAGCCCGAGACTGAGTGCTTTTATTGCAAGGAAAGTGGTCACTGGAAGCGGAACTGCCCCAAATACTTAGCGAACAAGAAGGCCGGCAAAACGAAAGGTATATATGATATACATGTAATTGATGTGTACCTTACCAGTACTCGTAGTAGCTCCTGGGTATTTGATACCAGTGCAGTTGCTCACATTTGTAACTCAAAGCAGGAGCTGCGGAATAAGCGGAGACTGGCGAAGGATGAGCTGACGATGCGCGTCGGGAATGGTTCCAAGGTCGATGTGATCGCCGTCGGCACGCTACCTCTACATTTACCTACGGGATTAGTTTTGAACCTCAATAATTGTTATTTAGTGCCAAGTTTGAGCATGAACATTGTATCAGAATCTCGTTTAATACGAGATGGCTACTCATTTAAATCCGAGAATAATGGTTGTTCTATTTATATGAGAGATATGTTTTACGGTCATGCTCCGATGGTGAATGGTTTATTCTTAATGAATCTCGAGCGTAATGCTACACATATTCATAGTGTGAATACCAAAATATGTAAGGTTGATAATGATAGTCCCACATACTTGTGGCACTGCCGCCTTGGTCACATAGGTGTCAAACGCATGAAGAAGCTCCATGCAGATGGACTTTTAGAGTCTCTTGATTATGAATAATTTGACACGTGCGAACCATGCCTCATGGGTAAAATGACCAAGACTTCGTTCTCAGGAACAATGGAGCGAGCAACCAACTTATTGGAAATCATACATACTGATGTGTGCGATCCAATGAGTGTTGAGGCTCGCGGTGGCTATCGTTATGTTCTCACCCTCACTGATGACTTGAGTAGATATGGGTATGTCTACTTAATGAAACACAAGTCTGAGACCTTTGAAAGGTTCAAGGAATTTTAGAGTGAGGTTGAGAATCAACGTGACAGGAAAATCAAGTTCCTGCGATCAGATCGTGGAGGAGAATACTTGAGTCACGAATTTGGCACACACTTAAGAAAATGTGGAATAGTTTCACAACTCACGCCGCCTGGAACACCTCAGCGTAATGGTGTGTCCGAAAGTCGTAATCGCACTCTATTAGATATGGTGCGATCTATGATGTCTCTTACTGATTTACCGCTATAATTTTGGGGCTATGCTTTAGAGACTGCCGCATTCACTTTAAATAGGGCTCCGTCGAAATCCGTTGAGACGACACCGTATGAATTATGGTTTGGGAAGAAACCTAAGCTGTCGTTTCTAAAAGTTTGGGGATACGATGCTTATGTCAAGAAACTTCAACCTGAAAAGCTCGAACCCAAGTCGGAAAAATGCGTCTTCATAGGATACCCTAAAGAAACTATTGGGTATACCTTCTACCTCAGATCCGAAGGCAAGATCTTTGTTGCCAAGAATGGATCCTTTCTAGAGAAGGAGTTTCTCTTGAAAGAAGTAAGTGGGAGGAAAGTAGAACTTGATGAAGTATTACCTCTTGAACCGGAAAGTGGCGCAACTTAGGAAAATGTTCCTGTGGTGCCTGCACCAATTAGAGAGGAAGTTAATGATGATGATCAAGATACTTCTGATCAAGCTCCTACTGAAATTCGAAGGTCCACAAGGACACGTTCCGCACCAGAATGGTACGGCAACCATGTCTTGGAAATCATGTTGTTAGACAACGGTGAACCTTCGAACTATGAAGAAGCGACGGCGGGCCCGGATTCCGACAAATGGCTGGAAGCCATGAAATCCGAGATAGGATCCATGTATGAAAACGAAGTATGGACTTTGACTAACTTGCCCGTTGAGCAGCGAGCCATAGAAAATAAATGGATCTTTAAGAAGAAGACAGACGCGGATGGTAATGTGACCATCTATAAAGGGTTATCGACAAGTTCAAGGGGTTGACTACGATGAGACTTTCTCACTGGTAGCGAAGCTGAAGTCCGTCCGAATCATGTTAGCAATTTCCGCATTCTGTGATTATGAGATATGGCAAATGGACGTCAAAACGGCATTCCTTAATGGTTTCCTTAAGGAAGAATTGTATATGATGCAGCCGGAAGGTTTTGTCGATCCTAAGAATGCTGACAAGGTGTGCAAGCTCCAACGCTCGATTTATGGGCTGGTGCAAGCATCTCGGAGTTGGAACATTCGCTTTGATGAGATGATCAAAGCGTTTGGGTTTATGCAGACTTATGGAGAAGCCTGCGTTTACAAGAAAGTGAGTGGGAGCTCTGTAGCATTTCTCATATTATATGTAGATGACATACTTTTGATGGGAAATGATATAGAGCTTTTGGACAGCATTAAGGCCTACTTGAATAAGAGTTTTTCAATGAAGGACCTTGGAGAAGCTGCTTATATATTAGGCATCAAGATCTATAGAGATAGATCAAGACGCCTCATAGGTCTTTCGCAAAGCCCATACCTTGATAAGATATTGAAGAAGTTCAATATGGATCAGTCTAAGAAGGGGTTCTTGCCTGTGTTGCAAGGTGTGAAATTGAGCTCAGCTCAATGTCTGACCACGGCAGAAGATATAGAAGAGATGAGTGTCATCCCCTATGCCTCAGCCATAGGTTCTATTATGTATGCCATGCTGTGTACCAGACCTGATGTAAACCTTGCCGTAAGTTTGGTAGGTAGGTACCAAAGTAATCCTGGCAAGGAACACTGGACAGCGGTCAAGAATATCCTGAAGTACCTGAAAAGGACTAAGGAAATGTTTCTCGTTTATGGAGGTGACGAAGAGCTCATCGTAAAGGGTTACGTCGACGCTAGCTTCGACACAGATCTGGATGACTCTAAGTCACAAACCGGATACGTGTATATTTTGAATGGTGGGGCAGTAAGCTGGTGCAGTTGCAAGCAGAGCGTCATGGCGGGATCTACATGTGAAGTGGAGTACATGGCAGCCTGGAGGCAGCGCATGAAGCGATTTGGGTGAAGGAGTTCATCACCGACCTAGGAGTCATACCCAATGCGTCGGGGCCGATCAAACTCTTCTGTGACAACACTGGAGCTATTGCACTTGCCAAGGAGCCCAGGTTTCACAAGAAGACCAGGCACATCAAGCGTCACTTCAACTCCATTCGTGAAAATGTTCAAGATAGAGACATAGATATTTGTAAAGTACATACGGACCTGAATGTAGCAGATCTGTTGACTAAACCTCTCCCTAGAGAAAAACATGATCAACACCAGAATTCCATGGGTGTTCGATTCATCACAATGTAACTAGATTATTGACTCTAGTGCAAGTGGGAGACTGTTGGAAATATGCCCTAGAGGCAATAATAAAAGGATTATTATTGTATTTCCTTGTTCATGATAATTGTCTTTTATTCATGCTATAATTGTGTTATCCGGAAATCGTAATACATGTGTGAATACATAGACACCAACATGTCCCTAGTAAGCCTCTAGTTGACTAGCTCGTTGATCAACAGATAGTCATGGTTTCCTGACTATGGACATTCAATGTCATTGATAACGAGATCACATCATTAGGAGAATGATGTGATGGACAAGACCCAATCCTAAACATAGCACAAGATCGTATAGTTCGTTTGCTAGAGTTTTTCCAATGTCAAGTATCTTTTCCTTAGACCATGAGATCGTGTAACTCCCGGATACCGTAGGAGTGCTTTGGGTGTACCAAACGTCACAACGTAACTGGGTGACTATAAAGGTATACTACGGGTATCTCTGAAAGTGTCTGTTGGGTTGACACGGATCAAGACTGGGATTTGTCACTCCGTATGACGGAGAGGTATCTCTGGGCCCACTCGGTAATGCATCATCACAATGAGCTCAAAGTGACCAAGTGTCTGGTCACAGGATCATGCATTACGGTACGAGTAAAGTGACTTGCCGGTAACGAGATTGAACGAGGTATTGGGATACCGACGATCGAATCTCGGGCAAGTGACGTACCGATTGACAAAGGGAATTGTATACGGGGTTGCTTGAATCCTCGACATCGTGGTTCATCCGATGAGATCATTGAGGAGCACGTGGGAGCCAACATGGGTATCCAGATCCTGCTGTTGGTTATTGACCGGAGAGCCATCTCGGTCATGTCTACATGTCACCCGAACCCGTAGGGTCTACACACTTAAGGTTCGGTGACGCTAGGGTTGTAGAGATATGAATATGCAGTAACCCAAAAGTTGTTCGGAGTCCCGGATGAGATCCTGGACGTCACGAGGAGTTCCGGAATGGTCCAGAGGTGAAGAATTATATATAGAAAGTGCAGCTTCGGTCATCGGGAGAGTTTCGGGGGTCACCGGTATTGTACCGGGACCACCGGAAGGGTCCCGGGGGTCCACCGGGAGGGGCCACCCATCCCGGAGGGCCCCATGGGCTAAGTGGGGAGGGGAACCAGCCCATAGTGGGCTGGTGCGCCCCCCTTGGCCCACCCCATGCGCCTAGGGTTGGGAACCCTAGGGTGGGGGGCGCCCCACCTGGCTTGGGGGGCACTCCACCCCTTGGCCGCCCCCCCCTAGGAGATCCCATCTCCTAGGGCCGGTGCACCCCTAGGGGGCCTATATAAAGGGGGGAGGGAGGGGCAGCCGCACCCTTGAGTCTTGGCGCCTCCCTCTCCCCTGCTACACCTCTCCCTCTCGCAGTAGAACGGCGAAGCCCTGCTGCGGTGATCCCTGCATCCACCACCACGCCGTCGTGCTACTGGATCTTCATCAAACTCTCCTTCCCCTTGCTGGATCAAGAAGGAGGAGACGTCACGCTGAACGTACGTGTGTTGAACGCGGAGGTGTCGTCCGTTCGGCGCTAGGATCTCCGGTGATTTGGATCACATCGAGTACGACTTCCTCATCCCCGTTCTTTGAACGCTTCCGCGCGTGATCTACAAAGGTATGTAGATGCAATCCGATCACTCATTGCTAGATGAACTCATAGATGGATCTTGGTGAAACCGTAGGAAAATTTTTGTTTTCTGCAACGTTCCCCAACAAATTGACCCTCTCGGCTTCTTAACCACCCTAGTACTCTGTCCAGGAGTTGCAACTAGTTTTTGGTGTTTGTAGGTTATGTGTTGGCGGCCGTGCGTAGCGCTGACCCTAGGGGTGAGCTATGATACGGTAGATACACCGTGGCACGGTGTACCGAGTCACCCTTTGGTGTCTCAGGAACCCTGTTCACATCGTTCGGGGCCGTATGTGGAAACCTCGGCCGGACTCCCTGCGGATGGAACCTGGATAGGCGACAAACCTGGACTAGAGACTTGAGTGTTTAGGTATGCCGTGGATGACACCCTCGTTGGGCTTCCGCTTGAAGGTTGCCGAGTACATGTCGTGTAAACGACGGTAAGTGGTGAGAGCGTGTATGAAGAAGTACACCCCTGCAGGGTTAACATCATCTATTCGAATAGCCGCGTCCGCGGTAAAGGACTACTTGGTTGCCTATACAGTTCATAGACAAGTTAATGGTTACTACTAAAAGACTCAAGATAAGTGTGAGTATCACGGATGGCCCTCTCGCAGGATGATGAGGGAGGATCCACGGTGGAGTATTGTGTTGGTGATTAGTGGACTCGTGTGCGAAACTATTTTACAAGTGGTGTCTCGTAGGATAGCTTATCCAAGAGTCAAAGCTGGCTTGCTGCAACAACTCCACCACCTTCTTGAGAATGAGCATGTATAGTAGGATCTGTTGTAAGACTTGTTGAGTACCTTTGTACTCATGTTGTTTAATTACTGTTTTCAGATGACAACACCGCCCCCTCCGACGGGTTTTACATAGACCTCGACGTCGATGAGTGACTTGCCACCCAGGTGGTGATTCTGGCCATGGAGGGCCCTATGTAGATAGACATGCTTCGTCAAGCCTTCTTTCTTTCTAGTGTATATACTCAGACTAGTTTGCTTCCGCATGTGCTTGTATGCTTGTATGAATTGAGTGTCGGGTCATGTGACCCCTACCTGTATGAACATGTTATGTATGGCTCTCTGGAGCCTTTAAATAAAGTACTTTGAGTTGTAGAGTTTTGTTGTGATGCCATGTTGTATTTACACATATCGAGCATATTGTGTGTATGATTGAAATGCTTGGTATGGGTGGGATCCGACAATCTAGTTGTTTATCCTTGGCAGCCTCTCTTATGGGGAAATGTAGTCTAGTGCTTCCATGGACCATAGTAGTCCGCTATAGCCCGGTTCACTGGAGTCCTGCTAGCCCAGCACTACTCACTACAAGAAATATGTCAACTTGTGACCTTGACCATTGGTCACTGAAAGGTCATTGTTTTTCATTTGTGACCTTTTTGTGACCAAAACAGAAGGTCAAAAGCTGGCGGTCGTAAACTAGAATTAACGACCTTCTCTTTGAGAAGGTCTTAGACGTTTACGACCAAAACAGAAGGTCGTTGAACCCATGACCTTTTGTTTTGGTCACTGGCTGTCTGGCAGGCCACGTCGGATCCAATGTGGCAATCTGATGTGGCAAAATTACGACCAATTGAAAAGGTCACTGACAAGATTCAGCCCAGTCCAGTTCAACCGTCTTTGTGGGCCGAGCCCATTTATTATATATATATTCAAGCAATTTGTGTCAACTACATGGGCCGAGCCCAAGAATTCAGCCTTTTTATTTTATAGGACGCGACATTATACGATTCATTTATTTTTTGGGCCTCAAACTTTTTGTAGTCCATTTCAATTTTGGAACTCCATAGCAAACATTCACAAACTTGACGAGCGTTGGTCCAGCGACAGTGAGATACAAGGATTTCAAACAAGCATGTATCAAGACCATTTTATTTCTTTCAACACAAAAGTATTCCTTAAACAGCCACGGGTACAACAGTAAGTACATTCAACAATCCATCATCAATCGGTGAATAGATTATAGCTACCAGCAGCAGCCGCCTGAAAGACTAGGAGATACTACTAAGGAGCTAAACTAACAGCAACTACCCATAATCCATCGGTGACACTAGCAATGAGCGAAAGCGGTGACATTTCAGAGACCCCCTCCCCCTCCTGCTGCTTTGCATCGCTCACCTCAGACTGGGACTTGTCAGAGTCGTCAGACGCCTCTCCTGCCTGAAACGAAAATAGGGATAGGCACGAAAGAGCATGGATCAATACCACAATGTTGTGTTAATATCACATGGCTACGATTCTGATGAAGGTGTTTGACGTGAATGTTATACCAGTGTGTTGTCGTAGGTGTCGATCTTCTTGGTGTACTTGGCCTTGGCAATTAGGGAGCCTTCTCCTGCAATTCATTCAAACAGAGGAGATGTTAATGTGGTGCAAGGCGATAGATTCTAGGATAAGTATTAACAGAATAAGAATAGTTGAACAAATCATGCGAAATGGCATGGCGGATTTGGAAACAAATTCGAGCAGCAGTTTGAATCGATGAGCACAGACTATATAGGTTCTAACAAGGCTACAAGGCAACAGACATTTGAACACAGCAAACCATAAATTTGAACAACCATTGAGAATAGGAAGTAGATCGAGAATTACATAGCGACTAAATTCTAAATATCACTGACCAACTGGGTCAAACAATACCCAAATGACACGGTGCAGCTACACCGAATAGAGTAGTAACAGAGATAGGATGGGGGAGTGGGTAACTTACAACATCACTCAAGATACTTCCACTTCTCACCACCGCCCTTGCCAACCTGCGATTTGAACACAAATCAGGACACAGGATTTGAAAGGAAAACTATCACAGCACCAGTTTGAATAAGAACAAGGAGACAGGAGTGGGAGCAAAGGGAACTGAGATGCTTACCATGGGGACATGCTTGAAGTTGGAGTCCTTCCTGAAGCTGTCCCTGCGAAAACAGAACCAAAACGAGCCTAGTCAGGACACGTCTCCATGCCACAGAAACAACACGAATCAAACCACAACAACAAATCAAATCCGAGGCTCACATGAGGACTAAGACGGCGCTCAGAGGGCGCTTGGGCTTGTTGGAGTCCTTCTCGGCCTTGCTCTTCGTCACCACAAGTCTGCATCGCCACAGAAATAATAGCAGCAAAGCGAATCAGAACCAGACACGAAACAACATCAGGAAAACGCAAGCAAAACCACCGCGGGAAATGAGTCCATCACCTAAAACCAAGCAGATGATAACACTGAGTAAGAAAGACTGATGAGAGGTGCTGGTTTACCTAAAACCATTTCCTCGATAACACTCATTTCCATCTAAGGAACATCTCATGTGATGAAAACTTACAAAACAAATGACTCTTAACACAATATCACACCTACTCATAGGTGAGAGCAAGGAACATGCCATTTATCTTGCAAATTTAGAAGAACATCACTGCAATCATCCATAGCTAACAAACCTAGATAGAAAGTAATAAACTTATACCCCTGATATAGACTAGGAATCAGCACAAACAATCAGTGCATTCTAACATGTTAAGTGGATACCATTCCAATCATAATCGTACCATGGCATGAAAGAACAAAAATCAGTGACCTCACTGCTACAAATTAAACTGATGCTCTTCTAATACTATACCATTCAAGCTCATGGTCGGGATCAACAATACTAATAACCTATAGATACCATGGTACAGCAGCAAGCAAATAGTGGAATAATCCCACCACAACAGGGAATAAGTTTTTGTTCATGGTGCATCAGTTTAGAATTTGAAATCTACTGATATTTTCTTTCCATGGAGAAAATCCTTACAATCGGCAAATACAAGTGACCATGAGAAAGGGGGACTAGTTTAAAGATAAAGCAACACCAAAATAGTATCAAACTGATTCATGTAATCCACTTAATGTCAAAACAGTAGCTTAAAGGTTCAAAACTGTTGAACATTCAGAGCATAAAGAAACATGTGAGCCGAATTTTGTTCTGTGTCTAGTAAGAATTCAACACAATAAAGGTTCAAAGCTCGACCCGATACTCCATCTCCTTCTCCGCCATCCCCAACATCTGCATCGCGCAAGCACCACCATCAATTAACCTCAATCACAAGCTTGAAATCGAAGAGGAAGGCATATACACATAAAAAAGAACATGAAAATTCCAGAACAAGGCGTCCTGTAGTTGTCGGGTAGCAACTTGAGAATGAATGATTGATATCCTGGAAGTTGTAAACTGGAAGACAGAGAAGCTACTAGTCAGGTTAGTTTCAAGTTCTGAAACTGAATGCATGGGGTCCAATTTTAGTATACTGTGTAAATTAGTCATATGTTGTACCTGTATTTACGCAATGATTTTGCTCACATTAGATAGCATGTACTTCTATACGAGAGAGAGGATTGCTATCAGTCAGTTTGTGCTAGTGGGCTGCAAATCTACTACATTTTATTGTGCAATGTCAGTCAGCTTGTGTATAGCTAAACTGCTAACAATTAACCAAGCAAGTGCATATATACTGCTTGTGAGCACGACCGATTTTTTAATCAGACTAAATTAAGACCGCAAGACCATTTTCTCGCATTGGAAGGTTACACTATACTTCTTCAGAATAATCCAATCATTTTATGACAAAACCAAATATGTTGCAGAATAAAAAATCTACAAGGTGAATAGTAGGAGCTGAGTTTTCAAAGAATGATACATCGAAAGCATAAAGTAGATATTCTACGGGTTCTGCAGCAAGCTAAGCAAGTCACCAACTGGACCAAAACCCCTGTAAGTTATATTCAACAGACTAATGATGATAACGTGACTTCAACTGATACCTTGGGTCAATTTCTGCATTCGAGTAATATGACATTCAAACTTCTAATACGAAAACCATGCATTGTCCTGTGATGCAAAGTGGTGCTATAAAACACATGGTGTTATGTTCCAGTGCTAGCAGACTGAAAATCTGGCATCATTCATCATCAGACCATATGGTGCTGCAAGTAAACTATGTGTTTGGTTTATTAAACAGAGTGTTATGTTCAGGTGTAAACAGACTAAAAATCTGCGCGGGCAAATCACGTTAAGAAAGGTACTTTATGGTTGGGTCGCGGCAAGGAGAGAGGTCGAGTAGGCTTCCTGAAACTCCTCCATGGATGGCACGGGGACCTTAAACAATGAAAAGACAACAGTAAGCGTGTTGTCTAAGGTACATTCCAGCAAACAGGTAGTAGATGCAAGGATGACCAAGAGCCAGCGCATTACGCAAGCCAAGCCCTTAAGCTGTAGGTTACCAAATTTGTCATCCAATGTGAGGCAGTTCCAGTATGCAGTCCACCTCCTGTATGGGCTGCGGAGTCGTTCTTGGCGCAACACCGGTTTGGTAGCCCCTCCGTGTGTCCAGGATCTCCACCTTGTCGTCCAGCCCGTCGTGCATCCTTCCGCTTGCCGTGGTCGTGGCCTGGCCCGTGCAGAACAAGAAGAGATGAGATCTGCATCTGCCCATGGAAGGAAGAAAGCAAAGCAAGCAGTGGCACATGAGATGGGAGGAGATGCAGCGGGTTATGGAGGAGATTCAGAACGGGGAAAGGAAGAGGGCGTACCTAGCCGCCTCCTACCTTGCCATCGTCAAGGGCCACCGCGGCGGCGGCGGCGAGATCCCCCATGTACTACGAGGGAAGGGATCTGGCGCAGTCTTCGCTGGAACACGCATGGAGGAAGGATCACTGGCCATCTCTGTCGCCCCGTCCGCGAGAGGCTAGGGTTTGGGGCGCCCACGGGGAAGGGTCGCCGGAGGGGCTTGGGGAGACGGGGTCGCCGACCGGCGGCAGTGGGGCTGGGGGAGAGGAGTTTGGCGGGCGGCGCGGCGGCGGCTGGAATTGGGGAGGAATCAGGATGGGAGAAGGAGTAGTGGAGTGTTGCGGTCTGCTCTGGTTTGGTTGGGTGAATCGGGGTGGGAGAAGGAGCAGGCGAGACGGGTGGGGAAGGGAACGCGGACGGGAGGAGAACCAGTCGAGGAAGGAGGTGGTGGCGGGACGCGCCGCTGCAGGACGGGGAGGAGGTGGCGGCGGTGAGGGGATGAGGGAGGGGTGGATCTGGCCGCCGCCATGGCCATGGCCGTGCCATGCGGCTAGGTCTATGTCATGAGCGAGGATTCGACCGTGGCCGTGGGAGAGAAGGGGAGGGGCGGGATCGCCGGTGGCCGGGGTTGGGGGAGAGGACGGAGGACGGCGGCGGCGGCTGGGTGGTTGGGGACCGAGAGATTGAAACGGAGGGGGAGCGAGAGGGTTGGGGGTGGCGGCTGTGGGACGAGAGGGGGAAAGTGGATCGGGGGAGAGGAGGGGATATGAGTTAGGGTTTGGGTGAGAGAGGAGGGGGAGAGGGCTGCCGTTCGATTCAGAAGCATCCGGCGGCGGTGGATGCATGATCCGCGTGATATGCCTATGAACTAATCAGAACGCATCAAACAATTTGAAGACCTTTTGACTTTTTAAATTGGTCATGATTAATTACACACAAATTTTTCATTCCATTTTTAATGCTCAAAATGAGTTTTTTCGTGAAAGACCTAGCAAATATTTGTTCAAATGATGTCATATTTTGCACAAGTTTATATCTAAGATTGGCAAACAACATTGACACAGGGAGTTTTTATTTCATTTGCACGAAAAAATATTTTTTTTATTTTTTAAATGCCCAAAATGAGTTTTTTTGTGAAGGATCTACCATATATTTGTCATAAAATTGGACCAAATCAATTTTATAAAATACTAGGCCATATATAATGCACAATTGACAAAATAGTTGGGTGTCAAAAGTTTTGATCCACCTCTCGTGAAAAAGACAAATTCCCGCTGATTCAGCTGGAAGCGGGTCAAATTTGAACTGTAGCTACCTCGTAGTTTGCTCTTTATTTTTTTCAAAAATCATTTCTAGGTACATAAGTATCTATTTAATCAGAGAAACACCAAAAAATATAAGATTCAACCGCTAGCTAGGAACGGTCATCCCGGCGTTTTGACCGCATTTTGAAACGGGCATAAAAAATTCAAAAAATTCAAAAAATTGGAAAACCTCCGCATTGTGTCATTATATGTGACAAAGTTTTCAGAAAAAATAATAAACTTGTAATATGATAATTATTTTTAAAAAGTGTTCTCAGAAATGAGCGATCATGTGTGAAGATTCATGGCTTTCAAGCCAAATGATCAATCTTATGGCCACATTCATGGCATAGTTTGTTCAAATGATATCATATTGTGCACAAGGGTGCATATTGTAATTCCAAACAATGTTGCCAAAGGGATTTTTCATTTTCTTTGCACGGAAAATTTATTTTTCATTTTTCGAGTGCCCGAAATGAGGTTTTTTTATGAAGGACCTACCATATATATGTTGCAAAATTGGACCAAATCATTTTTATAAAAATATTAGGCCATATTTACTGCATAATTGACAAAATGGTTTGGTGTCAAAAGTTTTGATCCACCACTTGTGAAAAAGACAATTTTCTGTCGATTCAGTAGGAAGCGGGTCAATTTTGAAATGCATCTACCCTATTGTTTGCTCTTTATTTTTTCTAAAAATCATTTCTAGTTACATAAGTATCTATTTAATCAGAGAAACATAAAAAAAATCCAAGATTCAACCACTATCTAGGAACGGTCATTCCCGTTGTTTTGACCGCATTTTGAAACGGACATAAAAAATTCAAAAAAATCAAAAAATTGGAAATCCTTCGCATTGTGTCATTATATCTGGCAAAGTTACCAGGAAAAATGATAAACTTATAATACGGCAATTATTTTTAAAAATTGTTCTCAGAAATGAGCTATCATGCGTGAAGATTCATGGCTTTCAAGCCAAATGATCAATCTTATGGCCACATTCATGGCATAGTTTGTTCAAATGATCTCATATTGTGCACAAGGGTGCATATTGGAATTCCAAACAATTTTGCCTAAGGGACTTTTTATTTTCTTTGCACGGAAAATTCATTTTCCATTTTCCAAGTGCCCGAATTGAGTTCTTTCTGTGAAGGACCTACATATATTTGTTGCAAAATTCGACCAAATCATTTTTATAAAATATTAGGCCATATTTAATGCATAATTGACAAAATGGTTTGGTGTCAAAAGTTTTGATCCACCACTTGTGAAAAAGACAAATTTCTGCCGATTCAATAGGAAGCGGGTCAATTTTGAACTGCATCTACATTATTGTTTGCTCTTTATTTTTTCCAAAAATCATTTCTAGTTACATAAGTATCTATTTAATCATAAATACATGGTTTGGTGGCGATACATCGAGGTTTGGATGTGGCCCAGGGCCCCAACTCCAAAGCGCGTAAACTCGCATGCCCGCCGCGTGGTCACCGTGTGACCTTGGCGTTGACATGCGTTCTGGGAGGCCTAGGCATGTCTAGTGGGTTGGGCACTCCCCAGGTAGGTGCTAGGAAGAAAATTACAATAGAAGAATCTCACAAGGAGATTGACCTATGCTCAAAGATGAATTAGCAGCCAAGTGTTTGATTAGTGGTACGGGAAATGCACATGGCCAATGGGCGTGAGTTTTAGCTGAGGGTGATCATCTACTAAGGAGAATGTCTTCACAATTTTTTATCTCAAAAGGAGGATCCTAGATGGTACTTGCTTTGCAAAGTACCACGTTGGACAAAAATATGAATGTTGAAGCTGGGCTCAAAATAATGAATGGATTGAGCTGAAATTTGGTGGAGGATGGTTATTTGGGCATAGGAAAGCATTGTAGAAAACTGATACCATTTCGACATGCCAAAGTAGTACTTCCTTCACAATGCTCTTCTATGGAGAGAAACTTGGGAAAACTAGTGAGAGAGATTGGATGAATGAAATTATCTCAAAATTGGTGTAGGTAAGTTACATAGGTATGGTCATGTGCTGGTAAATTTTCAGATCATTTGGATAAGCCTAGCTAGTACTTACTTCACAAAGCTTCTCCCGAGGTAGAAACTTTGGAAATTTCCTGAGAAAGATTTACTAGGAAAATTGAGCTGAATATTAACATGTGGCAATGATTTGGGTATGAAAGAGTGCCCAAAAAGTTTGAGGGTAATAGGAGGGGTCTAGATAACAGTTGCTTTGCAATGTGCCAATTTGGCCATAAAATATAAATTGAACCTAGGCTCACATAGATAATTTGACTGAGCTGAAATTTGGAGCAGGGTGATAATTTGGGCATATGAAGGAAGTGTATAAATTTCATGTCATTTCGATATATAAAAAGGTACTTCCTTCACAATGCTTCTAGGTGGACAAAAACTTTGGAAATTTGCCGAGGAAGATTTGCTAGGCAAATGGAGATGAATTTTGTGATGCGGTAATGATTAAGATAGGAAAAAGTGCCCAAAAATTCCGAGAGCAATCAAGAATATATAAATAACACTTCCTTCACAAACTGTTGTTCTAAACAGAATAGGAAAATGAATATTGTTGAATTATTTTTGAACTAGGCAAGGAATGTTTTTTACATATTTGATGAAGATATGACCCAAAGAATTTATGAGATTTTTTGGGAATTTTGGGAATGACAGAAATATAGGTTACTTCACAACCTAGGGCAAAAACTGCCACATGGACATGACACATAGGCAAAACTGATGAGGTGGCGCCTAGTCATAGCAACCCACCACAATTTACAAGGTTATGACCATCTATATTGGTCATGATCAGCTAGAAATAAGGCAGCAGACCAGTGCTATCTGCTTTATGACCGTTTCGTGTAAGGAAATTACAACCTTTCTAACCAAAATGGTCGTTATAGTTTAGGGTTTGGAGCCCCCCGAATAGCTTTTGACCAATTGGTCTGAAATGGTCATAGATCTATGACCAATTCTTCCAGGGTCACTGACAGAAGGTCACTAGTTGACATATTTCTTGTAGTGACTGCTCAGGACACTTGACTGGCCAGCATGTGTTTCACCTCGTTCCTGTGTGTGTCCCTTCAGGGAAATGTCACGCGGTGACATCTGGTGACCTGCCTAGCCCGCTATAGCCCGGGTTCCCGGAGTCCTGTTAGCCCAGTGCTACAGCCCGGATTCACACATTGCTGACCGACATGCTCGATGTGATTGATGTATGCATGTCCCCATAGGTTAGTGCCGCTTTGGGTTCATGACTAGCCATGTCGGCCCGGGTTCTCTGTCATATGGATGCTAGCGACACTATCATATACGTGAGCCAAAAGGCGCAAACGGTCCCGGGCCATGGTAAGGAGACACCCGTGGGAATACCGTGCGTGAGGCCGCAAAGTGATATGAGGCGTTACAGGCTAGATCGATGTGACTTGGATTCGGGGTCCTGACAGCATTGGCATCAGAGCCGGACTGCCTGTAGGTTCGTTGAGCCAAAATGGTCGACGTCGAGTCTAGAAATGCTTTAGTTATATGTAGGGGAATTGATTGTGGGAGGGAACGTAAGGCTCTTTTACTCCTTTACCTTATGCCCTCTGAGCTGAGTCATTCTCTTCTCATTCTACGTGGGTTAAGGACTAGGCTCTCTTCTCTCTATCAGGTTCACATGTTACTAATCCGTAGTAACTTATAGGATTGTGGGTTCAAGCCTCAGTTCAATTTCTACTACTTTTAGTATGTTGCCAGTTGAACCAGAACCTTGATATGATGTTGTTGAGTGGTTTGGCAAACTGTTGTGAATGTCTCAAATCTTTTTCTGAGCATTTACAGCCGTTATGCTGTCCGATTTCTCCTAGAAAATTCTAATGCCTTTGCATTATTCTGTGCTTTCAGATGGCCACCCGTTCCCAGAACCAAGTGGTTCGTCTGACAAGGTGCCTCGATGTACCTGGTCACACGGCCATGTTGGTCCGAGTGATGGTCGAGACAGGCTATCGATGGTATCCGGAGTATACCGTCGAGGAGCAGTTCTGATACTTCAATCAGAGCCAATACCTTTGTACTGTCAGGATATACCCCTCTGATCCTGGAGCCACTGAACCCCTTCACTGCTCTTATGGACTTGGGGTTACTATCGAGATGTTCATGCAGGACGCAGCTTACTCAATGATGACTATCATTCGAGCCAGAACTGCCTTGCTTCAAAACACCGATTTTCGCTACATGCCAGCCTCACTCCCTGGGGCATAGGGGTACTATCAGGCTTTGTACTATGACTCTATACATGAGGATTTAGTACTCCGCACCACTGCTGAGATGCTCAAGGACAAGGACCGCGAAAATCGGGCCTTGCGGATGGAGCTTTTCAACTCTCGTTCTGACCACTGGGCCACTTTGACCCGGTTTGCACCTGTTGTGCAGGCTGGATACATGGACATGAGGGACCTGTACCCCGTGCGGTATGGATTGCTAGATTGTATGGACTGGCATGATGTAGGAGGCATCACCCCTCCTCGTGCTCCCCGTCTGCCACCGTTTGTTGGACCAAGGCCACATCCGAGTCCCTATGGCCCGCAAGCTCCACAGGACCGTATGTTCCCAGATGATCATGTTCCGCTTCCAGGCTTTGGTGGTGACTTTTATGAGGATTACTACGGAGCTGTCTGAGCTAGTAGTAGTTTCACTAGTACTGTAATAGTTGTATTCTCCACAGTCCTACGTGACCCGTGGGATACGACTTGGTCTGTATCATGCTCCGGAGGTGTAGAAAATAATGTATAGGAGCTTGGAATGCCTCCGATGAGATGTAACGTCTTTCACCGTAGTCGTACTCTAGCCTGGGCTTGTACTAAACTATGTACGGTGTGTATGACCGATGGTATATATATGGCAGTTTCTATATTACCATGTCGTGCAATGCACACCTCAGCATTCCATGTTATCCATTACATTCCGCACTTCTTTGCCAAGATTGTGCCATCCTTCTCTAAACCCTTGTCTTGTTTTCCTAGGATGGTCAACACCCGCAGCAACCCTGCTGCCCCGGAGCAGGGGGAAGCCAGTGCAGCTAGGGATGGGAATCTGCCTCACCCGCCTTCTCCGGCCGAAGTTATGCTGGAGGCAGAAAGAAACAAGCGCGAGACTAACCGCTTGCTGGAGCGGATTGAGCAGAACACTTCACGCCATTAGAGGAACGACTTGGTGTCAATCAATGACTTTATCAAGTTGTATCCACCAAAGTTTAATCATTCCGTCGAGCCCCTCGATGCGGATGATTGGCTTCGCAGCATCACCCATAAGCTACGTTCTGCCAAAGTAGCCGAAGCTGATAAGGTTACCTATGATGCCTATCACCTCGAAGGCCCTGCTAGCCTTTGGTGGGAAAACTTTGAGGCTATGCGCCCGTTCGGCCAAATCACTACTTGGGCTGAATTCAGTGAGGCTTTCCGTGAGCATCACATCCTGGAAGGTCTCATGGATCGTAAGAGCGAAGAGTTCTGCAATTTCACCCAAGGCAGGCTGACTGTGGATGCATACAGCCGTGAGTTTGGAAACCTAGCACGTTATGCTCCTGAAGAGGTATCCACCGACGCTAAGAAGCAGGCAAGGTTCCGCAAGGGACTTAGCCCCGAGCTTCGTCGTGATCTTCGTTTGCACGAGTGCACCTCCTTCCAGAAGCTGGTCAATAAGTCCATCAGTGCTGAGACAGGTCAGACTGACTATGACGCTTCACGCAAGCACTCCCGTGATTTTGGTTCTTCATCCGGCTCTGGATCTCAGAAGCGCCGGGTGTGGATTCCAAACACAACGCTGCCACCAAGGCTCACCCCGAGGCCATCCTTTGAGGCGCCTCGCCCCAACCAGCAGTTTAAACCGCCTAAGGCCTATGGTGGCCCCGCTGCTAATGCTGCTCCATGCCCCAATATTGTGACATGTTTCAAGTGTGGAGTGCCGGGTCACTACAGTCGAGAGTGTCCCCAGAACAACAACCCCAACCAGTCTGGAAAGTCCGTTGGCTGTGGTAAGCCAGCGGGAAAGACATTCTACGCCAAACCAGCCACCACTACACGTGGCCATGTCAACTATGTCTCAGCTGAGGAGGCTCATGATGATCCTAACGTCGTCCTTGGTACGCTCCTTGTTAATTGCCATCCGGCATCTGTTCTTTTTGATACTGGAGCATCTCATTCATTCATATCTGAGAGCTATGCTCGATTGCATAACACGACATTCTGTGACATGCCCACTTCCATGGTAATTCAAACTCCGGGTTCCAAATGGCAAACTTCTAGAGTAAGCCATGGGAATGAAATTCTTGTTGATAGACTTGTCTTCCTTGCATCCTTAATAGCTCTAAAGTCCTCGGACATAAACATCATGTTGGGTATGGATTGGATGTCAGCTCATTATGCTAAGATTGATTGTGCCACTAGAACCATTCAACTTACTCACCCATCGGGCAAGACAGTCAATGTCTTAACTCGAGTGGCCAAGCACCAACTTTACTCCCTAAATGCCAACCCCCTTCCAGACCTTGAAGATATTCCGGTAGTCCGAGACTTCCCGGATGTCTTTCCATAAGAACTGCCAGGTGTTCCACCTGACAGGGATGTCGAGTTCGTGATAGACCTTGTTCCAGGAACCGTCCCAATTTCCAGAAGACCCTATAAGATGGCACCCTTAGAACTAGCCGAGATTAAGATTCAACTCGATGAGTCCTTGAAAAAGGGTTTCATCCGTCCTAGTTCTTCTCCTTGGGCTTGCCCCGTCCTCTTCGTCAAGAAGAAGGATGGAACGGATCGGATGGTTGTAGATTACCGACCTGTCAACTTGGTCACTATCAAGAACAAGTATTCGCTCCCCAGGATCAACGATCTGTATGACCAGCTCGCTGGACCCTCAGTCTTTTCCAAAATGGATTTGAGGTTGGGCTACCATCAAATCAAAATAAAAAATGGGGACATTCCCAAAATGGCCTTTGTTGCTCGTTCTGGCCAATACGAGTACACTGTTATGTCCTTCGGTTTAACCAATGCCCCAGCCACCTTCTCTCGGTTAATGAACTCGGTCTTCATGGAGTATTTGGATAAATTCGTCATGGTATACCTTGATGATATACTCATCTACTCCAAGAGTGAGGAAGAACATGCCGAACATCTAAGGCTGGTATTGACAAAACTTTGAGAGCATCGCCTTTATGCCAAACTCTCCAAGTGTAAATTTTGGTTGCTAGAAGTGACCTATCTAGGACATGTAATCTCTGGTAAGGGTATTGTTGTCAATCCCGAGCGAGTTCAAGCCGTCCTTGATTGGACTCCACCTGAAACGGTCAAGCAAGTTCGGAGCTTCCTTGGAATTGTGAGCTATTGTTGCCGCTTCATCGAGAATTTCTCCAAGGTTTCTAAACCTCTAACTAAACTCCTCAAGAAAGATAAAAAGTTCGAGTGGACCCCACAATGCGAGTTCAGCTTTCAGGAACTGAAAAGACGCATGACATCTGCTCTCGTACTGGTACCACCAGATTTCTCCAAGGACTTTATTATCTATTTCGACGCCTCACGACAAGGACTAGGTTGCATACTCATGCAAGATCATCAGGTAATTGCCTATGCTTCACGGCAATTACACCCACACGAGGAAAACTATCCCACACATGATCTAGAGCTTGTAGATGTAGTCCATGCACTTAAAACTTGGCGACATTACCTTCTCGGTAATCGTTGCGAGATCTTCACTGATCACCAAAGTCTGAAATATATCTTCACCCAACCGGATTTAAATCTCAGGCAAAGACGTTGGGTCGAGTTGATCTCAGATTACGACTTAGGGATAACCTACACCCTGGGGAAAGCCAATGTTATGGTTGATGCACTAAGTCGTAAATCCTACTGTAGCAACCTGATGTTACAAAAAGGTCAACCTCTTCTCCATGAGGAATTTTGGAAGCTTAATCTTCACATTGTTCCTCAAGGATTCCTATATACCTTGGTGGTAAAACCAACCCTTATGGATCAGATCATAACTGCCCAGCGGTATGACAAGGGGATATCTCGGATCAAGCAGAACATTGCTAGCGGAGCTGCTATGTGTTTCTCTGTGAACGATCAAGGTGTTGTCTTCTTTGAGAACCGCCTAGTGGTTCCCAAGAAACAACAACTACGGCAACTGATCCTTAAGGAAGCTCATGAATCCCCTCTCACCATTCATCCCGGTAGTACTAAGATGTATCAAGACCTACGCCAGAGGTTTTGGTGGACTATGATGAAGAGAGAAATTGCTCAATACATTGCTAGTTGCGACGTCTGTCGTCGTGTTAAAGCAGAGCATCAACGGCCTGCTGGCACCCTTCAACCTTTGGCTATTCCTGAATGGAAATGGGATAAAATCAGTATGGATTTCATTACCGGGTTTCCCAAGAACAAGAAAGGGAATAATGCTATCTTCTTCGTGATCGATCGTCTTTCCAAAGTAGCCCACTTCCTACCTGTTCGTGAGAGTATCATCGCTAGCCAGCTAGCTGACTTATACATCTCCCGAATAGTGTCTCTTCATGGTGTCCCATTGGAAATTAACTCAGACCGTGGGAGTCTCTTCACCTCTCGATTTTGGGAAAGTTTCCAAAATGCTATGGGAACTCGTCTCTCCTTTAGCACCGCCTTCCACCCCCAATCAAGTGGTCAAGTAGAATGAGTCAATCAAATTCTGGAGGATATGCTCCGAGCTTCTGTCATCTCTTTCGGTATGGAATGGGAGAAATGCCTTCCATTCACGGAGTTCGCTTATAACAATAGTTATCAAGATAGATTGGGCAAAGCTCCTTTCGAAGTTCTCTATGGACGAAAATGTCGAACGCCTCTTAACTAGTCAGAAACCGGGGAAAGACAACTCTTTGGCCCGGATATGATTCAGGAAGCAGAAGAGCAGGTTCGCGTTATTCGTGAGAAATTGAAAACAGCCCAATCTCGTCAAAAGATCCAATATGACCGCAAACATAAGCTCATGACTTATGAAGTCGGCGAGAAGGCTTACCTTCAGGTTACTCCTTTAAAGGGAACCCATCGTTTCGGTATCAAAGGCAAATTGGCTCCTCGTTACATTGGACCTTTTCGCATTCTTGTCAAACGAGGAGAAGTTGCCTACCAATTGGAACTACCTCTGCATCTTTCCAGAGTCCATGATGTCTTCCACGTTTCTCAACTCAGGCGTTGCTTCGCGGATCCTATTCGTGGAGTGGACCACGAAACGCTTGATCTCCAAGATAATCTCTCCTATCGGGAATATCCCGTTCGTATCCTTGATCAAGCCGAGCATACCACTCGACGCCATAACATCAAGTTTCTCAAGGTTCAATGGTCACACCACTCTGAAAAAGAAGCCACTTGGAAAAGGGAGGATCGTCTTCGACTTGAGTACCCCACCTTCCCAACGGATCCTAAATCTCGGGACGAGATTCTTTCGAGTGGGGGTGAGTTGTGACACCCTAGCTAGTTCATGCATTAGAGTGTTGCATCATGTCTACTTTTCTAGAAAACTGAAATGGGGATGACAGAACCCCCAGCACCCCCTGGAAATAACTAGGGTTTACTAAAATCTTTTTCAATGAACTTGAAATGCCCTTCTAAAAAGTCCACCCTTTTTGTTTTGGGTTAGAACCTCTGACAAAATGGGTTCACGTTTTTTCCAGGACACATAAGGTCATTGGATTAAATCATTACTATTTGCATTTGGGCAATTTAAATCCTATAAATATTTTAAAATGCCCAAATAATCTTGAAGGTATTTTTAGGCCGTTGAGAATAATTTCAAATGTGCCTCTGAATATTTTCAGGTTTTTCCTAAATGGAATAGTATTTTTACTATTTCAAAACACAGAATAGGAACAAATAAAAAAGAAAAACAAAAGCAGAGAGCAGAGGACTTACCTGGCGCTCACCTAGCAGGCCCACCTAGCCGGCCTAGCCGAGCAACCGCTCCAGCGAGCTGCTTGACTCGGCCAGGCAGGCAGGCAGGTGCTCGATGCCGGCACCAGCGCGTGCCACGCAGCTGCCCGCCGCCATGCTTCCTCCCCTCGCCGTCCTCCTGCCCTGGGTTGGTCACCCACTCCTCCTCCGAGCTCGCAGACACACCCCTTCCTCCCCAGCTCCTCTCCCTCGCTCTCCCGCACCATGGCCGACGCTGCCGCGCCCGCGCCACCGTGAAACCCGCGTCCGCCGTCGTCCCCGTGACGCGCTACCGTGTCCATTCGCTCCGCAGTCGTCGTCCACATCGAGAAGGCCGAGCCCCCGAGCGCTCGCCCGCTTTGGAGTCGCCCCCGACCCCGTCTTCCCCAACTCCGGCCGCCGAGATCGCCATCGTCGCCCCGCTAAGCTCCGACCTTCCCCGAGCCCGCTTCGATGCTTGCTGCGATCGCCGTGAGCCCTGCTCCATCCTCCCCCACTCTGTTACCTCTCTCGTGCACCGTATGCATTGCACCAAGCTCACCCGCACCCGACGCTGCCGAGCTCGTCGCCAACGTGACTCCGGCCACCCACCGGCCACACCACCGCGCCTAACAGACTCACCGCACTCGCAGGAACCCGTAGCACCACTCCATGCACCTCGCCGTGCCCCGTAGCCTCGGGTTCGACCTCACCCGAGCTCCGGCAGCCGCACAGCTCGTCGTCGGCGACGTTTCCGGCCACCCCGAGGTCCACCACTGCCACCAAACGACGCAGCTTGCTCCCAGCTACGCGTAGATGCCCTCGCCGGAGCACGAAACCCGCAATGCCCCGCCGCGTCTAGCCTCACCGGCGGCTAAACGCCGGCGAGTTTGACCCTAGTTGACTCCGTGTGGGCCCAGGTTGACTCCCCCTGAGTCTATGACAAGTGGGACTGCTCTGCTAATTAACTTAGATTAGCACTAACTAAATTTAGTTAGTTAACTAACCACTGACATGCGGGTCCCACTAGTCAGGTTTGACCTGGACCGGCTCCGTTGACCACTGACGTCACCCTGACGCAATGCTGACGCATTAATTCAATTATTGGAATTATTCTTATACAGGAAATTTTAGAAAATACTAAAACTTCAAAAATTTATAACTTTTAATCTGTAACTCCAAATGCAAAGATTTATATATGAAATTTGATCAGAAAAATTCAGTCTTTCCATGTGTAATGGTTTCATGCATGACAAAACACTTTAACCTTGCTGTTTAGGTGAAACAAGCAAATGCACTTATATGACTTAATAACATAAGCTTCCATTTGAACCTTTGATTCAAATGGACTCAAACCAACTTGTTTCACAATGCATTAGCCAGGACACCTCATATTGCCATGTCATAGCATGCACATATTGTTGCATATTGCCATGTGATGATTGTGTTCTGTGATGTCTTTCGTGGTAGGTTCTGCCTCCGAGGATATTCTCGAGTATCCAACTAAAGGGCAGTACCCTACTACTACTCCATCAGGCAAGCAGCCCCATTGATCATATCGATACAATCCCATGTTCTCGCTCCTGCTCTCATTTACTGAATTAAGACAACAACGTTTCAAACTGTTGTGTGCTGCGGTAGTTGAACCCTTATCCTCTGCATGACCTGTCATTGCCACAGTAACTAGATGAAACCCACTAGCATGTGTAGGAGTTGATTGAGCCATGTATGTGTTTCCTACCTTGCTATGCCTGCTATGCTTAGAGTTGTGTCACGTCTGGTTCATCTGGGTGATGGGCTAGAGTGAAATGATTACGTCGGTAATGTGAGGGACGTGTTGAACATGTTTTGGTAAAGGTATCGATGAGAGGCCATGTAGGAGTACATGGTGGGTTGTTTCATTGAGTCCGTCCTTAAGAACTAAGATCTGTATGTGTGATTTAAGAATCAGTTACTACCATGCATTGGGATCCTTAATTGACCCTCTCGGCTTCTTAACCACCCTAGTACTCTATCCAGGAGTTGCAACTAGTTTCTGGTGTTTGTAGGTTATGTGTTGGC
This sequence comes from Triticum urartu, assembly GCF_056163025.1. Lineage (NCBI taxonomy): Eukaryota > Viridiplantae > Streptophyta > Magnoliopsida > Poales > Poaceae > Triticum > Triticum urartu. The sequence continues at coordinate 136,108,974 of NC_141876.1, read as the reverse complement.
GGTCGTGCGTAGCACTGACCCTAGGTGTGGGCTATGATGCGGTAGATACACCGTGGCACGGTGTACCGAGTCACCCGTTTGGTGTCTCGGGAACCCGGTTCACATTGTTCGGGGCCGTATGTGGAAACCTCGGCCGGACTCCCTGCGGATGGAACCTGGATAGGCGATAAACTTGGACTAGAGACTTGAGTGTTTAGGTAGGCCGTGGCCGACACCCTCGTTGGGCTTCCGCTTGAAGGTTGCCGAGTACATGTCGTGTAAATGACGGTAAGTGGTGAGAGCGTGTATGAAGAAGTACACCCCTGCAGGGTTAACATCATCTATTCGAATAGCTGCGTCCATGGTAAATGACTACTTGGTTGCCTATACAGTTCATAGACAAGTTAATGGTTACTACTAAAAGACTCAAGATAAGTGTGAGTACCGCGGATGGCCCTCTCATAGGATGACGAGGGAGGATCCACGGTGGAGTATTGTGTTGGTGATTAGTGGACTCGTGTGCGAAACTATTTTACAAGTGGTGTCTCGTAGGATAGCTTAGCCAAGAGTCAAAGCTGGCTTGCTGCAACAACTCCACCACCTTCTTGAGAATGAGCATGTATAGTAGGATCTGTTGTAAGACTTGCTGAGTACCTTTGTACTCATGTTGCTTTAATTACTATTTTTAGACAACAACACCACCCCCTCCGATGGGTTTTACGTAGACCTCGACGTCGATGAGTGACTTGCCACCCAGATGGTGATTCTAGCCATGGAGGGCCCTATGTAGATAGACAGGCTTCGTCAAGCCTTCTTTCTTTCTAGTGTCTGTACTCAGACTAGTTTGCTTCCGCATGTGCTTGTATGCTTGTATGACTTGAGTGTCGGGTCATGTGACCCCTACCTGTATGAACATGTTATGTATGGCTCTCTAGAGCCTTTAAATAAAGTACTTTGAGTTGTAGAGTTTTGTTGTGATGCCATGTTGTATTTACACATATCGAGCATATTGTGTGTATGATTGAAATGCTTGGTATGTGTGGGATCCAACAATCTAGTTGTTTATCCTTGGCAGCCTCTCTTATGGGGAAATGTAGTCTAGTGCTTCCATGAGCCATAGTAGTCCGCTACAGCCCGGTTCACCGGAGTCCTGCTAGCCCAGCACTACTGCTCAGGACAGTTGACTGGCCGGCATGTGTTTCACCTCGTTCCTGTGTCTGTCCCTTTGGGGAAATGTCACACAGTGACATCCGGAGTGCTGCCTAGCCTGCTACAGCCCGGGTTCCTGGAGTCCTGTTAGCCCAGTGCTACAGCCCGGATTCACACGCTGCTGACCGACATGCTCGATGTGATTCATGTATGCCTGTCCCCATAGGTTGGTGCCGCTTTGGGTTCATGACTAGCCATGTCGGCCCGGGTTCTCTGTCATATGGATGCTAGCGACACTATCATATATGTGAGCCAAAAGGCACAAACGGTCCCGGGCCATGGTAAGGCGACACCTGTGGGAATACCGTGCGTGAGGCCGCAAAGTGATATGAGGTGTTACAGGCTAGATCAGTGTGACTTGGAATCGGGGTCCTGACATCGACTGAAACCACAATTAGTTAACCCTCAACCTACTGCACCTACTGAAAATATTGGTTATGAAATTCCTTCGGGCATGATAGAACAATTGCTAGCTAATCCTTATGCAGGAGATGGAACTGAACATCTTGATATGCACTTAATATATGTGGATGAAATTTGTGGATTATTTAAGCTTGCAGGTTTGCCCGGAGATGAATTTAAGAAAAAGGTTTTCCCTTTATCTTTGAAGGGAAAAGCATTGTCATGGTATAGGCCACGTGATGATGTTGGATCTTGGACTTGGAACCGATTGAAATTGGAATTTCACCAAAAAAAATTATCCTATGCATCTAGTTCATCGCGATTGGAATTATATATATAATTTTTGGCCTCATGAAGGAGAAAGTATCGCTCTAGCTTGGGGGAGGGTTAAGTCAATGTTATAGTCATGCCCCAATCATGAGCTCTCAAGAGAAATTGTCATTCAGAATTTTTATGCCCGGCTTTCTCGTGATGATCAATCCATGCTTGATACTTCTTGTACTGGTTCCTTTATGAAGAAGACTATTGAATTCAGGTGGGATCTTGTAGAAAGAATTAAATGCAACTCTGAAGATTGGGAACTCGACGAAGGTAAAGAGTCAGGTATTAAGCTTAAGTATGATTGTGTTAAATATTTTAGGAATACCGATGCATTTCAAAAGTTTAGCACTAAATATAGACTTGACTCTGAGATAGTAGCCTCCTTTTGGGAATCATTTGCTACACTTGTTGATATTCCTAAGGAGAAGTGGTTTAAATATCACCCACCTATTAAAGAAGAAATTAAAGAACCGGTAATTGCTAAAGATGAAACTATTATTTACAATGTTGATCCAGTTGTTCCTACCACTTATATTGAAAAAACACCTTTCTCTGTTAGGATAAAGGAACATGCTAAAGTTTCAATTGTGGTCAATAAGAGTTATATTATAGCACCTAAGCCTGCTGAACAAATCAAAGTAGAACCTAGAGTTGCTATGGTTAAAGATCTCCTAGTAGAAAATTTAGATGGGCATGTTATTTACTTCTGTGATGAAGCTGCTAGAATTGCCAAACCTGATGAAAAGGATAAACACAGACCTGTTGTTGGCATGCCTGTTGTTTCAGTTAAAATAGGAGATCACTGTTATCATTGTTTATGTGACATAGGTGCTAGCGTGAGTGCTATTCCTTTTACCTTATATCAAGAAATTATGAATGATATAGCACACGCTAAAATAGAAGACATAGATGTTACTATTAAACTTAACAAGATGTGTGTGATATGCAACAAACAGGTCTGTAATCGGAAATGTGTGGGAATACCAATAACAACATAGACGATTCATGTTAACAAACCGTGTGTGTTGTGAGCTAACGATTGTTGGTATACAATTGTTAGTCATTGATGAATCATCACCGACGGGTTCCATTGTTTAGTCCGTGTGCGATGTGATTTGCTCTGTCTATAGAGCATCAACATATATACTTAAAAAGTTATCATTGCAAAACCAAATTAAGCATACAATTACACAAGTGACTACACACATGACACTTCCACACACCAAAGTAAGCAATCACATGCATACTAAACTAGGAGAAACGAGGATCTAATCATCTACTTATTTTTGCAATGATGCTTGCCATTGCTCCGCTTCCGGCTGGATCCCTGGCCGTTTTGGGGAAGGAGGCACTTCCTCATGTCAACGATCGGCTTGTACATGTCGTAGCTCATGTACGCCTCCTTGGCCGCGTACACGATGTGAGCTTTGTTGAGTTTCTCCATCCAGGCCGAGTGCCAGGCACGCTTGTCCTTGTTGCAGGAATCCTTATTCTCTCTGTAGTAGGGGTCGATGATGGCCTCGGCGAGGTGAAGCAGTGAGTCCTTCTCATGCTCCTTATTGTCCCAGATCTTGTATTGGCCCTGGATGTCGGCAAGGTTTTGGCAGGCGATGCCCGAATTCTTGAGCACCTTTACATCGTTGGTGATGTCCACCGTAGCGAACATGTAGTGGGGGCTATCAGATTTCGGGTTCCGACAAAACCCTTAAGGTTCGAACACTGGGGTGCACGCGAAGATCTTCCCCTACCTACTCACGCCCTCAACCTCGCCACGATCTCTAGCTTAGCTCAACAAACTCGCAACACAAGAGACACAAGATTTATACTAGCTCGGACCACCGTTGTGGTGTAATACCCTACTCCAGTGTGGTGTGGTGGATTGCCTCTCGGGCTGATGATGAACAGTACAAGGGGAAGGACAGCCTCCTGAGACAAGGTGTTCTTGTGCTAGGTGGGTGTGAGGATGGGTTGGATCTAGTCCCAGATGAGATGGCTCAGGCTCTCTTCTGGTTCTAGTTCTTGGTTTTTTCCTTCCACTTTGGTAGCTAATCCTATTTATAGAGGCCCTAGTCCTCTACCCAAATATTGAGCGGGAAGGGAGCCAACAACGACCAATTTGAAAGGGGACAGCTAGTACAACTTATCCTGACAAAATCAGTCTTCGCCTGTCAAAGGCGCTGGTGGTGATGCCGCCTTGGGCTCCATGGTGACCTCCGTCTTGCCGTCCTACTAGTCTTGGTCTCGTTGCACCGATATCGAAACCTTTGCTTGACGCCTCGGTACTCTTCGCATGCGCTTGCTTCCTTAGCACAAAATAGGAAACAAGGACACTGTGTGCGTTGGCGCCTGCCTGGTCTCGATCGTCATGGCTCACATCATTGGAACCTCGCGAGGTTTGCCTGGCCTTGATCACTCTGCCCCTCTCAAGCCGGCCTGGTGAGGCCGCTCCCGAGGAGGTGTTGTGTCGCCCGCCTCGCGAGGCTTGGCCCCTCGCGAGGGTATTGAATGCTTGTTAATGAAGATGGGTCGTACGGGCCTGCTTGCAGAGCCACGCCGCGGGCCGCAGGCAGGCAAGTCTGGGGACCCCCATTCCCAGAACGCCGACAGTAGCACCTGGGCCCAAGGCACGCTCGGGCTTGGCTTTGAGGCGAAGCCGAAGGGCAAGTGCGGAGCTCCGTGGTCCATAATAGCCTGCGGCCTTGGTCGACGCGTGGTGACTAATTGGACGTGGGCGCCTCCGCTTCCCCATGTTGCCTCGGCAACTGCCGACTTGACGAGTCCCTGCTATATGCAAGGAAAAACCATCATTACCTGTGATCGTGGGGGGCGCTGGTTGTCCTTCTCCTGCTACAAATGGGATGGGGGGCAGAGCCCCCGTCGCCCATCTCTTCCCATTCCGCTCGCTTCTCCCCCTTTGCTACATCGCCAGTAGCGGCACCAATGGCGTCATCGAAGAGGTTCTCCTCCGCGGAGAAGGGGAATCCCCTCGCGAGGGGCCCGACTCTCCGGTGCCCAAGCATGGACGCGGTCGTCTGTAACGCCCCGGACACACCCGCCGGTGGTCGTTACTCCTTGTGGGATCTAGACTGGCCCCACAGATCAATGCTTGTCTTTTCTGCGCACTTTGTCCTCACTCGTGCGCACCCGGGAGCAACTTCCCGGTCGGTCACCCATCCTGACACTACTCCAAGCCGAGCACACTTAACTTTGGAGTTCTGCACTTTTTCCTCACTCGTGCGCACCCGGGAGCAACTTCCCGGTCGGTCACCCATCCTGACACTACTCCAAGCTGAGCACACTTAACTTTGGAGTTCTGTCCAAATGGGCTCCCGAAAAGGAAGGAATTCCTTGTTTATATGAGTAGTCTATCATCCCTATTAAGCCAGGCTATCACATACAGCCCCACTTAGAGGAACCGTGCAGGTGACGCAACCAAGCTCAAGGAGGAGCTCGATGAAGATCTTGTCCTTTGTGTTGTTTCGTTCTAGTTGATCAGTAGTGGAGCCCAGTCGGGACGATCGGGGATCTGTGTAGCATTTGGGGTAGTCTTCTTTTATTTTGGCTCCGTAGTCGGGCCTTGACTGTGTCTGGTTGATGTAATGCTTTATTCATGTAATTGTGTGAAGTGGCGATTGTTAGCCAACTATGTATCTCTTTCCCTTATGTATTACATGGGTTGTGTGAAGATTACCTCACTTGCGACATTGCTTTCAATGCGGTTATGCCTCTAAGTCGTGCTTCGACACGTGGGAGATATAGCCGCATCGAGGGCGTTACACCGTCCCCGCAAGCACACCGCGACCCCCGCCGCGGCCTCCCACAGCCGCGGCGGTGCCGCTTCACGTGGCAGGGGTCGCTCTGCTCATGGCAGCCCTGTTGATGAAGGGAGACGTGATGTGCTCACGCGGCCTCCCCGGCCGCGCTTCCACTCGTCGGAGGTGCTGCTGGAGTTCGTTGTCTGGTTGGAGAACCCGGCCAGCAACTGCCTTCAGCTCCCGCGCTTCTTCGCCGACGAGCTGCCGGGCTCAGGTCTAGGCGGGCTCTGGCTATAGGCGGACGGCTGCTGCAGCAAGGCTTCCTGGGTTGCGGTTGAGGTCTTTGTCGTGGGCAACATAGCCCTGGCCCGCGGCTGGCAGACGTTTGCCCGCACGCGCGGCCTGTGCAGGCGGTGCACCCTCCATTTCAAGTATGATGGTGACGCGACCCTCTACGTGAGGGTGTTTGGGGAAGATGGCCGCCGCGCCGGGTGCTGTCCCGAGGTCAACGATAGCGAGGAGGTTCTCAGACTTGGCGATGGTCGTGATGAGGATGAGGGCGAGCCCGCCCTTGGTGCGGACCACATCTCGTCTAGCTACGGCGGCTCTTCCTTCGGCGACAGCTCCAGCAGCGGTGGTTATGACCAGCCGCCGCGCCCGCTTCGAAGGCGGTAGTGGGTCGTCTCGTTGCCGCGCCTCCGTGAAGCGCAAGGAGGGGTCTGGCTGAGCTCGGGATAACCCCAAGAGCCCGCCCTCGCGGACCGTTATTGGGGCACGCGCCGCTTTTATTTCGTTCTTCCTTTCCTTCCTGTATTAAGAAAGAAGCCAGTATGGGCCCTTGAGGGGCGTGCAACAAACTGTGATTTCTCAAGTATTATGCTATGTTTATCGTTCTTGTGCTGTGTTGCAACATCGTCGTCCTATGTAGAGATAACTTAGCTTGACTTGCTCGGGGTAGTCTCCTCCTCACGAGGCGCTTGCTTCCTGGTGCCTGTCGAGGCCTCCTTGGCCTGGTAGGCGCTAAGGAACTGCAAAAAATTCGTTAAGAGGCTTATCGTTCACCCGAGCCTTGGTCACAGGCGCCGCTGGCCTTGACCCAGCGTTTCGTAGCGCGGTACCCAAGGGGCACAGATTAGGAGAGGTGCACCAGCTTGTGGGCTCGAATGAGGGTGCCTCGTGAAAAAAAGACGAAAGGCAAAAAAAGAAAAAATGCTAACGAGGGCACACATCCAGCCCCCTCGCGAGGAATGCGAGAGAGAGAGAGAGAGCAGGCTAAACTGAAGACGGAAACAGAGGCAGAAGGCGACAGAACCAAATCAGCGAAGAACACCAGAAGCAAACTTCAATTAAAAGAGGGCGATCCAACTACGGAAAGCAAATGAAAAGCCGTGTCTGGCACCTAGTCTAGTCTTCATGTCTTCTCACCAGCGCGGAGCTAAGTGCTGCCACTAGGACGTGGGAGGGAGCCCCCAAGGCCCGAGGGGGGCACTCCCGAGACTCCGGAGCGTGTACAGCCCCACTCATTATTACGTGAGAGTGTCACGAGCGGAGACCTTCACATGCACTGGGCCTTCTTCATAGGCGTTGGGCCTTTATTCACATGCGCTGGGCCTTTCTTCATGAGTAGAACTTCTGGAGGTGCTGGATGTTCCAGGCGTTCTGGATGGGTACCCCATCCTGTGTCTCCAGGTGCGCGGCGCCAGGCCTGGAGACATGTACGACCTTGAACGGGCCCTCCCATATGGGTGAGAGCTTATGCAAACCTTCCCTGGAGAGCACCCGCCTCGGGACGAGGTCACCCACCTCGAGCGTCCTGGAGCGGACGCTGCGACAGTGGTACTGCCGCAGCGCCTGCTGGTATCTTACTGCCCATAGTGCAGCTTCGCGGCGGCGTTCCTCCCCCAGCATGAGGTCCATCCCTCGCGTGGCGTCCTGCTACGTCTCATCAAACGCCAGGACCCGTGCGGAGCAATGCTTGACCTTGTGAGGGAGGACCGCTTCTGCTCCGTAGACGAGGAAGAACGGGGTCTCGCCCGTGGGCTTTGTGGAGGTGGTGCGGATGGACCACAGCACGGACTGCAGCTCGTCGTGCCAGCCCCTGCCGCAAGCTTCAAGCTTCTTCTTAAAGGTCCTGGTCTTGAGGCCTCTTAGGACCTCTGCTTTGGCGCGTTTAGCTTGGCCATTGCTCCGGGGGTGCGCCACTGAAGCGTAGCCAATCCACGTTCTAAGGTTAGTGCAGTATGTTTTGAAGAGATTACTGGTGAACTGCGAGCCGTTATCGGTGATGATGCGGTTGGGGACCCCAAAACGGCTCACGAGGCCCTTGATGAACTTGACTGCAGAGCCAGCTGGGATGGTGCGGACGGCTTCCACCTCCGCCCACCTGGTGAACTTGTCGATGGCGACGTAGAGGTATCGGTAGCCCCCAGGCGCTCGAGGGAACGGACCCAGGATGTCCAGTCCCCAGACTGCGAATGGCCATGAGAGTGGAATGGTCTGGAGGCCCTAAGCTGGCTGATGGATTTGCTTGGCATGGAATTGGCAGGCCTCGCAGGATTTCACCAGCTCAACTGCGTCTTTAAGTGTCGTAGGCCAGTAGAATCCGCTACGGAATGCCTTGCCGACGAGGGTTCGTGACGACGAGTGGTGCCTGCAGTCCCCGCTGTGTATGTCGGCTAACAGCTCTTTCCCCTGTTCCCTGGAGATGCAACGTAGTGAAACGTCATTTGGCCGCTTCCTGTATAACTCACCGTCCTAGATGTAGTGTTCCGTGGCTTGCCGGGCCACACGCTTCGTTTCCTCCTCCTTCTCCGGCAGCATCCCTTGCATCAGGTATTCCTTGAATTCCTTGGTCCAGCATCCCTCCTGGGGCTCGAGCGCCAAGAGTAGACACGCTCCCGAAGTCGGGCCATAGGCTGGGGCCCCCATGGCAGGTGGCTGCAGGAGCTCCTCCCGAGGCTGCGCCATCCTTGAAAGCGGTGGTGTCGCCGATGGCTTGAATAGCCGCTCCTCCAAGACGCCAGGCTCTTGGGGCTATCGCTTGGATGCCCTTCTGGCGATGTCGTCGGCTTCCTTGTTGGTTCCTTGGGGAACGTGCTGCAACTCCAAGCCCGGGAACTGCTTCTCCATCTTGCGCACTTCCGCGAGGTATGCCTCCATGTGTTCGTCCTTCGGCTCGTATACCTTGTTGGAGAAGTTGACGAGGAGCTACGAGTCGCCCCTAACGGTGAGACGCTTCACCCCCAGTGCCGCCGCAGCCTTCAGGCTGTCTATGAGGCCTTCGTACTCTGCAATGTTGTTGGAGACCATCTCGCCCTGCTAGAAGCAGAGCTTTACAGCGTAGTAGAGCTTGTCCTGAGTGGGCGAGATGAGCACTGCTCCATCCCCTGCGCCTTGGCGCGCGAAGGCACCATCGAAATACATGACCCAGCCGTTGGGCGCCTCACTTCCTGGTGAGAGGGACCGGTCCAATCCTATTTCAAGCGTCGGGGCGTCCGTCCATTCTGCCACGAAATCAGCGAGCACGGCTCCCTTGATGACCCTGGTGGTGTTGAACTCCAACTGGAATGCCTGCAGCTCGATGTTCCACTCGGCGACCCACCCGGCGGAGTTGGGGCTCCTGAGCACCCTCTCTAGTGGGTAGGCCGAGACGACCTTGATGGGGTGGCCTTGAAAGTAGTGCCGCAGCTTACGTGAGCCCACCAGGAGCATGAGTAGGAGCTTCTGAGGCATGGGGTACCGTGCTCTCGCACCCCGCAACACCATGCTGACGAAGTATACCGGGTGCTCGACGAGGGCAGGTACGCTGATGAGGCTTGTGCCTTCCGGGAGTTGGGTGCCTCCTGAGGTGGTGGATCCCCCAACGCTTGGTCGCTTGTCGGGGCCTTTGAGGGTTCGGGGGCATCGTCCTGCTGAGCTTGATCCTCTGCTGTCGCTGCTGCGGCCCTTGCGGCACCTTCCTGGTATTGCGTCATCTCTACTGGGGGCGTAGCTTGGCGCGATGCACCCTTGGCTTGGTGTTCTTCCCGAACTGCCACTAGAGCCGCGCTGGCGGAGTGGGGAGTGGAGGCAAGATAAAGCACTATGGGCTCGAGAGGTCGCGGCGCCACCATCACTGGAGGGCTGGTCAGGTATCTCTTGAGGTATTGAAATGCTCGGTCGGCCTCCGGGGTCCACTCGAATGGGCCCTTCTTCTTCATCAGCTTGAAGAACGGTAGGGCGCGCTCTCCCAGCTTGGAAATGAAGCGTCCCAACGCAGTCATCCATCCAGAAAGCTTCTGCATTTCCTTGAGCGTCTGTGATGGACTCATGTCTTCAATGGCCTTGACCTTCTCAGGGCTGGCCTCGATCCCCTTGTGGGACACATGGAAGCCGAGCAGCTTACCGGAAGGGACGCCAAACACGCACTTCTCTGGGTTGAGTCGCAAGTCCACCTAGCGGAGGCTTTCAAAGGTCTGCTCCAGGTCTTGAATCAAGGTCCTCGCCTCCCGAGACTTCACCACGATGTCGTCGACATACGCTTCAGCATTTCTCCCGAGCTACCAACCCAATGCGATGTGCATGAGCCGCTGGCAGGTTGCACCTGCGTTGCGCAGCCCGAAAGGCATGCAAGTGTAGCAGTACACCCCACACGGGGCCAGGAAGGCTTTCTTCTCCACATCTTCTACCGCCATCTTGATCTGGTGATATCCAGAGAATGCATCCAGGAAGCACTGCAAGTCGCACTCGGCAGTGGAGTCGACGATCTGGTCGATGCGTGGAAGAGGGAACGGATCTTGAGGGCAGGCCTTGTTGAGGTTGGTGAAGTCGACGCACATTCAGTCCTTTCCGCCTTTCTTGGGCACGACGACGGGGTTTGCTAGACACTCAGGGTACCGAACCTCGCGAATGACACCCGCAGTGTAACATCCCAAATTTCCAATTCAGAATGTTACGCATTAGATCATCATTGCATATCATATTTTATTGCATTTTGGCTTGATCCTAGAAATTCTACGCAACTCAAGGACCCACCGAGAGAGTTGGGGATTTCGTTATTTTCATATTTGAGTTTTCTCAGATTTTGAAAAGAGGATCGTTTGATTTTAATTATTTTCTCTTCGAATATTTCTTCTATGAAAATAAAAGAGAGGGGATAAAATGACTTCCCCAAAGTAAAGAAATATTGGAGATTTAATATTAAAATCAAGTAAGATTTTATTCGGAGTTTTTATCGCTATTTTATTTGAATTAGGAAAAATATGCATTTTTCAAAATTGCATTAGAGGCCCAAATAAATGTTATTCTTGTCCGTTAGATTTTTAGAGGACGGGGAAAATTTATTTCAGGATTTTTGGAGTCCGTTTGATATTTATTTTCTTTGTTTTTCTGAGCGGATTTTTAAATAAAAGCCAACCGACCTAACCGGGTCGTGTCTGCCTGGGACACTAGCCCGACCAGCCCTTTAAAGTCACGGAGGCCCGAGCCGCCACCCCGCCCGAAACCCTAGCGCCGCCCGAGCCAGCCCGTCGCCGCCGCCGGAACCGCGTCGCGTCGCCGTCTCGAGCCGCCGCCGCACCGCCCGCGCCTCCCCGCAGCGCCAGCGCCACCCCACAGCGCCGCCGCCGTCCCGTTCCGCGCTCCGCCGCCGCCGGATCCCCTCGCTGTCGTTGCCGATAGTCGCCGGAGCCGCCGCCGACCTCGCCGGACCTTGCCGCGGTAGTTCACCGCCGCCGCCGGTTTTCTCCGAAAAACCGATCGTTTTTTTTGAAACCCTAGTTTTAGATTGGTTTTTTCCCTGGTTTATTTATTTAGCGAACGCCCGTTCGTACGTTCGTTTTAACGAACGGTTTTCACCCGTTAAACCGCAGACAGAGAACGTTCGTTCGTTAGCATGTTCGTCAGTTTTCTCTTTCTAGGGTTTTTCCGCGATTATTTTCGGTCACGATTTCTGCCCTAATCTTCGTTCTAGTATAACTTTTCGCTCGTCTATCGGAATCGGGTGATTCAAGTGCCTAGATCTTCGTCTCGAAGCCCTATTTCTGTCTAAGAAACTTGAACAAGATTTTGCTACTATAAAATTTGACTTTAGTCCAGATTAGTAAATGAATCTTGTTTCTTTCGCAGTTTGAGTTTTGTTGCTTCGTTTGATTTGATTCTTTTTGCATACCGGAGTTCTTAAGTTGAACTGTCTGGTTAGATCTCTTATTTGAGTTTTATCTGTGCATCTAGTGAGTGCTTATAGTATGCTTGTTTGTTTACACTAGAGTACCCGGAGTGCGAAGCGTGCTACTACGAGTCTCTAGGTTTCACGGATCATTAGCAAGGCAAGTAACACTTTGATCATACCTCTTTACTACCCAGTTTTATTGCATTAGATCAATCCTCAAACACTTGCATGGTTAGGATCTGATTAAATTGTGGGTTTTGGGAAGTAGTTGAGGTAGTACCTATTCAGATGTTTATTTTCAAACCTTGGGAGTTACTTCTACGTTGCTTATATTGCTATGCTATGCTCGTAGACGTGGATTGGGTTTGAGTGTATTCATGGCAGATGTGAGTTGTTAATTAATGGTTCAACTTAAGGTGGCAACTTAAATACACATCTGGGTGGATTGCTTGTGGGCACCTGGAGAACCCAGTGTTGTCCTAGGATATCCCGGAGGACCCGTGTGATCATCCTACGGCCCGCCACCCAGGCTCAAAGGGATCATAAGATTAGTCATGCTAGAAACTTTCGTGTGCAGCCACAAGCTATTATGGGCTCCATCATAGTTGAGTAAGTTGCGTGAAGCTCTTGAAGAGGTAGACTAGCAGATGTAGTGGGTTGTAGGTGGTACTGTCAACCCAGAGTAGAGAGTTAATGCTTCAGAAAGACCGTGTCTCGAATCTCCGACCATGGATGTATTCGATCTTGTGGGGAAAAGTGCGCAAACCTCTGTAGAGTGTGTAAACTAATCGTGGTTAGCCGTGTCCCCAGTTATGGACATCTTGAGTATCTGGTTCTTGGATTATCATGATTGATCTCATCACTCTTAATATAATTTGATCGGGTTTAATGATGATGTTTAATTGGGATTGAGTTGGAGGAACCTTCTCAATGTTTAACAACTACCATGATAGTTAAATAAATTATTCCTTTGTTGTGGGGAAAATATGGCTTTATGCAAACTGTAAACCCTAGAGCTTACCACGAGCCAAATATGCATGTAGTGATAGCAATTATTCTGTTCATTATTCTCTTGTGTTACCTTGCCAGCATATTCCATGTGCTGACCCGTTTTGGGCTGCAACGTTCATGTTGCAGACTTTTCAGACGACGAGTAAGGAGCCATAGGTCATTGTCTTTCACTCAGTGATGTCGTTGGAGTTTATGGACTCACTTTATCTTCCAAGCCTTCCGTTGTTACCGATTTTAGATGGCCTTAAGCCATATTTATTGTTTTAAGTTCTCTTTTGAGACATTCGATGTAATAAGTGGGTGATTGCTACTCTGTTATAATTCCTCAAGTACTGTGCATGTTAGCATTACCGATCCAGGGATGACACTGATGCACAGAGACGAGACTGTTTGAGGTCTGGTCGCTACAAGATGGTATCAAAGCACATGTTGACTGTAGGACACGACCACTAAGCTAAAACCCTAGATCACTACTTCATCTCGAAACCTTCCTGTTAACGATGTTCCTGCAAAAGTTCTTTTTGACACGGGTGCATCGCATTGCTTCATCTCGAAACCTTTTGCATCTAAGCATGAGTTGACTTCCCAAGTTATGCATAAACCGTTAGCAGTTGTCTCTCCGGGTAAATGTTTGCTTGCTAATCATGAGATTCCGGATATTTCTATCATGATGGGTGATTTCAAGTTTCTGGCTTCTCCGATGGTTCTTGGTAACTCAGATATTGATCTTATTCTCGGAATGGATTGGCTTTCTAAGCACAAGGCATAGCTTGATTGTGCAGCCAGGCAGATTCAATTGACTCATTCGTTTGAGGATGTAATTGTGTTTGCCGCTCATGATAATACCATCCGTCTATTTTCTCTCAATGAGAAGGGTGAATTGGATGCTATCTCGCAAATTCCAGTCGTTTGCGAATATCAAGACGTCTTTCCAGAAGAGCTCCCAGGAATGCCTCTGCACCGGCCAGTTGAATTCGTTATTGATCTTGAGCCTGGCACGGAACCTGTGTGCAAACGTCCTTACAAGCTCGGACCTGAAGAGTTGAAGGAGCTGAAGAAGCAACTCGATATTCAAGAGAAAATGGGTCTCATCCGGCCTAGTTCTTCTCCGTGGGGTTGTGGTGTTCTTTTTGTGAAGAAGAAGGATGGAACGGACCGATTTTGTGTTGATTACCGTCCAGTGAACAAGAAGACCATCAAGAAAAAATACCCACTTCCCAACATCAATGAGCTCTTCGAACAACTCAAAGGCGCCCAAGTATTCTTCAAGCTTGATCTCCGCATGGGTTATCACCAGATTCGCATTCCTGAGCAAGATATTCCCAAGACGGCTTTCAGGACAAGCTTTGGTTCATATGAATACACTGTCATGTCTTTTGGTCTCGTCAACGCTCCTCTGACGTTCTCTCGCATGATGAACTTCATCTTCAACGCCTACACCAATGACTTTGTTTTGGTCTATCTCGACGACATTCTGGTTTTCTCCAAGAACAAGGAAGACCATGCCAAGCATTTGCGTTTGGTTCTTGATAAGCTCAGGGAACATCAGTTCTATGCCAAGTTCTCCAAGTGTGAATTTTGGCTCGATGAGGATCTTTATCTTGGTCATATCATATCCGCCAAGGGCATTGCCGTGAATCCTGAGAAGGTGTCTGCAATTGTGAATTGGGAACCTCCTCAGAACGTGAAGCAACTCCGCAGTTTTCTCGGTCTCGCAAGCTATTGCCGAAGATTCGTTGAAAACTTTTCTAACATCGCGAAGCCTCTCTCAAATCTTCTTCAGAAGCACGTCAAGTACGTTTGGTCTCCGGAGTGTGACATTGCTTTCAACACTTTGAAAGAGAAATTGATCACTGCTCCAGTTCTGACTCCGCCTGATGAATCCAAGCCGTACGAGGTCTTTTGTGATGCCTCTCTCCAAGGTCTTGGCGTAGTATTGATGCAAGTGAAGAAAGTTGTTGCTTATACATCTCGCCAGTTGAAGCCTAATGAGAAGAACTACCCCACTCATGATCTCGAGCTGGCGGCAGTTGTGCATGCTCTTTTGACTTGGAGACATCTTCTATTGGGAAGAAAAGTGGACATTTTCACTGATCACAAGAGTGTCAAGTACATCTTCACTCAGCCTAATCTCAACCTCAGGCAAACTCGATGGGTCGAAATGATTCAAGAGTATAATCCGAGTATTGAGTATACTCCAGGAAAGGCCAATGTGATTGCTGACGCTTTGAGCAGGAAAGCTTACTGCAACAGTCTGATTCTCAAGCCTTATCAACCCGAGCTTTGTGAAGCTTTCCGGAAACTTAACCTGCAAGTTGTTCCTCAAGGTTTCCTCGCCAACTTTCAAGTCTCTCCTACCTTGGAAGACCAGATTCGCCAAGCCCAGCTTCTTGATGCTATGGTGAAAAAGGTGAAGATTGGGATTGCCAAGAGCCAGTCCAAGTACAAGTGCTACCGCCTTGATGACAAGGACACTCTCTTCTTCGAGGATCGTATTGTTGTACCCAAAGGTGACCTCCGTAAAGTGATCATGAATGAGGCTCACAATTCTCTCCTCTCCATCCACCCTGGGAGCACGAAGATGTATCAGGACCTTAAACAGGCTTATTGGTGGACTCTAATGAAGCGCGAGATTGCTCAATTCGTGAATGAATGTGATGTCTGTAGAAGAGTGAAGGCAGAACACCAAAGGCCAGCTGGTCTCCTCCAACCTCTTGCCATTCCAGAATGGAAGTTTGACCACATTGAAATGGACTTCGTGACTGGGTTTCCAAAGTCCAAGCGTGGCAATGATGCAATATTCATTGTCATCGACAAACTCACCAAAGTGGCTCACTTTCTGCCTATCAAAGAGTCGATCACTGCAGCTCAATTGGCGGAACTCTATACCTCTCGAATTGTCTCTCTGCATGGTATTCCTCAAGTGATCTCTTCAGACCGTGGCAGCATCTTCACCTCGAAGTTTTGGGATTCTTTTCAGAAGGCCATGGGCACGAACATCCGCTTCAGCACAGCTTTCCATCCTCAAACTAGCGGTCAAGTCGAGCGTGTCAACCAGATTCTTGAAGATATGCTCAGGGCTTGTGTGATCTCTTTCGGCTTGAAGTGGGAGGATTTTCTTTCTTATGCTGAATTCTCCTACAACAACAGTTTTCAAGCAAGTTCGGGCATGGCCCCTTTTGAAATTCTGTATGGCAGGAAGTGCCGTACCCCTCTCAACTGGTCCGAAACCGGTGAACGTCAGCTTTTGGGTAATGACTTAATCACAGAGGCAGAAGAAATGTGCAAAGTCATTCGTGATAACCTCAAAGCAGCCCAATCCCGCCATAAGAGCTACTATGATAGTAAGCACCGTGATTTGGCTTTCGAGATCGGAGATCATGTTTACCTCCGTGCCTCTCCTATGAAAGGTACTCGTCGCTTCGGTATCAAAGGGAAGCTTGCCCCTAGATACGTGGGACCTTTCAAGATTGTCAGCAAAAGAGGCGACCTCGCCTATCAACTCGAGCTTCCTTCAAACTTTGCAAATGTTCATGACGTGTTCCATGTCTCTCAGCTTTGAAAGTGCTTCAAGACTCCTGACCGCACCGTCAACTTCGAGGACATTGAGCTCCAAGAAGATCTTTCCTATTGTGAGCACCCAGTTGCTATTCTTGAAGAGACTGAACGCAAGACTCACAACAAGTCAATCAAATTTCTCAAAGTCAAGTGGTCACACCATTCCGACCGTGAAGCTACCTGGGAACGCGAGGATCACCTCCGTTCTGAGTACCCGGCGTTCTTTCAGTCCTAGATCTCGGGATGAGATCCTTTCGTAGTGGTGGAGTGTTGTAACACCCCGGATGTAACTTTCCCTATTTGTACTCCAACTCTTGCCGTTTCCGGCGTCAAGTTTATTTATTTCCTCGGGTTCAGGTTTTTGTCTCCGTGTGTTGTTATCATTGTCATGCATCTCATATCATGTCATCATGTGCATTGCATTTGCATACGTGTTCGTCTCATGCATTCGAGCATTTTCCCCGTTGTCCGTTTTGCATTCCGGCGCTTCGTTCTCCTTCGGTGGCCATTTCTAGCTTTCTTTCGTGTGTGGGGATTAAACATTTCCAGATTGGACCGAGACTTGCCAAGCGGCCTTGGTTTACTACCGGTAGACCGCCTGTCAAGTTTCGTATCATTTGGACTTCGTTTGATCCAACGGTTAACCAAGGGACCGAAGAGGCCTCATGTGTGTTGCAGCCCAACACCCCTTCAATTCGGCCCAAAACCCACCTAACTCTGCTCCATCATCTAGAGCGTTTGATCACGATCGCGTGGCCGAAAACCGCACCTCATTTGGACTCTCCTAGCTCCCTCTATGCCTATAAATAGGTCCTCCTCCGAAATCCCGGGTCTCCCCTCGTCCCTAACCCTAAATCCCAGATCCGCCGCCGCCGGACACTTTCGCCACCGACGTACACGTCCGGTCCGCCCCGCCGCCGCCACGTGGCACCACGCCACTCGCCGCCGCCTCCACCCTCCGCGCCGGCCCGGAGGGCCCGCGTTCGGCCCTCCCGGCCCGGGCCGCCACCCGTCGCCGCCCGGGGCTCCCGTCGCCCGCGCGCCGCCCAGGAGCCGCACCGCCGCCCACCTCGCCTCCTCGCGGCGCCTTCCCACCACCGCAGGCCGCCACCGCGTGCCATCGCCGCCGCCATCGACGCCGGCAGCCGCCTCGCGCCGCGCCCCGCGCGCTCCCCGCCGCCGCCGCCAGGTCCGGCCACTCCGGCGCCACCTCCTCCCTCCTCTGCCGGATCCGGCCCCGGCCTCGCCTCCCCTCTTCTCCCGGCCGACGAACCCACCTCGCCGGTGACCTCGAGCTCGCGCCGGCGAACCTCGGGCCGCGTGCCCCCGAAACCCTAGATCTGGGAGGTTGCATTTTCTCCAAGTCCCAGAGATTTCAGTCCATGTGCACATGTTCGCGGCTCCGTAACTTTGCATCCGTAGCTCCGATTCATGCATATAGCATATCAAAATGTTCATCTCAGAGAGTACATCATTTCATCCCATTGCATAATTTTCATTTGAGCTCATCTTGATGCCCGAAATGCTGTTAGAAGAGGGCTACTTGAGTTAATTGTCAGATCTGCTACTCCGTTTAGCACTTTTGTCATTTTTGCTATGATTAATGTGTGCATGCTATGCCCTGGTGCTCTACATGTGTTTTGTTAAGGGTTTTGTCATCTTTCTAGAGGTTCAACCCATGTATTTTTGTGATGTGTGTGGTGACTTGTGCAAGCTTGCAAAGTGGTGCACTTGCTAATTCTGTTTTCAGGGACTTAGTGATTACACTAAGTCCTGGAGCTATTTATCTCATGATGCCATATGTTCATGTTGTTACCTAGTGATCCGTGCCTCTTTTGAGGATGATCAGTAAGGATGTTTTGTTAATATTGTAGTGCTCCATGTCTTTGTTTGCAATTATGGAGCACCCTAGCTTGAGTCAATCGAGCTCTACTTTTGCTACTTTGTGAATCTGGGCAGATTGTCAACTTGTTTGCAATTTTGCCGGTGATGTTGTAGTTGATCCGTGCATGATATGATATTGTTCTTGCCATGTCTAGCTTGCTTTTTGTGTGCTCTTAATGGATGTATGCTTGTCTTGCCATGACTTGCTCTGTAGTGAGTGCTTCGAGCTCGTAAACATGCCTACTTGAGTTATATTTCAGCATGTGCCAGTTTTCACTAAGTCTGAAAACTGATTATGTTTTTGCTATGTTCACATGCTTGCAATTGTATTTTCTGATCCCTTTTGGCTCAAGGTCACTAAGGGACTTTTGTTAAGCTCTTTGAGTAGCTCCATGCCATGCTTTACTTTGCCATGTTCAGATCCTGTAGCATGTAGTTTTGTTGCTCCGAAGAGGGCTACCTGTCTGAAATTCCAGACAAGTGTTAATTTCACTAAGTCTGAGATCTGTTTGTCATATGCATTTTTGCCATGCTTGTTTGAACCTGTTAATGGATGAATTGGCCGTAGCTCAGTGCTATACTTTTGTTAAGCATCTTGTGTGCATCCCTTCCATGTATTTTTTTGTCATGTTTGGGTGTTGTAGCATGTTCATTTCATTGCATTTAGATGCCTACTTGCTGTAAATCGCAGACCGGGGTCATATTTGAATCGCTTGCCATTTCCAAACCGTAACTCCGATTCCGGCGTTATTTATACCGTTTTCAAGCGATTTCATCTCATCTTTCCAGTGGCACACTTGGTTTTCCTGTCATCTCTTGTATTTTGCATCCCGCATCGCATCCCGCATAGCATATCATCTTTGCATCGTGTTGTTTGAGTTTGCACGTGGTTGATTGTATCCTTGTTGCTTGTTTGTCTTGTTTGGGTAGAGCCGGGAGACGAGTTCGCTAACGAGGAGCCTGTTGAGTTTGCTTTCGAGGATCCAGTCAACTCTGACAACTGTGCAGGCAAGATAATCATACCCTTGAAATCACTACTATCTTTGCTATGCTAGTTTGCTCGCTCTTTTGCTATGCCATTGCTACGATGCCTACCACTTGCTGGCAAGCCTCCCAAATTGCCATGTCAAACCTCTAACTCACCATGTCCTAGCAAACCGTTGATTGGCTATGTTACCGCTTTGCTCAGCCCCTCTTATAGCGTTGCTAGTTGCAGGTGAAGATTGGAGGCCGTTCCTTGTTGGAACATCTTTTATTTACTTGTTGGGATATCATTATATTATCTTGCTATCTTAATGCATCTATATACTTGTTAAAGGGTGGAAGGCTCGGCCTCTCGCCTAGTGTTTTGTTCCACTCTTGCCGCCCTAGTTTCCGTCATATCGGTGTTATGTTCCCGGATTTTGCGTTCCTTACGCGGTTGGGTTATAATGGGAACCCCTTGATAGTTCGCCTTGATTAAAGCTTTTCCAGCAATGCCCAACATTGGTTTTACCATTCGCCACCTAGCCTTTTCTTTCGCTTGGATTCTGCAGACTCAAGGGTCATCATTATTTTAACCCCCCCGGGCTAGTGCTCCTCTGAGTGTTGGTCCAAACTGTCAGCCACCGGTGGCTACCAGGGGCAACTCCGGGATGGCCTACCGGAAGTTTGGACAATCTGAGTGTGCCCTGAGAAAGAGATATGTGTAGCTCCTATCGGGATTTGTCGGCACATTCGGGCGGTGTTGCTGGTCTTGTTTTAACCTGTCGAAGTGTCTTGAGTAACCGAGATACCGAGTCTGATGGGAACGTCTTGGGAGGAGGTCTATTCCTTCGTTGACCGTGAGAGCTTGTCATGGGCTAAGTTGGGACTCCCCTGCAGGGATTTGAACTTTCGAAAGCCGTGCCCGCGGTTATGGGCAGATGGGAATTTGTTAATGTCCGGTTGTAGATAACTTGAACCTTAACTTAATTAAAATGAATCAACTGAGTGTGTTACCGTGATGGCCTCTTCTCGGCGGAGTCCGGGAAGTGGACACGGTGTTGGAGTAATGTTTGCGCAGGTTGCTCTCTAGTTTCTCGCTCGCGCTTTGCCTCCTCTTCTCGCTCTCTTTTGCGAATAAGTTAGCCACCATACTTGCTAGTCGCTTGCTGCAGCTCCACTCATATTTACTTTGTCATACCTATAAGCTTAAATAGTCTTGATCGCGAGGGTGCGAGATTGCTGAGTCCCTGTGGCTCACAAATTACTATTCACCAGATGCAGGGCCCGATGATTCCGCTCCAGCAGACGCGTATGAGCTCAAGTGGGAGTTCGACGAAGACTCACAACGTTACTATGTTTCCTTTCCCGATGATCAGTAGTGGTGTCCAGTTGGGGGTGATTGGGACCGTGTCGCATGTTGGGTTCTCTTCTATTTTGGCGCCGTAGTCAGGCCATGAGTGTTTGGTTGATGTAATGTTATTTATGTACTTGATTGATGTGGCGAGTGTAAGCCAACTATGTTATCTCCCCTTTATTATTTATATTACATGGGATGTTGTGAAGATTGCCTAACTTGCGACATATGCCTTCAATGCGATTATGTCTCTAAGTCGTGCCTCGACACGTGGGAGCTATAGTCGCATTGAGGGTGTTACAGCGCAGGCATGATAGATCTGAAGAAGGCAATGGCCAGGATCACGGAGCTGGAGGAAGAACTCAAGTCTACACGCAATGGATACGAGGAGGAAATAATGATACTCATAGAGAAGAATGACGATCTGACGAGGAAGCTAGAAGTATTCATGGGAGACCCTGCGCCAGGAGGAGAAGATGATGATTCCACTTGCCTGGAGAACTACATCATCATCGACGACACCGACTCGGACCCTGACGATAGCGATGATGACTTGGTTGATGAAGCGGGAGCAGATATTATGGAGTCTTCCACCGATCAATTTTTCTAGTCGACCACCATATCAGTAGTAGAATTCCACCATGTAAATAGTATAGTCCGAGCACTTTTGTAACGATAGTTAGACCGATTGTATGCCCTTGTTTGAATTGATTGAAGTGATATGATTGTGTTTGTCTCATGTGCATATGGGTAGTGTTTTCCCCCTAGACCCCATTCTATTCTGTTTTCTCATCTTTTTCTAAACCCATCAGATGCCTCCGAGACGCGACAATGGATTTGCTTTTACACCGGAGCTCACCCAGTTGATCCAGCAGCAGAATGCTTTGATGCAGATACTAGTCCAGAATCAGAATCAGGGGAACAACAACAATACCAACAACCCACCACCACCACCACCTGTTGATCACTTAGCCCGTTTTCTAAGGCTGAATCTGCCGGTGTTCTCTAGTAGCACCGAGCCGATAGTTACAGATGATTGGCTCCGCAAGATTGGAAGGGAGTTGACCACTGCAGGATGCACAGATGCGGAAAGAGTGCGTTTTGCCACACATCGGCTTGATGGACCCGCAGCAGCATGGTGGGAGAATTACATGTTGGGGAACGTAGTAATTTCCAAAATATTCCTACGCACATGCAAGATCATGGTGATGCACAACAATGATAGGGGAGAGTGTTGTCCATGTACCCTCGTAGACTGAAAGAGGAAGCGTTAGCACAACGCGGTTGATGTAGTCGTACGTCTTCATGATCCGACCGATCAAGTACCGAGCGCACGGCACCTCCGAGTTCAGCACACGTTCAGCCCGATGACGTCCCTCGAACTCCGATCCAGCTGAGTGTTGAGGGAGAGTTTCATCAGCACGACGGTGTGGTGACGATGATGATGTTCTACCGACGCAGGGCTTCGCCTAAGCACCGCTACAGTATTATCGAGGTGGACTATGGTGGAGGGGCGCACCGCACACGGCTAAAAGATCAACTGATCAATTGTTGTGTCTCTAGGGTGCCCCCTGCCCCCGTATATAAAGGAGCAAGGGGGGTGCGGCCGGCCAGGAGAGGGGCGCGCCAGGAGGAGTCCTACTCCCACCGGGAGTAGGACTCCCTCCCTTTTTCCTAGTTGGATTAGGACTTGGGGGGAAAGTGGAGGAGAAGAAGGAAAAAGGGGGGGCGCCGCCCCCCTCTCCTTGTCCTATTCGGACTAAGGGGAGGGGCGCACGGCCCTTGCTCTGGCCGCCTCTCCTCTCTTCCACTAAGGCCCACTATGGCCCATTAACTTCCCGGGGGGTTCCGGTAACCTCCCGGTACTCTGGTAAAATCCCGATTTCACCCTGAACACTTTCGATATCCAAACATAGGCTTCCAATATATCAATCTTCATGTCTCGACCATTTCAAGACTCCTTGTCATGTCCGTGATCACATCCGGGACTCCGAACAACCTTCGGTACATCAAAACATATAAACTCATAATATAACTGTCATCAAAATGTTAAGCGTGCGGACCCTATGGGTTCGAGAACTATGTAGACATGACCGAGACACATCTCCGATCAATAACCAATAGCGGAACCTAGATGCTCATATTGGCTCCCACATATTCTACGAAGATCTTTATCGGTCAGACCACATAACAACATACGTTGTTCCCTTTGTCATCAGTATGTTACTTGCTCGAGATTCGATCGTCGATATCTCAATACCTAGTTTAATCTCGTTACCGACAAGTCTCTTTACTCGTTCCGTAATACATCATCCCGCAACTAACTCATTAATCGCAGTGCTTGCAAGGCTGAAGTGATGTGCATTACCGAGAAGGCCCAGAGATACCTCTCCGACAATCGGAGTGACAAATCCTTATCTTGAAATACGCCAACCCATCAAGTACCTTTGGAGACACCTGTGGAGCACCTTTATAATCACCCAGTTACGTTGTGATGTTTGGTAGCACACAAAGTGTTCCTCCGGTAAACGGGAGTTGCATAATCTCATAGTCATAGGAACATGTATAAGTGATGAAGAAAGCAATAGCAACATACTAAACGATTGGGTGCTAAGCTAACGGAATGGGTCAAGTCAATCACATCATTCTCCTAATGATGTGATACCGTTAATCAAATGACAACCCATGTCAATGGCTAGGAAACTTAACCATCTTTGATTAATGAGCTAGTCAAGTAGAGGCATATTAGTGACATACTGTTTGTCTATGTATTCACATATGTATTATGTTTCCGGTTAATACAATTCTAGCATGAGTAATAAACATTTATCATGATATAAGGAAATAAATAATAACTTTATTATTGCCTCTAGGGCATATTTCCTTCAGTCTCCCACTTGCACTAGAGTCAATAATCTAGATTACACAGTAATGATTCTAACACCCATGGAGCCTTGGTGCTGATCATGTTTTGCTCGTGGAAGAGGCTTAGTCAACGGGTCTGCAACATTCAAATCCGTATGTATCTTGCAAATTTCTATGTCTCCCACCTGGACTAAATCCCGGATGGAATTGAAGCGTCTCTTGATGTGTTTAGTTCTCTTGTGAAATCTGGATTCCTTCGCCAAGGAAATTGCACCAGTATTGTCACAAAAGATTTTCATTGGACCCGATGACTAGGTATGACACCTAGATCGGATATGAACTCCTTCATCCAGACTCCTTCATTTGCTGCTTCCGAAGAAGCTATGTACTCCGCTTCACCTGTAGATCCGCCACGACGCTTTGTTTAGAACTGCACCAACTGACAGCTCCACCGTTCAATGTAAATACGTATCCTGTTTGCGATTTAGAATCGTCCGGATCAGTGTCAAAGCTTGCATCAATGTAACAGTTTACGATGAGCTCTTTGTCACCTCCATAAACGAGAAACATATCCTTAGTCCTTTTCAGGTATTTCAGGATGTTCTTGACCGCTGTCCAGTGATCCACTCTTGGATTACTTTGGTACCTCCCTGCTAGACTTATATCAAGGCACACATCAGGTCCGGTACACAGCATTGCATACATGATAGAGCCTATGGCTGAAGCATAGGGAACATCTTTCATTTTCTCTCTATCTTCTGCAGTGGTCGGGCATTGAGTCTGACTCAACTTCACACCTTGTAACACAGGCAAGAACCCTTTCTTTGCTTGATCCGTTTTGAACTTCTTCAAAACTTTGTCAAGGTATGTGCTTTGTGAAAGTCCAATTAAGCGTCTTGATCTATCTCTATAGATATTGATGCCCAATATATAAGCAGCTTCACCGAGGTCTTTCATTGAAAAACTCTTATTCAAGTAGCCCTTTATGCTATCCAGAAATTCTATATCATTTCCAATCAACAATATGTCATCCACATATAATATTAGAAATGCTACAAAGCTCCCACTCACTTTCTTGTAAATACAGGCTTCTCCAAAAGTCTGTACAAAACCAAATGCTTTGATCACACTATCAAAGCATTTATTCCAACTCCGAGAGGCTTGCACCAGTCCATAAATGGATCGCTGGAGCTTGCACACTTTGTTAGCTCCCTTTGGATCGACAAAACCTTCCAGTTGCATCATATACAATTCTTCTTCCAGAAATCCATTCAGGAATGCAGTTTTGACATCCATTTGCCAAATTTCATAATCAAAAAATGCGGCAATTGCTAACATGATTCGAACAGACTTAAGCACCGCTATGGGTGAGAAGGTCTCATCGTAGTCAATCCCTTGAACTTGTCGAAAACCTTTTGCAAGAAGTCAAGCTTTATAGACAGTAACATTACCGTCAGCGTCAGTCTTCTTCTTGAAGATCCATTTATTCTCAATTGCTTGCCGATCACCGGGCAAGTCAACCAAAGTCCACACTTTGTTCTCATACATGGATCCCATCTCAGATTTCATGGCCTCAAGCCATTTTGCGGAATCTAGGCTCACCATCGCTTCTTCATAATTCGTAGGTTCATCATGGTCTAGTAACATAACTTCCAGAACAGGCTTACCATACCACTCTGGTGCGAATCTTACTCTGGTTGACCTATGAGGTTCAGCAACAACTTGATCTAAAGTTTCATGATCATCATCATCAACTTTCTCACTAATTGGTGTAGGTGTCGCAGAAACCGGTTTCTGCGATGAACTACTTTCCAATAAGGGAGCAGGTACAGTTACCTCATCAAGTTCTAGTTTCCTCCCACTCACTTCTTTCTAGAGAAACTCCTTCTCTAGAAAAACTCTGAATTTAGCAACAAAAGTCTTGCCTTCGGATCTGTGATAGAAGGTGTACCCAATAGTCTCCTTTGGGTATCCTATGAAGACACATTTCTCCGATTTGGGTTCGAGCTTATCAGGTTGAAGCTTTTTCACATAAGCATCGCAGCCCCAAACTTTCAGAAACGACAACTTTGGTTTCTTGCCAAACCATAGTTCATAAGGCGTCGTCTCAAT
The DNA here is from genome assembly GCF_056163025.1 of Triticum urartu. NCBI lineage: Eukaryota > Viridiplantae > Streptophyta > Magnoliopsida > Poales > Poaceae > Triticum > Triticum urartu. Next base: position 136,083,410 of record NC_141876.1, on the reverse strand, counting down.
GGATTTCGATGGTGCCCTATTTAACGTGAATGCGTCCGTCTCTAAAGCATAACCCCAAAATGATAGCGGTAAATCACTAAGAGACATCATAGATCGCACCATATATAGTAAAGTACGATTACGACGTTCGGACACACCATTACACTGTGGTGTTCCGGGTGGCGTGAGTTGCGAAATTATTCCGCATTGTTTCAAATGAAGACCAAACTCATAACTCAAATATTCTCCTCCACGATCAGATCGTAGAAACTTTATTTTCTTGTTACGATGATTTTCAACTTCACTCTAAAATTCTTTGAACTTTTCAAACGTTTCAGACTTATGTTTCGTTAAGTAGATATACCCATATCTTCTTAAATCATCTGTGAAGGTGAGAAAATAACGATATCCGCCACGATCCTCAACATTCGTCGGACCACATACATATGTATGTATGATTTCCAACAAATCTGTTGCTCTCTCCATAGTACCGGAGAACGGCGTTTTAGTCATCTTGCCCATGAGGCATGGTTCGCAAGTACTAAGTGATTCATAATCAAGTGGTTCCATAAGTCCATCAGTATGGAGTTTCGTCATGCGCTTTACACCGATATGACCTAAACGGCAGTGCCACAAATAAGTTGTACTATCATTATCAAGTCTGCATCTTTTGGCCTCAATATTATGAATATGTGTATCACTACTATCGAGATTCAACAAAAAATAGACCACACTCTTCAAGAGTGCATGACCATAAAAGATATTACTCATATAAATAGAATAACCATTATTCTCTGATTTAAATGAATAACCATCTCGCATCAAACAAGATCCAGATATAATGTTCATGCTCAACGCTGGCACCAAATAACAATTATTTAGGTCTAATACTAATCCCGAAGTGTAGAGGTAGCGTGCCGACTGCAATCACATCGACTTTGGAACCATTTCCCACGCGCATCGTCACCTCGTCCTTAGACAATCTTCGCTTATTCCGTAGCCCCTGTTTCGAGTTGCAAATATTAGCAACAGAACCAGTATCAAATACGCAGGTGCTGCTGCGAGCATTAGTAAGGTACACATCAATAAGATGTATATCACATATACCTTTGTTCACCTTGCCATCCTTCTTATCCGCCAAATACTTGGGGCAGTTCCGCTTCCAGTGACCAGTCTGCTTGCAGTAGAAGCACTCAGTCTCAGGCTTAGGTCCAGACTTGGGTTTCTTCTCCTGAGCAGCAACTTGCTTGCTGTTCTTCTTGAAGTCCCCCTTCTTCTTCCCTTTGCCCTTTTTCTTGAAACTGGTGGTCTTATTGACCATCAACACTTGATGCTCCTTCTTGATTTCTACCTCCGCAGCCTATAGCATTGCGAAGAGCTCAGGAATTGTCTTATCCATCTCTTGCATATTATAGTTCATCACAAAGCTATTGTAGCTTGGTGGCAGTGATTGGAGAATTCTGTCAATGATGCTATCATCCGGAAGATTAACTCCCAGTTGAATCAAGTGATTGCAGTACCCAGACATCTTGAGTATATGCTCACTGACAGAACTATTCTCCTCCATCTTGCAGCTGTAGAACTTATTGGAGACTTCATATCTCTCAATCCGGGCATTTTCTTGAAATATTAACTTAAACTCTTGGAACATCTCATATGCTCCATGACGTTCAAAACATCGTTGAAGTCCCGGTTCTAAGCCGTAAAGCATGGCACATTGAACTATCGAGTAGTCATCAGCTTTGCTCTGCCAGACGTTCTTAACATCGTCAGTTGCATCGGCAGCAGGCCTGGCACTCAGCAGTGCTTCCAGGACGTAATTCTTCTGAGCAGCAATGAGGATAATCCTCAAGTTACGGACCCAGTCCGTGTAATTGCTACCATCATCTTTCAACTTTGCTTTCTCAAGGAACGCATTAAAATTCAATGGAACAACAACATGGGCCATCTAACTACAATCAACATAGACAAGCAAGATACTATCAGGTACTAAGTTCATGATAAATTTAAGTTCAATTAATCATATTACTTAAGAACTCCCACTTAGATAGACATCCCTCTAATCCTCTAAGTGATCACGTGATCCAAATCAACTAAACCATGTCCGATCATCACGTGATATGGAGTAGTTTCAATGGTGAACATCACTATGTTGATCATATCTACTATATGATTCACGCTCGACCTTTCGGTCTCCGTGTTCCGAGGCCATATCTGTTATATGCTAGGCTTGTCAAGTTTAACCTGAGTATTCTGCGTGTGCAACTGTTTTGCACCCGTTGTATTTGAATGTAGAGCCTATTACACCCGATCATCACGTGGTGTCTCAGCATGAAGAACTTCCGCAACGGTGCATACTCAGGGAGAACACTTATACTTTGATAATTTAGTGAGGTATCATCTTATAATGCTACTGTCGGTGTCAAAACCGGCGGATCTCGGGTACGGGGTCCCAAACTGTGTGTCTAAGGCGGATGGTAACAGGAGGCAGGGGACACAATGTTTTACCCAGGTTCGGGCCCTCTTGATGGAGGTAAAACCCTACGTCCTCCTTGATTAATATTGATGATATGGGTAGTACAAGAGTAGATCTACCACGAGATCGGAGAGGCTAAACCCTAGAAGCTAGCCTATGGTATGATTGTCTGTTGTAGTTGTTGTTGTCCTACGGACTAAAACCCTCTGGTTTATATAGACACCGGAGAGGGTTAGGGTTACACAAGGTCGGTTACAAAGGAGGAGATATCCATATCCGTATTGCCTAGCTTGCCTTCCACGCCAAGTAGAGTCCCATCCGGACACGAGACGAAGTCTTTAATCTTGTATCTTCATAGTCCAACAGTCCGGCCAAAGGATATAATCCGGCTGTCCAGAGACCCCCTAATCCAGGACTCCCTCAGTAGCCCCTGAACCAGGCTTCAATGACGATGAGTCCGGCGCGCAGTATTGTCTTCGGCATTGCAAGGCGGTTTCCTTCTCCGAATACATCACAGAAGAATTTGAATACAAGGATAGTGTCCGACCCTACAAAATAAGTTCCACATACCACCGTAGAGAGAATAATATTTTCACAAATCTAATTTGCTGACTTGTTTTGGCAACACGACATTATGCCATGGCCCGGTGATTATTCGAACCGTTTCCTTTAACTAGCCCCGCACATAACGCGAGGCAGTTTTTTGACACGTCTTGTTAAAGCAGAGATCGTGTCCCCTTATCACGGGATTCTCATTAATACAGGCGTGGGTAACCCAACCGCGCCATCGATTACGGAGCTTGGGGGATAAGCGAGTTTTACCAGGCTAGTGGGGACGCTTAGTTTTGTCCACCCATATAAAGGGATAAGGATTCACCTTTTCATCCACGCCTTCTTCCTCCTTTGCTCATCCGTTTTCGCACACTTGAGCTCTAGCGCCCAAGTCCACACTTCCCACCTCAACCTTCTCCAACCATGTCCGGAGCGGGAGGCAGGTGGATGGTCTCCTCCGTCACGGAGGGAGACATCAAGAAGCCGCGCGGAGCTGGATACTTAGCCGCGAATATCGCGCATTGGCTGCCCGCTGTGGGGCAGATCGTCCCTACCCCGCAACCTCACGAGAGGGTAGTTTTCCTCCACCACTTCCTCCGCGGACTGGGGTTTCCCCTCCATCCATTCGTCCGTGGTCTCATGTTCTACTACGGGCTAGACTTTCATGATCTGGCCCCGAACTTCGTCCTCAACATTTCGGCGTTCATCGTCGTGTGTGAGGCTTTCCTCCGCATCCGGCTCCACTTCGGCCTCTGGTTAAAGACCTTCAATATCAAGCCGAAGGTGGTACGAGGCCAACAATCAGAATTTGGTGGAGCCATGGTGGGAAAGATGCCCAATGTTATATGGCTTGAAGGCTCCTTCGTGGAGACCATAAAGGGATGGCAATTGGCGTGGTTCTACATCACCGAGCCGCACGGTGCCAAATGGGCGGCAGCCCCCGAGTTTCGATATGGATTCCCTACACGGCTCACTTCCTGGAAAGAGAAGGGCTTGTCGTGGGGTTCATCGGTGGAGCTGGATGGACTCCAGAAATGTATCCGGAGTATGGCGAGCAAGAAGCTCAAGCTTGTCAACATAGTCCAGGTTATGCTCATCACCCGGATCCTCCCGTGTCAACAACGGGATTTTAACTTGTGGGAGTTCGACCCGGCCCGGCAACAGACTCTGAGCGAGCTCTTTGATATGAAGCACAAGGACGTCTGGAAGGTGCTGTTCAAGGGCGCCGAGGACCGTGGACTAAACGCAAAGCGCCTAGCGCGTTCGGTGAGTTCAATACGTCCCGTAGGACATTTATTTCCCCTAGCTTAATCATGTGCGGGGTCTAATCTCCATGCCTTTGACAGGACTAGGTGGAGACGTCGGGGCAGATTAACTGTCCGGCCCCTTTGCCCGAAGACACTGCGGGCGCTCTCCTGACGGAGATGCTGACTCCGGCTCCTTACAAGGTGTCGGAGAAGACCAAGAAGACCAAGGGAACCCGAAAGAGTTCCTGGCGCCAGGTGCTATCAGACTCATCGTCCGATAATTCTGCGGCACACTCCTCCCCCGAAGACGAGGAGGAAGAAGAAGATGCTCCCCCTCCAGGCGGGGGAGACAAGAAAAGGAAGGCCGTCCCAACTAGGGGGGCCGAAGGGTCCAAGAAGGGAAGGACTTTCCTTCGGACAGCTCCACCGCCGCCGATGAAGATGAAGACGAGTGGTTGCCCAGGGCCAAGCCCTTGGGGAGATCGTAAGTATTCGTATACGAGAGTAACTCGTAGCATTCCTTTGTCGCACTGCTTTCCCTAACGCCGAACATGATTATGCAGGACGCCACGAGCCAGTATCGAGGTATCATCGGACGGCTCCCTGGGCTCGTCGGACATGGATAGCGATCCAGTCCCAACCGCCACCTCCCCTCATCCTGCGGACAACGCCGAGGTGCTGTCTCATGAGGCACCGGGTAGAGGGGAGATAGTCCCAGAGGCGCCTCAAGGCGGCCTCCCGGACTCCAGGAGCCGAGGGGACAAGGCCCCTGAGAGATCCGAGTTCGGCCCTCAGCCGAACACCGCGCCAGAACCTCCAGTGGTTCCGGGCTCGGGCAGGCGGCCTCCTTCCAAGAGGGGCAAGACGCCTGTGCCAGTGACCTCTGTCCATCCAGAGGCGCCGGACAATCTGCTGGAAGTGCTTCACAGTGCTTCCATCGACGAGGAGCACCATACTATTATGAGTGCGGTGGTCCAGAAGGTTCAGTCCGCCAAGAGCGGATTGACTGAAGTCTGTGCCAGCCTTCTAACAGGCTTTGAGGTAAGTGTTTTAAAATATAGGAAAAATATTACCGCATAGACAGTAGCCCCTGATGCTTTGTTTGGTGTTCACAAAGAAAAGCCGAACAGAGGATCAAATAATATCGCAGGAGTCTAATATAAGTATGTCAATATGCGTATGCAGGCCTCGCTGCTGGCGTCCGCCGCACTGACTGCGGAGGTTGCCGTACTGAAGCAGGACCTCGAAGGGTCCAAGAAAGAGCTCGGCCTTGCCAAGAGGCAGCTCGAGGAGAACAAGGGTAAGTAATACCCTGTCTACAGATATGTATATATATATATATATATATAAAGACGCGATTGCAAAATGACAGGATCATTGTACATCTGCCAGGGGCCACGACCGAGGTGGCGACCCTGAACCAAGCACTAACCAAGGCCGAAGAGAAAGCGGCCAAGGAGCGCACCGAGCAGGAAAAACAAGAGGCTCGTGTGGGCGAGGTGCAGCAAGAGCTTCAGGCTCTCGTGACGAAGCACGAGGCGTTGGAGCTTGACTTGAAGACGCGAGAGTCGGAGCTTGCTGCGGCCCTCGAGAGCACAAAGAGTGCCAAGGCCAAGGCCCAAAAGGCCCTCCAGGAGATTGACGCGATGAAGAAAATAGCGACGGGTAAGGCATTCTATATGCAAAGCAAGCATGCGAAAGTAAATTACCGATTACTTACCCGAATTCGGAGCTCTCCAGGAGCATTCACAGATTTGCCCCGCAGCGTGTCGGATGCCGCACAGTTTTACCAGGCCGAGGAGGGAAGCTCAACGGAGAAGCTATTCTGGTCTTAGTATACTGGGACCGAACACCCGATGCCTCTGAGCGACCAGCTAAAGCAGCTGGTCGAGCTGCACAAGGCGGCCGAACAGGCCATGAAGGGGCTTATAGTCCGGCTGTGGCCTGGCGACGTCCTTCCTAACAGCTACTTCGGCCTGGTGAGGCGGCTTGTGGATGCCTGCCCACGGCTGGAGGTCGTCAAGCGGTCCGTCTGCATCGAAGGTGCACGCCGGGCTTTCGCCCATGTGAAGGTGTAGTGGGCCAAGCTAGACGCCATGAAGCTAATCAAGGAAGGGCCGCCGCAGGGCAAAGAACATCGCACCCCCGAAATTTATTATGAGGGTGTCCTGAAGGGTGCCCATCTTGTAGCAGACGAATGTTCCAAGGATGTAATATTTGAGTAAACTTGCTCGTGTGATCCTGTATGATGAAAACTTGTTTCATATGCGCTATGCAACGCTTGTGTGAATTTAAAATATTACCTTCTGTTTGGCCGTTTATCCAATCTGAGAGATGGCTAGTCCTCGGCTTGTTCCCCCATGCCACGAGTGCTGGGGTGTTTGGGATAAACCTGAGCACTCTTGTTCCCATATTTGGGTCCTTCGAGGGCAAATAATGCTTTATCACTCTCACTTAGCCATAGAATTCTATAATTTTAAATTTCGGCGAAGCCCCTGGTATTCGGAAGGCCGAATTCGGGGCGCGATACGCGCCTTTAAGCCGGACAGGGCCGGCCCCTCACCCTAAGCGGCATAAGTCTTTAGGGACTCGAAAACCTTGCCGAACAGCGACCAGTCTCTCGCCTTATCATGACAGTCAGTTTTAGCTTTCTCTACTGAGGTGCTAAGCCCGGCAGAACCGGGGCACAATCACAGTAGTTCTCCTAGCGCTACCTTAGCCGATAGAGCGGAACGTAAGGTACCAAAACATAGGAGCCGGGCAAACCCAACATTTGACCAAAGACATGATTCGAAGCTGATGCATATAATGCTATAAGTTCAGGGTGCCGCACTTGTGAAAGTGTTCAGACTTTTCACACCATATTGTGGGGTAAGTAAGCCCCTGGTGTATTGGCCGTACCAAAGTGTACGGTTGCAAGGTGTCGTTAGTGAACACACACACACACACACACACATATATATATATATAACAAGAATGCAATAATAGTCGTGATGTTATGCATTGTTTATTCAAAAAGGTGCGTTAAAGCAGAATGATACAGATAGTGCGATAAGCAAAGAGTGGGACTATGTCCCTTCTAAGGGCAAGCTCAGGAATAGTATTAAATCAAATATTTTGCTCGTTATTGTAATCCACCTGGGAATTCCGTGGTGTGACGTAGTTGTCTGCCTCCTTGGTTGCTGCATCGTGTGTTCGGCAATAGTGCTGCTGGACAGGGTTTCCAGAGATTAAGGTCCTGAAAAAGAGAAAAATAACCAAACGGGAAGCCCCTAGTGTGGTTTAAGCCGCGTCTTGGGGCGTGCCACAGTGTGCCCCCCTCCCCACCTGTGCCCATGGTATTTTTAATGTGTAATTATGTACGCGTGGCACGAGCTTCGCCATTTGGCTGGGACTGGGGTGGGGGCCGCATTGCTACGCGAGCTCAGATCGCGCTAGGCGGTCTATTTGTCGATTCCTCCAAGCGCGCTTGAAGGTGTCCGGGCCTTAAAATGCCGAACTGGTAGATTGCCTTGAGAGGCTGTTTTGCGCTTCTGCTGCGAGGGCCGTAGTGTGCTCCTCTGTTCGGAGAGAGCGCTCTGTGTTTCCATTGACTATAATAACCCCGCGAGGTCCTGGCATCTTGAGCTTGAGGTATGCATAATGTGGTACCGCATTGAATCTCGCAAATGCAGTTCGCCCGAGCAGTGCATGATAACCACTGCAGAATGGGACTATATCGAAGATTAACTCTTCGCTTCGGAAGTTATCCGGGGATCCGAAGACCACTTCCAGTGTAATTGAGCCTGTGCAATGGGCCTCTACGCCTGGAATGATGCCCTTAAAGGTTGTTTTTGTGGGTTTGATCCTTGAGGGGTATATACCCATTTTGCGCACTGTGTCCTGATAAAGCAGTTTCAGGCTGCTGCCGCCATCCATAAGGACTCGAGTGAGGTGAAATCCGTCAATGATTGGGTCCAGAACCAGTGCGGTGAATCCGCCATGACGGATACTAGTGGGATGGTCCCTGCGATTGAAAGTGATCGGATAGGAGGACCATGGGTTGAACTTTGGGGCGACTGGCTCCAACGCATATACGTCCCTGAGCGCACGCTTCCGCTCCCTCTTGAGGATGTGGGTTGCGTATATCATGTTCACTGTCCGCACTTGTGGGGGAAACCGCTTCTGTCCTCCGGTGTGTGTCTGTTGGGGCTCCTCCTCGTCATCGCTATGTGGCCCCTTGTCCTTGTTTTCGGCAATTGACTTGCCGGCCTGCTTGAACACCCAACAATCCCTGTTGGTGTGATTGGCTGGCTTTTCTAGGGTGCCGGGTATTTGACACGAGCGATCGAGTATACGGTCCAAGCTGGACGGACCCGACGTACTTTGTTTGAATGGCTTTTTCCGCTGACCGGGTTTAGAGTCTTTGAATCCGGCATTGACTGCCGTATCCTCGGTATTATCGCTGTTAATGCGGTGCTTATGTTTGTTGCGATGTGACCTGCTATTGCCGTCCTTGGTATCCAAAGTACCATGGTTCTTTGATATGTTATTACTGCGAGCCAGCCAGCTGTCTTCTCCCGCACAAAAGCGGGTCATGAGTGTCGTGAGGGCTGCCATAGATTTCGGCTTTTCCTGACCAAGGTGCCGGGCTAGCTATTCGTCGTGGATGTTGTGTTTGAAAGCCGCTAGGGCCTCTGCATCTGGACAGTCGACAATTTGATTTTTCTTTGTTAGGAACCGAGTCCAGAATTGCCTGGCCGATTCTTCTGGCTGCTGAATTATGTGGCTCAAGTCATCGGCATCTGGTGGCCGCACATAAGTGCCCTGAAAGTTGTCGAGGAATGCGGCTTCCAGATCTTCCCAACAGCTGATGGAGTCGGTTGGCAAGCTGTTAAGCCAATGCCGCGGTGGTCCCTTGAGCTTTAGTGGGAGGTATTTGATGGCGTGTAAGTCATCACCGCGGGCCATGTGGATGTGGAGGAGGAAATCCTCGATCCATACTGCGGGATCTGTTGTGCCGTCGTATGATTCAATATTTACAGGTTTGAAACCTTCTGGGATTTGATGATCCATTACTTCGTCTGTGAAGCATAAGGGGTGTGCGGCGCCTCTGAATTGGGCTATATCGCGATGTAGCTCGAATGGGTCTTGCCCGCTGTGTTCGGCCCGACCGGATTTGCTTTTACTGTATCCGGCGTGACGTTTATCGTCTCGCAGAGTGGCGCACCCTCATGATCCGTAGATCGATCTTGCATGCTTTGCTTTGTCCTCCAATATGTCTCGCAGGTCTGGCGTATCTCCCCATGCCTTTTTATTTGAATGGCGTCGGGGTGGAGGCTGAGTTTTTGGCTGGAATGCCTCTCTATCGTGGCCACGAGGTGGCCGATCAGCCGTATCATACGCTTCTTCCTCCAGTCGGGGTAGCAACCTGCACTTTGGGTAACTCTTGGAGGGGCACTCGAGTTTATATTCCTTGGCCACGAGGACTTCAGTCCATCTGTCAGCTAGCAGATCTTGATCAGCTTGAAGCTGCTGCTGCTTTTTCTTAAGGCTATTTGTCGTGGCTACAAGCCGGCGTTTGAAGCGCTCTTGTTCGACGGGATCCTCTGGAACAGCGAATTCGTCGTCGCCGAGGCTTGCCTCGTCTTCGGAGGGGGCATGTAATTATCATCCTCCTCTTCTCCATCTGCCGCTCTCTCAGGAGGGCTGGCTCCTCCATCCTCCTGCTCTAAATCTTGCTGGAGGGGATTGTTGTTGTCTTCGGCACTATCCGGAGTATTATTATCTCCTGTGCCGGTATCACCACTTTTGCTTTGGCAGAACTTAGAGCGGCGCCGCTGACGTTGGCGCTAGGGTTGCTTCTTGGAGGGGTCATCCTCTGCTATCTCGTCGCCATTGCCTTCTTTGGGTGTATCCACCATGTATATATCGTATGATGAGGTGGCTGTCCAGTGCCCTGTGGGCGGTGGTTCCTCTTTGCCTCCCGCATCGTCGTCCATACTGTCGATGTCTTCGGAGTCGAAGTCGAGCATGTCGGTTAAGTCATCGACAGTGGCTACTAAGTGGGTGGTGGGTGGGCCTCGAATTTCTTCGTCGTCCGCATCCCAGTCCTGCCGGACATAGTTCGGCCAGGATCCTCCTGACAAGGAGAGAGACCTTAATGAGTTCAGTATGTCGCCAAAGGGCGAGTGATGAAAAATATCCGCGGAGGTAAACTCCATGATCGGCGCCCAATCGGATTCGACAGGAACAGGCGCAGGCGGTTCGGAGTCCGTGGCCGGAGAAGGATCCAGCAGTTTAACAGCACCTGACTCTCATGCAAGCTAAGGTCGATGTTTGGCTCGATCGCCGCTGAGGGTAAGGCCTCCATGGCGGGGTCCATCCACCCGTCCGCGGAAGGCGCACCTGGCTCCGAATTGAGGGTCGGAGCGGCTGCCTGTGCGATCTCGTGAACACTATCCGATGGTAGAGCTAAATCGTACTCATCGTGACCGTGTGACGCAAAAGGCAGAGGCTCGAATCCATCGAAGATCAAGTCTCCACGTATATCGGCCGTGTAGTTTAAGCTTCCAAACCTTACCTGGTGGCCAGGGGCGTAACTTTCAATCTGCTCCAGATGGCCAAGCGAATTGGCCCGCAGTGCAAAGCCGCCGAAAACGAAGATCTGTCCGGGGAGAAAAGTCTCACCCTGGACTGCATCGCCATCGATGATAGTAGGAGCCATCAAGCCTAATGGCGACGACATAGAGGAACTCTCAATGAAAGCACCAATGTCGGTGTCAAAACCGGCGGATCTCGGGTAGGGGGTCCCGAACTGTGCATCTAAGGCGGATGGTAACAGGAGGCAGGGGACACAATGTTTTACCCAGGTTCGGGCCCTCTTGATGGAGGTAAAACCCTACGTCCTGCTTGATTAATATTGATGATATGGGTAGTACAAGAGTAGATCTACCACGAGATCAGAGAGGCTAAACCCTAGAAGCTAGCCTATGGTATGATTGTCTGTTGTAGTTGTAGTTGTCCTACGGACTAAAACCCTCCGGTTTATATAGACACCGAAGAGGGTTAGGGTTACACAAGGTCGGTTACAAAGGAGGAGATATCCATATCCGTATTGCCTAGCTTGCCTTCCACGCCAAGTAGAGTCCCATCCGGACATGAGACGAAGTCTTTAATCTTGTATCTTCATAGTCCAACAGTCCAGCCAAAGGATATAATCCGGATGTCCGGAGACCCCCTAATCGAGGACTCCCACAACTACCGTCAATCAAAGCAAGATAAGATGCATAAAAGATAAACATCACATGCAATCAATATAAGTGATATAATATGGCCATCATCATCTTGTGCTTGTGATCTCCATCTCCGAAGCACCGTCATGATCACCATCGTCACCGGCGTGCGCCTTGATCTCCATCGTAGCATCGTTGTCGTCTCGCCAATCTTATGCTTCTATGACTATCGCTACCGCTTAGTGATAAAGTAAAAGCATTACAGGGCGATTGCATTGCATACAATAAAGTGACAACCATATGGCTCCTGCCAGTTGTCGATAACTTGGTTACAAAACATGATCATCTCATACAATAAAATTTAGCATCATGTCTTGACCATATCACATCACAACATGCCCTGCAAAAACAAGTTAGACGTACTCTACTTTGTTGTTGCAAATTTTACGTGGCTGCTATGGGCTTAGCAAGAACCGTTCTTACCTACGCATCAAAACCACAACGATAGTTTGTCAAGTTGGTGCTGTTTAAACCTTCGCAAGGACCGGGCGTAGCCACACTCGGTTCAACTAAAGTTGGAGAAACTGACACCCGCCAGCCACCTGTGTGCAAAGCACGTCAGTAGAACCAGTCTCACGTAAGAGTACGCGTAATGTCGGTCCGGGCCGCTTCATCCAACAATACCGCCGAACCAAAGTACGACATGCTGGTAAGTAGTATGACTTATATCGCCCACAACTCACTTGTATTCTACTCGTGCATATGACATCTACGCATAAAACCAGGCTCGGATGCCACTGTTGGGGAACGTAGTAATTTCAAAAAAATTCCTACGCACATGCAAGATCATGGTCATGCACAGCAACGAGAGGGAAGAGTGTTGTCCACGTACCCTCGTAGACTGAAAGCGGAAGCGTTAGCACAGCGCGGTTGATGTAGTCGTACGTCTTCACGATCTGACCAGTCAAGTACCGAATGCACGGCACCTCCGAGTTCAGCACACGTTCAGCCCGATGACGTCCCTCAAACTCCGATCCAGCCGAGTGTTTAGGGAGAGTTTCGTCGGCACGACGGTGTGGTGACGATGATGATGTTCTACCGACGCAGGGCTTCGCCTAAGCACCGCTACAGTATTATCGAGGTGGACTATGGTGGAGGGGGCACCGCACACGGCTAAAAGATCAACTGATCAATTGTTGTGTCTCTAGGGTGCCCCCTGCCCCCGTATATAAAGGGGCAAGGGGGGGTGCGGCCGGCCAGGAGAGGGGCGCGCCAGGAGGAGTCCTACTCCCACCGGGAGTAGGACTCCCTCCCTTTTTCCTAGTTGGATTAGGACTTGGGGGGAAAGTGGAGGAGAAGAAGGAAAAATGGGGGGCGCCGCCCCCCTCTCCTTGTCCTATTCGGACTAGGGGGGAGGGGCGCATGGCCCTTGCCCTGGCCGCCTCTCCTCTCTTCCACTAAGGCCAACTATGGCCCATTAACTTCCCGCGGGGTTCCGGTAACCTCCCGGTACTTCGGTAAAATCCCGATTTCACCCGGAACACTTCCGATATCCAAACATAGGCTTCCAATATATCAATCTTCATGTCTCGACCATTTCGAGACACCTCGTCATGTCCGTGATCACATCCGGGACTCCGAACAACCTTCGGTACATCAAAACATATAAACTCATAATATAACTGTCATCGAAACGTTAAGCGTGCGGACCCTACGGGTTCGAGAACTATGTAAACATGACCGAGACACGTCTCCAGTCAATAACCAATAGCGGAACCTGGATGCTCATATTGGCTCCCACATATTCTACGAAGATCTTTATCGGTCAGACCGCATAACAACGTACATTGTTTCCTTTGTCATCGGTATGTTACTTGCCCGAGATTCGACCGTCGGTATCTCAATACCTAGTTCAATCTCGTTATCGGCAAGTCTCGTTACTCGTTCCGTAATACATCATCCTGCAACTAACTCATTAATTGCAATGCTTGCAAGGCTTAAGTGATGTGCATTACCGAGAGGGCCCAGAGATACCTCTCCGACAATCTGAGTGACAAATCCTAATCTCGAAATACGCCAACCCAACAAGTACCTTCGGAGACACCTGTAGAGCACCTTTATAATCACCCAGTTACGTTGTGATGTTTGGTATCACACAAAGTGTTCCTCCGGTAAACGAGAGTTGCATAATCTCATAGTCATAGGAACATGTATAAGTGATGAAGAAAGCAATAGCAACATACTAAACGATCGGGTGCTAAGCTAACGGAATGGGTCAAGTCAATCACATCATTCTCCTAATGATGTGATCCCATTAATCAAATGACAACCCATGTCAATGGCTAGGAAACTTAACCATCTTTGATCAATGAGCTAGTCAAGTAGAGGCATACTAGTGACATTTTGTTTGTCTACGTATTCACATATGTATTATGTTTCCGGTTAATACAATTCTAGCATGAATAATAAACATTTATCATGATATAAGGAAATAAATAATAAATTTATTATTGCCTCTAGGGCATATTTCCTTCATTACACTGTCACCTATCCCATCGACACTGTTACACGGGACCAGTTTCAGTAGGCCTTTCGCACTGCCCATGTCTCAGCAGGAGCTATGGCCATGAAGAAGCGCGAGTTTCGCAACTTACGCCAAGGAGGACGCATCATTGGCTAGTATGTGGATGACTTTAGTAAGCTAGCACGTTATGCCCCAGATGATGTTGCTACAGATGCAGCTAAATAGGAGAAATTTCTGGAAGGACTGAATGATGAGCTGAGCATGCAGTTGATGGTAGAAACATTTAATAACTACCAACAGTTGGTAGATAGAGCTCTCATGATTGAAGGGAAGCACCAGCAGATTGACAACCGCAAGAGGAAGTATGGACATGGGAAGTATAATTCTGGAGCTTAGCAGAGACCCCGTTTTACCCCAAACTCGGGAGGACCCCTTCAACATAACCATGGAGGTCACAATCACAATGGAGGGATTTCACACAACCATAGTGGCCCCAGGAATGGAAATGGTAATGGAGGAAGCAACGGCCAAAACCATACCAACCCAGCAACGCCCGCCAAGAAGGATCTAAGTCACATTACTTGTTTTAAGTGCGGGAAGAATGGACATTATGCCACAGAATGTTCTGAAGCAAACAATGGAAATGACAATGGAAGCTCTGGGAAGAAGCCCAACCATTTCAACAGGGGACAAGTGAACCACGTTAGCGTGGAGGAGGTTGAAGCACAACCCGATGCAGTAATAGGTAAGTTTATGATTAAGTCATTTACTGCAATCGTTATTTTTGATACTGGTGCATTGCATTCATACATATCAAGGGGATTTGTGGATAAGTTTAAACTGCCAACCCAAGCCCTTAGGACACCCATGTTAGTAACCTCGCCAGGAGTAGAGTATATGGCTAGCCTATGGTGTGATCGGTTACCATTAAGGATTGTTAACTACTTGTTTCCCTAAGACCTAATAGTATTGGAGTCACAAGGACTGGATGTGATATTAGGCATGGATTGGTTATCGAAGTATGGAGGGAACATTGACTGCGCTAGTAAGTCAATTTTGCTTACCACCCCAGAAGGAAGAAGGATCAAGTATGTATCCCGGCATGTGCCGAATAGGACTCAAGTGAATTCCTTATCAGGAGTTGTACATGAGGAAGTACCAGTCGTGAAGGATTTCCCGGATGTATTTCTAGAAGAGTTGCCAGGCATGCCACCAGATAGGGACATCGAGTTTTTGATTGAGCTTTTGCTAGGCACAGGGCCAATATCTAAGAGACCGTACCGGATGCCCGCTAATGATTTAGAGGAAATTAAGAAGCAGGTTAAGGAGTTACTGGATAAAGGATATATTCGCCCAAGCTCGTCACCTTGGGGATCACCAGTACTTCTAGTGGAGAAGAAGGATGGATCGTTGAGGATGGTTGTTGATTATCGAGGATTGAATGAGGTCACGATCAAGAACAAGTACCCACTACCCATGATCAATGATTTGTTTGATCAGCTGCAAGGAGCTAAGGTGTTTTCCAAGATCGATCAATGATCAGGGTACCACCAGATGAAGATTCGAGAGCGGGATATACCTAAGACAACTTTTACCACAAGGTACGGGCTATATGAGTATACTGTTATGTCATTTGGTTTGACTAACACACCTGCCTATTTTATGAACATGATGAACAAGGTGTTTATGCAGTTTTTGGATAAGTTCCTTGTAGTGTTCATTGATGATATTTTGTTCTACTCGAAGAATGAAGAGGAGCATAAGGAGCATTTGCGACTAGTACTTGGGAAACTCAGAGAACATCAGCTATATGCCAAGTTCAGCAAGTGTGAGTTTTGGTTGAAGGAAGTTGGATTCCTCAGACATGTTATATCTGGAGAAGGAATAGCCGTAGACCCTACCAATGTTGTCACTGTGACAAATTGGGAAGCACCCACGTCAGTTGGAGAGATCCGGAGTTTTCTTGGACTCGCAGGAGACTATCGGAGGTTCATTGAGAATTTCTCGAAGATTGCAAAGCCCATGACGGAGTTGTTGAAGAAGGACACTAAGTTTAAATGGACTAAGGAATGTGAGGCCAGTTTTCAAGAGTTGAAGAAACGCTTGGTTACAACTCCAGTGTTGATTCTTCCAGATCAACGCAAGGATTACCAGGTGTATTGCGACGCTTCTTGTCAAGGACTTGGAGCAGTGCTTATGCAGGAGGGAAGAGTTGTATCTTATGCCTCACGACAGCTTAAACCCCATGAGTTGAATTATGCTACTCATGATTTGGAGTTAGCAGCCGTAGTGCATGCGTTGAAGACATGGAGACATTTTCTCATCGGAAACCATTGTGAGGTGTACACGGATCACAAGAGTTTGAAGTACATCTTCATGCAGAAGGAGTTGAATCTCAGGCAAAGGGGATGGTTGGAGCTCATCAAGGATTACGATATGAAGTTGCATTATCATCCCGGAAAGGCTAACATAGTAGCCGATGCATTGAGCCGCAAGAGTCATGTCAATACACTCATGAACGGAGAGTTACCCAAGGAGTTAGCAGAGTATCTTCGTGAGCTATGTTTGGAAATAGTTTCGAGGGGTTATGTAACAGCATTGGAGATTCAGTCTACTTTGATGGATAAGATCAGGGAAGCTCAGAAGACGGACAAGGAGATTGTTGAGATAAAAGTGAGGATGAGCAAAGGAAAAGCTAAGGGATTTCGTGAGGATGAGCACGATACCCTATGGTTTGAAGACCGCGTATATGTGCCAAATGATCCGGAGATCAGGAAGTTGATTCTGCAAGAGGCCCACGATTCACCGTATTCGATTCACCCAGGAAATACAAGATGTATCTAGATTTGAAGGATAGTTTCTGGTGGACCGGAATGAAGAAGGATATTGTGGAGTATGTAGCAGTTTGTGATGTATGTCAGAGAGTGAAGGCAGAACATCAGAAGCCAGCAGGATTGTTACAGCCATTGCCGATACCCGGGAAGTGGGATAAACTAGGCATGGACTTTATCATGGGATCGCCCAGGACTCGTTCAGGCTATGACTCGATATGGGTTGTAGTCGATCGTTTGACGAAGGTAGCTCATTTCATCCCAGTGAAGACCACTTACACCAGTGCTAAGTTGGCAACGATTTACATGACTAGGATCGTAAGTCTGCATGGAGTTCCGAGGACCATTGTATCAGAGAGAGGAACGTAGTTTACCTCAAAGTTTTGGAATCAGTTGCATGAGACTTTGGGAACCAGACTAGAGTTCAGTACAGCCTTTCACCCGCAGACAGATGGACAGACTGAGAGAGTCAATCAGATTCTGGAGGGCATGTTGAGAGCTTGTGCGCTAGACTATGGATCTAGTTGGGACGACAATTTGCCTTACGCAGAGTTCTCTTACAACAACAGCTATCAAGCTAGTTTGAAGATGGCCCCTTTCATAGCATTGTACGGAAGGAGGTGCAGGACACCGCTGTTGTGGGATGAAGTTGGAGACCGTCAGTTATTTGGACCGGATTTGATTAAAGAGTGTGAAGAGAAGGTTAAGCTGATATGCGATAGACTCAAGGTAGCCCAGTCCAGGCAGAAGAGTTATGCGGATTACAAACGCAAGGAGACAGTTTACGAAGTCGGAGAGAGAGTGTATCTTAGAGTATCACCACTTCAAGGAGTGAAGCATTTTGGAGTTAAAGGAAAGTTAGCACCACGTTTTGTGGGACCATACAAAGTTGTGGAGCGTATGGGCGAAGTTGCTTACAAGTTGGAATTGCCCGAAGGATTGTCAGGAGTTTAGATGTGTTCCACGTTTCTCAGTTGAAGAAGTGCCACGCAGAGATGGCTGATATTCTTCTGAGAGATACAATACCATTGGAAGCGATTCAGTTGGATAGTGATTTGACCTACGAGGAGAAACCAGTCAAGATTCTCAATTTTGCCAGCCGTGTCACACGCAGCAAGGTTATCAAGTTCTGTAAAGTTCAGTGGAGCCACCATACTGAGGATGAAGCCACCTAGGAATGAGAGGAAGACCTACGGAAGGATCACCCTCACCTATTTTCTAGCCAACCCGAATCTCGAGGGTGAGATTCATCTTAAGGGGGGTAGGTTTGTAACATCCCAAATTTCCAATTTGGAATGTTATGCATTAGATGATCATTGCGTATCATATTTTATTGCATTTTGGCTTCATCCTAGAAATTCTACGCAACTCAAGGACCCACGGAGAGAGAGTTGGGATTTCGTTATTTTCATATTTGAGTTTTCTCAAATTTTGAAAATAGGATCGTTTGATTTTAATTATTTTCTCTTCGAATATTTCTTTTATGAAAATAAAAGAGAGCGGATAAAATGACTTCCCCAAAGTAAAGAAATATTGGAGATTTAATATTAAAATCAAATAAGATTTTATTCAGAGTTTTTATCGCTATTTTATTTGAATTAGGAAAAATATGTTTTTTTCAAAACTGCATTAGAGGCCCAAATAAATGTTCACCTTGCCCGTTCAATTTTTAGAGGACGGGGAAAATTTATTTCAGGATTTTTGGAGTCCGTGTGGTATTTCTTTTCTTTGTTTTTCTGAGCGTAATGTTTTAAAAGTCAACCGACCTAACCGGGCCGTGTCCGCCTGGGACACTAGCCCGACCGGCCCTTTAAAGCCGTGGAGGCCCGAGCCGCCACCCCGCCAGAAAACCCTAGCGCCGCCCGAGCCACCCTGCCACCACCGCCGGAACCGCGCAACGTCGCCGCCGCACCTCCCGCGGCTCCCCGCAGTGCCGCCGCCCCGTTCCACGCCCCGCCGCCGCCGGATCACCTCGCTGCCATCGCCGTTAGTCACCGGAGCTGCCACCGACCTCGTCGGACCTCACCGAGGTAGTTCGCCGCCGCCGCCGGTTTTCTCCGGAAAACCGATCGGTTTTTTCGAAACCCTAGTTTTAGATCGGTTTTATTTTTTCCCGGTTTATTTATTTAGTGAAGGCCCATTCGTACGTTTGTTTTAACGAACGGTTTTCACCCGTTAAACCGCAGACAGCGAACGTTCGTTCATTAGCCTGTTCGTCGGTTTTCTTTTTCGAGGGTTTTTCCGCGATTATTTTCGGTCACGATTTCTGCCCTAATCTTCATTCTAGTATAACTTTTCGCTCGTTTATCGGAATCAGGCGATTCAAGCGCCTAGATCTTCGTCTCGAAGCCCTCTTTCTGTTTAACCAACTTGAACAAGATTTTGCTACTATAAAATTTGACTTTAGTCCAGATTAGTAAACGGATCTTGTTCCTTTCGTAGTTTGAGTTTTGTTGCTTCGTTTGATTTGATTCTTTTTGCATACCGGAGTTCTTAAGTTGAACTTTCTGGTTAGATTTATTATTTGAGTTTTACCTGTGCATCTAGTGAGTGCTTATAGTATGCTTGTTTGGTTGCACTAGAGTACCCGAAGTGCGAAGCGTGCTACTACGAGTCTCTAGGTTTCATGGATCATCAGCAAGGCAAGTAACACTTTGATCATGCCTCTTTACTACCCAGTTTTATTGCATTAGATCAATCCTCAAACACTTGCATGGTTAGGATCTGATTAAATTGTGGGTTTTGGGAAGTAATTGAGGTAGTACCTATTCACATGTTTATTTTCAAACCTTGAGAGTTACTTCTATGTTGCTTATATTGCTATGCTATGCTCGTAGACGTGGATTGGGTTTGAGTGTATTCATGGCAGATGTGAGTTGTTAATTAATGGTTCAACTTAAAGTGGCAAATTAAATACACATCTGGGTGGATTGCGTGTGGGCACCTGGAGAACCTAGTGTTGTCCTAGGATATCCCCAAGGACCCGTGTGATTATCCTATAGCCGGCCACCCAGGCTCAAAGGGATCATAAGATTATCCATGCTAGAAACTTCCGTGTGCAGCCACAAGCTATTATGGGCTCTAGCATAGTTGAGTAAGTTGCGTGAAGCTCTTGAAGAGGTAGACTAGCAGATGTAGTGGGTTGTAGGTGGTACTGTCTACCTAGAGTAGAGAGTTAATGCTTCAGAAAGACCGTGTCTCAAATCTCCGACCATGGATGTATTCGAGTCTTGTGGGGAAAAGTGCACAAACCTCTGCAGAGTGTATAAACTAATCATGGTTAGCCGTGTCCCTGGTTATGGACATCTTGAGTATCTGGTTCTTGGATTATCATGATTGATCTCATCACTCTTAATATAATTTTATTGGGTTTAATGATGATGTTTAATTGGGATTGAGTTGTTGTCCACAACTACCATGATAGTTAAATAAATTATTACTTTATTGTAGGGAAAAATTGGCTTTATGCAAAATTGTAAACCCTAGAGCTTACCACCAGCCAAATATGCATGTAGTGATAGCAATTATTCTGTTCATTATTCTCTTGTGTTACCTTGCCAGCATATTCCATGTGCTGACACGTTTCGGGCTGCAACGTTCATGTTGAAGACTTTTCAGACGACGAGTAAGGAGCTATAGGTCGTTGTCTTTCACCCAGTGATGTCGTTGGAGTTGATGGACTCACTTTATCTTCCAAGCCTTCCGCTGTTATCAATTTTAGATGGCCTTAAGCCATATTTATTGTTTTAAGTTCTCTTTTGAGACATTCGATGTAATAAATGGGTGATTGCTACTCTGTTATAAATCCTCAAGTACTGTGTGTGTGTCAGCATTACCGATCCAGGGATGGCACTGATGCACAGAGATCAGACTGTTTGAGGTCTGGTCACTACACGCAGCCTCCAACTTGCAGGTTTCTTGGACGATGAAAGCTTGCTTCTCCGTGGACTGCCGCCTCGGCCACTGCTTTACGGGGCGTACGTTGGGGCACACCTTCAGGTGGTTCTCTATCACCCCTCTTGGGACCCCTACCAGCTGATCGGGCTCCCAAGTGAACACTTCCTTGTTTGCGTGCAAGAACTTCACCAGCACCTCCTCCTGATCAGGCTCGAGGTTGGCGCCTATGTAACACCCTCGATGCGGCTATAGCTCCCACGTGTCGAGGCATGACTTAGAGACATAACCGCATTGAAAGCAATGTCGCAAGTCAGGAAATCATTACAACATCCCATGTAATACATAATAAAAGGGGGAGATAACATAGTTGGCTTACACTCGCCACGTCACATCAGAGTACATAAATAACATCCATCAAATAAACACTCATGGCCCGACTACGGCGCCAAAATGGAAAAGAACCCAACATGCGACAAGGCCCTGAATCGAACCCCAACTAGGCACCACTACTGATCATCGGGAAAGGAAACATAATAACGCTGAGAGTCCTCGTCGAACTCCCACTTGAGCTCGTACTCGTCACCTGGAGCGGAATCACCTGGACCTGCATCTGGAATTATAGTATTTGTGAGCCACAAGGACTCAGCAATCTCGCACCCACGCGATCAAGACTATTTAAGCTTATAGGACAGGATAAGGCAAGTATATGTGGATCTGCAGCAAGCGACTAGCATATATGGTGGCTAACTTATTCGCAAAGGAGAGCGAGAAGAGGAGGCAAAGCGCGAGCGAGAAACTAGAAGGAACAAGCTGCGCAAGCATTACCCCAACACCGTGTCCACTTCCCGGACTCTGCCGAAAAGAAGCCATCACGGTAACACACTCAGTTGATTCATTTTAATTAATTAAGGTTTACGTTGACTACAACCGGATATTAACAAATTCCCATCTGCCCATAACCGCGGGCACGGCTTTCGAAAGTTCAATCCCTGCAGGGGAGTCCCAACTTAGCCCATGACAAGCTCTCACGGTCAACGAAGGAATAGACCTCCACCCGAGACACACCGATCAGACTCGGTAACCCGATATAACAAGACAATTCGACAGGTTAAAACAAGTCCAGCAACACCGCCCGAATGTGCCAACAAATCCTGATAGGAGCTGCACATATCTCTTTCTCAGGGCACACTCAGATGAGCAAGACGATGGGTAGGCCAGCCCAGAGTTGCCCCTGGTAGCCCCGGACATCGCTCGGTTGGACCAACACTCAGAGGAGTACTGGCCCGGGGGGGGGGTTTAAAAATAAGATGACCCTTGAGTCTGCAGAACCCAAGGGAAAGAAAAGGCTAGGTGGCAAATGGTAAAACCAAGGTTGGGCATTGCTGGACAGGCTTTAATCAAGGCGAAATATCAAGGGGTTCCTATTATAACCCAACCGCGTAAGGAACGCAAAATCCGGGAACATAACACCGATATGACGGAAAACTAGGGCGGCAAGAGTGGAACAAAACACTAGGCGAGAGGCCGAGCCTTCCACTCTTTACCAAATATATAGATGCATTAAGATAACATAGCAATATAATGATATCCCAACAAGTAAATAAATGTTCCAACAAGGAACGGCTCCAATCTTCACCTGCAACTAACAACGCTATAAGAGGGGCTGAGCAAAGCGGTAACATAGCCAATCAACGGTTTGCTAGGACAATGGTGGGTTAGAGGTTTGACATGGCAATTGGGAGGCTGACAAGCAAAAGGTAGGCATCGTAGCATTGGCATAGCAAGAGCGAGCAAAGTAGCATAGCAAAGATAGTAGTGATTTCGATGGTATGATCATCTTGCCTGCACAGTTGTCAGAGTCGACTGGATCCTCACAAGCAAACTCAACGGGCTCCTCATTAGCGAACTCGTCTCCCGGCTCTACCCAACAAGACAAACAAGCAACAAGGATACAATCAACCACGTGCAAGACCAAGCAATATGATGAAATGATGATATGCTATGCGGGATGCGATGCGGGATGCAAAATGCAAGATATGACAGGAAATGCATGAACCTGGCCTCAACTTGGAATTCCAAGGGTGCCACTGGATAGAGGGGATGAAATCGCTTGAAAACGATATAAAGATCATTGGAATCGGAGTTACGGTTTGGAAATGGCAAGCGTTTTAAGATATGACACTGGTCTGCGATTTACAGCAAGTAGGCATCTAAATGCAACGAAATGAACATGCTACAGCCACCAAACATGCAAACAAAATACATGGCAGTGATGTACACAAGATGGTTAACAAAACACTAGCACTGAGCCATAGGCAAATTCATCCATTAAGAGGTTCAAACAAGCATGGCAAAAACGCAAATGCAAAACAGATTCCAGACTTAGTGAAATTAACACTAGTCTGTAATTTCAGATCACGATGCTCTCTTCGGAGCAGCAAAACAACATGGTACATGACCTGAAAATGACAAGTAAGAACATTTCATGGAGCTACTAAAGAAGCTTAACAAAAGTCACAAAGTGACCTGGGGCCAAAAGGGATCACAAAATATATTAACGGGCACACGAACATAGCTAAAACACAATCAGTTTTCAGACTTAGTGAAAACTGAGACATGCTGAGATATAACTCACGAAGGCATGTAAACGAGCTCGATGCACTCACCACGGTGCAAGTCATGGAAAGGAAAGCATACAGACATTAAGAAGGCACAAAATAAAAGCTATACATGGCAAGAACAATGGCATAGCATGCATGGATAAACTACAACAACGCCGGCAAAATCGCAAACGAGTTGACGATCTGCCCAGATTCACCACGAAGCAAAAGTAGAGCTCGATTGACTCAAGCTATGCTATTCCATAATTGCAAATAAAGACATGGATTGATAGAGAATAACATGAATAGCAAAAGTCCCTTACTGATCATCCTCAAAAGAGGCACGTATCATTAGGAAACAAGCTGAACATATGGCATCATGAACTAAAATATTCCAGACTTGGTGAAAACAACTAAGTCTCTGAAAACAGATTTCCCGGGTGCCTCTCTTTGCGAGCTTGCACAAGTCACCACACACATCCTAGAAATTCATGGGCTGCACCTCTGGAAATAAGACAAAATGCTTAACAAAACACATGAAGGACTCACAGGCATAACATGCACACAATAATCATGAAAAAAATGACAAAAGTCTAAGATGAACTAGCAGATCTGACAATTAACTCACGAAGCCTCTTTCTAACAGCATTTTGGGAATCAAGATGAACAAAAATGAAAATTATTCAATGGAATGAAATAATGTACTCATCGAGGCGAAGATTTTGATATATTATATGCCCAAATCGGAGCTACGGATGCAAAGTTACGGGGCCTCGAACAGGGCATCATGGACTGAAAAAGTTTAGGGACTTAGTGAAAAAAAAACTACCCAGATCTAGGGTTTGACCGGCGGGCATGCGAACCGAGGCGAGGAGATCCGAGCTCGCCGGAGCCTTGCCGGACTTGACGTGGCACGCCGGCCGGAGGAGGAGGAGACGGCCGGGGCGGTGAGGGGCGCGGCCGGCCGGCGGGGGAGGCGGCGCGGGCGAGTGCGGCGGTGGCCGTGGCGGGCTCGCCCGCCGGAGTTGGAGCGGGGCGGCGGTGAGGCGCGTCAGCGGCGGGCGGCGATGGCGGCGTCGGCGCCGGAGTTGAGCGAGGCGGCGGCGGAAGGAGGCGCGGGGCACCAGGCGGCGGGGTCGAGGCGGCTGGGCCGCGGGGGCTTCCCGCGGGCCTGGCGGGCCGGTCGGCGGCGATGTGGGCGCGAGGCGGCGGCGAATGGGCGCGTGCCACGTGGCGGCGGTGGGTGCAGCGGACACGTCCATCGGTGGACGAAATGTCCGGCGGCGCGCGGGATCCGATCTTTTTTTTAGAGCTAGGGTTCGAGGGGGAAGACGAGATCCGAAAATGGAGGGGGTATATATAGGCATAAGTAGGGCTAGGAGAGTCCAAATGAGGTGCGGTTTTCGCCCACGCGATCGTGATCGAACGCTCTAGGACATGGAGCAGAGTTTGGTGGGTTTTGGGCCAAATTTGGGGGGTGTTGGGCTGCAACACACATGAGGCCTTTTCGGTCCCTCGGTTAACCGTTGGAGTATCAAACGAAGTCCAAATGATACGAAACTTGACAGGCGGTCTACCGGTAGTAAACCAAGGCCGCTTGGCAAGTCTCGGTCCAATCCGGAAATGTTTAATCCCCACACACGAAAGAAAGCTAGAAATGGCCACCGGAGGAGAACGAAGCGCCGGAATGCAAAACGGACAACGGGGAAAAACCTCGGATGCATGAGACGAACACGTATGCAAATGCAATGCACATGATGACATGATATGAGATGCATGAAAACGAAAACAACACACGGAGACAAAGACCCGAACCCGAGAAAAAAATATAACTTAGCGCCGAAGACGGCAAGAGTTGGATACAAATATGAAAAGTATGTCTGGGGCGTTACAGCCTATGGTAAAGGTTGCCCCTGAGGACCCGTCCTCCTCGACTGGCACTTTCTTGGTTTCTGCCTTCTCTTGAGTGAAAAACTGCTTCTTCTTGGTTGGTGCGGCTCCCTTGGCCTTGGTGGTATCCGTGTCGGCGGGCTGCGCTGTCGCGGCGGTCTTGAGGGCGAGCTTGAGCGTCATCAAGGCTTCTTTGGTGTCCCCAACCACTGTGAGGACACCCTTGCTCCCGGGCATCTTCATGAGGTTGTTGGCCGGATGGGTTGCTGCCATGAACTGAGCCAGGGCCGGGTACCCGAGGATGGCGTTGTACGGGAGGCCGATGTGGGAGATTTCGAAGTCGACCAGCTCGGTGCGATTGTTGTCGCGCGTGCCGAAGGTCACGGGGAGGCGGATCCGCCCAAGGGAGTGGGCGGAGCCTCCACCAACCCCTGGAAAAGGCTTGCTAGGGCGGAGTCGCTCGAGTGGTACGTGAAGAAGGCTGAAGGCCTCGACGAAGAGCACGTTGAGGCCGGCGCCGCCGTCGATGAGCGTCTTGGTGACGGACACGTTGCAGATGGTGGGCATGCAAAGTATTGGGAGCACACCCGAGCCGACACTGGAGACGGGATGATCCCCTGAGTCGAAGGTGATGCATCCTCGGGCGCGGCCCATCCCGGTGGGCCCCCCCGGGCGCTTGGAAGTGGCGCCGATCTGGCGAAAGAACGACTTGACGCATCGATCCGAGGGTTGTGCTTGCGAGCCGCCGAGGAGGGCCGCAACCGCGTGGTGCGCCGGCGCCGCGTAGCGCGCAGCGAAGAGGCCGCACAACTCCTCCTAAGATGCCACCGTAGATCCGGGGAGGTTGAGCAGCCAGGTGCGTGGTGCGCCAGTGAGGGCCATTGGAAGCCAATTGGCCATGACCTTGTCGTCGCCCTCGGCCTTAAGGATGGCCTCCTCATACGCCAGCAGGAAAGCTGACGGGTCTGCCGCGCCGTCGTAGCACGGCGGCATCTCCGGCTTGAACTTGGGTAGCCACTGCACCTGCCTCAAGGCGGGAGCAAGGGCTCGGAGCCCCCAAGCATCACTGTGGGCACTCGTAGATCCAGCCGGGAGGGCGACGCCAGCCATGGAGAATGGGCGTGAAGATGGTGGAGCGCGAATCGACGGAAGAAAACTCCGGCGCACTGCTACGTCTTGAGCTTGCGTTGGTTTTCCCCGAAGAGGAAGGGATGATGCAGCCGAGTAGCGTAAGTATTTCCCTCAGTTTTTGAGAACCAAGGTATCAATCCAGTAGGAGCCCACGCTCAAGTCCCTCGTACCTGCACAAAGCGATAGCTACTCGTAACCAACGCGATTAGGGGTTGTCAAGCCCTTCATGATCACTTACGAGAGTGAGATCTGATAGATATAATATTTTTGGTATTTTTGGTATAAAGATGCAAAGTAAAAAGTAAAAGCAAAGTAAAAAAGCAAAACAAGATTAAAGTGATGGAGATTGATATGATGAGAATAGACCCGGGGCCATACGTTTCACTAGTGGATTCTCTCAAGAGCATAAGTATTCTACGGTGGGTGAACAAATTACTGTTGAGCAATTGACAGAATTGAGCATAGTTATGAGAATATCTAGGCATGATCATGTATATAGGCATCACGTCCGTGACAAGTAGATAGAAACGATTCTGCATCTACTACTATTACTCCACTCATCGACCGCTATCCAGCATGCATCTAGAGTATTAAGTTAAAAACAGAGTAACGCTTTAAGCAAGATGACATGATGTAGAGAGATAAATTCATGCAATGTGAAATAAACCCCATCTTGTTATCCTCGATGGCAACGATACAATATGTGCCTTGCTGCCCCTTCTGTCACTGGGTAAGGACACCGCAAGATCGAACCCAAAGCTAAGCACTTCTCCCATGGCAAGAACGCTCTAGGACATAAGTAGGCATAAGTAGGGCTAGGAGAGTCCAAATGAGGTGCGGTTTTCGCCCACGCGATCGTGATCGAACGCTCTAGGACATGGAGCAGAGTTTGGTGGGTTTTGGGCCAAATTTGGGGGGTGTTGGGCTGCAACACGCATGAGGCCTTTTCGGTCCCTCGGTTAACCGTTGGAGTATCAAACGAAGTCCAAATGATACGAAACTTGATAGGCGGTCTACCGGTAGTAAACCAAGGCCGCTTGGCAAGTCTCAGTCCAATCCGGAAATTTTTAATCCCCACACACGAAAGAAAGCTGGAAATGGCCACCGGAGGAGAACGAAGCGCCGGAATGCAAAACGGACAACGGGGAAAAACCTCGGATGCATGAGACGAACACGTATGCAAATGCAATGCACATGATGACATGATATGAGATGCATGAAAACGAAAACAACACACGGAGACAAAGACCCGAACCCGAGAAAAAAATATAACTTAGCGCCGGAGACGGCAAGAGTTGGATACAAATATGAAAAGTATATCTGGGGCGTTAAAACACTACACCACTACGAAAAGATCTCGTCCCGAGATCTAGGACTGAAAGAACTCCGGGTACTCAGAACGGAGGTGATTCTCGCGTTCCCAGGTAGCTTCACGGTCGGAATGGTGTGACCACTTGACTTTGAGAAATTTGATTGACTTGTTGCGAGTCTTGCGTTCAGTCTCTTCAAGAATAGCAACTGGGTGCTCACGATAGGAGAGATCTTCTTGGAGCTCAATGTCCTCGAAATTGACGGTGCGTTCAGGCGTCTTGAAGCACTTTCGGAGTTGGGAGACATGGAACACATCATGAACATTGGCAAAGTTTGAAGGAAGCTCGAGCTGATAGGCGAGGTCGCCTCTCTTGCTAGCAATCTTGAAAGGTCCCACGTATCTAGGGGCAAGCTTCCCTTTGATACCGAAGCGACGAGTACCTTTCATAGGAGAGACGCGGAGGTAAACGTGATCTCCGATCTCGAAAGCCAAATCACGGTGCTTACTATCATAGTAGCTCTTCTGGCGGGATTGGGCTGCTTTGAGGTTATCACGAATGACTTTGCACATTTCTTCTGCCTCTGTGATCAGGTCATTACCCAGCAGCTGACGTTCACCGGTTTCAGACCAGTTGAGAGGGGTACGGCACTTCCTGCCATATAGAATTTCAAAAGGGGCCTTGCCCGAACTTGCTTGAAAACTGTTGTTATAGGAGAATTCAGCATAAGGAAGACAATCCTCCCACTTCATGCCGAAGGAGATCACACAAGCCCTGAGCATATCTTCAAGAATCTGGTTGACACGCTCGACTTGACCGCTTGTTTGAGGATGGAAAGCTGTGTTGAAGTGAATGTTGGTACCCATGGCCTTCTGAAAAGAATCCCAAAACTTGGAGGTAAAGATGCTGCCACGGTCTGAAGATATCACTTGAGGAATACCGTGCAGAGAGACAATGCGAGAGGTATAGAGTTCCACCAATTGAGCTGCAGTGATCGACTCTTTGATAGGCAGAAAGTGAGCCACTTTGGTGAGCTTGTCGATGACGACGAATATAGCATCATTGCCACGCTTGGACTTTGGAAACTCAGTCACGAAGTCCATTTCAATGTGGTCAAACTTCCATTCTGGAATGGCAAGAGGTTGGAGGAGACCAGCTGGCCTTTGGTGTTCTGCCTTCACTCTTCTGCAGACATCACATTCATTCACGAATTGAGCGATCTCGCGCTTCATTCGAGTCCACCAATAAGCTTGCTTGAGATCCTGATACATCTTCGTACTACCAGGGTGGATGGAGAGGAGAGAGTTGTGAGCCTCGTTCATGATCACTTTACGAAGTTCCCCTTTGGGCACAACAATACGATCCTCGAAGAAGAGAGTGTCCTTGTCATCAAGGCGGTAGCACTTGTACTTGGGCTGACTCTTGGCAATCCCAATCTTCACCTTTTTCACCATAGCATCAAGAAGCTGGGCTTGGCGAATCTGGTCTTCTAAGGTAGGAGAGACTTGAAGGTTGGCGAGGAAACCTTGAGGAACAACTTGCAGATTCAGCTTGCGGAAAGCTTCACAAAGATCAGGTTGATAAGGCTTGAGAATCAGACTGTTGCAATATGCTTTTCTGCTCAAAGCGTCAGCAATCACATTAGCCTTGCCTGGAGTATACTCAATACTCGGATTGTACTCTTGAATCATTTCGACCCATCGAGTTTGCCTTAGGTTGAGATTAGGCTGAGTGAAGATGTACTTGAGACTCTTGTGATCAGTGAAAATGTCCACTTTTCTTCCCAATAGAAGATGTCTCCAAGTCAACAAAGCGTGCACAACTGCCGCCAACTCGAGATCATGAGTGGGGTAGTTCTTCTCATTAGGCTTCAACTGGCGAGATGTATAAGCAACAACTTTCTTCTCTTGCATCAATACTGCGCCAAGACCTTGGAGAGAGGCATCACAAAAGACCTCGTACGGCTTGGATTCATCAGGCGGAGTCAGAACTGGAGCAGTGATCAACTTCTCTTTCAAAGTGTTGAAAGCAATATCACACTCCGGAGACCAAACGTACTTGACGTGCTTCTGAAGAAGATTTGAGAGAGGCTTCGCGATCTTGGAAAAGTTTTCAACGAATCTTCGGCAATAGCTTGCGAGACCGAGAAAACTGCGGAGTTGCTTCACGTTCTGAGGAGGTTCCCAATTCACAATTGCGGAAACCTTCTTGGGATTCACGGAAATGCCCTTGGCAGAGATGATATGGCCAAGATAAAGAACCTCATCGAGCCAAAATTCACACTTGGAGAACTTGGCGTAGAACTGATGTTCCCTGAGCTTGTCAAGAACCAAACACAAGTGCTTGGCATGATCTTCCTTTTTCTTCGAGAAAACCAGAATGTCATCGAGATAGACCAAAACGAAGTCATTGGTGTAGGCGTTGAAGATGAAATTCATCATGCGAGAGAACGTCGGAGGAGCGTTGGCGAGGCCAAAAGACATGACAGTGTATTCATATGAACCAAAGCTTGTTCTGAATGCTGTCTTGGGAATATCTTCTTCACGAATGCGAATCTGGTGATAACCCATACGGAGATCAAGCTTGGAGAATACTTGAGCACCTTTGAGTTGTTCGAACAGCTCATTGATGTTGGGAAGTGGGTATTTGTTCTTGATGGTCTTCTTGTTCACTGGACGGTAATCAACACAAAGTCGACTCGATCCATCCTTCTTCTTCACAAAAAGAACACCACAACCCCACGGAGAAGTACTAGGCCGGATGAGACCCAATCTTTCTTGCTCATCGAGTTGCTTCTTCAGCTCCTTCAACTCTTCAGGTCCGAGCTTGTAAGGACGTTTGCACACAGGTTTCGTGCCAGGTTCAAGTTCAATAATGAATTCAACTGGCCGGTGCGGAGGCATTCCTGGGAGCTCTTCTGGAAAGACGTCTTGATATTCGCAAACGACTGGAATTTGCAAGATGGCATCCAATTCACCCTTCTCATTGAGAGAAAACAGACGAATGGTATTATCCCAAGCGGCAAAGATAATTGCATCCTCAGACGAATGAGTCAAAAGAATCTGCCTGGCTGCACAATCAAGATGTGCCTTGTGCTTAGAAAGCCAATCCATCCCGAGAATAAGATCAATATCCGAGTTACCAAGCACCATAGGAGAAGAAAGAAACTTGTAGTCACCCAATGTGATAGAAACATCCGGAGCCATCATTTTGGTGTTCATGAACAAACCCGGAGAAGAAACCGCTATCGGCTTAGACAAATCAATAGTATGAACATCATGCATGGATGCAAAAGGCTTCGACAAAAATGATAAAGATGCACCAGTATCAAAAAGAACTCTTGCGGGAATGTCATTAACAGGAAGGTTACCCATGATCACATCTGGTGATTCCTCTGCCTGAGCTGCATTCAGCAAGTTGACCTTGGCGGACTTGGGGTTATGCTTGACCACAGCTGTACTTGCCGACCTGACAGGAGGAGGAGGAAGACGCCTCTGGTTGAAACACTTGTTGGCATAGTGACCCTTCTGTTGGCACTTGTTGCACGTGACCTCTGAAAGCGGACGGTGATACGGAGCACTCGATCTTGGAGCTTGAGACGAAGTCTTGTTCTGAAAGCCTGGGTTGGGTGGGTGGGAAGAACCACTGCCACCTTTGCTCTTCTGCTGATACGGCTGACGGAACGGAGGAGGAGGAAGCCAAAACTTCTGCTGCTTGGCCACTTGAGTAGAGGAAGACGGAGTAACATCTCTGACTCGCTTCCTGGAAGCATCACACCTCAACTGAGCAGCCTCTTGCTTCAGTGCCATGTTGTAGAACTCATCGTATCTCAAGGGCTCGAAGAGAACAAGAGCGAGCTGAATATCTTCTCTGAGACCACCCCTGAACTGATATATCATGCTCTTCTCATCAGGCACGTCCTGCTTGGCAAAGCGGGCAAGCTTCTGGAACAATTTGTTGTAGTCATAGACAGACAAAGAACCTTGCTTCAGATTGCGGAATTCCTCACGCTTGCTTTCAACCACGCTCTGCGGAATGTGATGAGCGCGGAAATCTTGACGGAAATCATCCCAAGTGATAACACGTCCACCTCTGGAATCCTTGTACTGCTGGAACCATTCTGTAGCTTGATCTTTGAGTTGGAAGGAAGCGAACTTCACAAAGTCCTCAGGCCTGACGTTGCTGCACTCGAAATGCTTACACAGATCCACAAGCCAATCGTCAGCATCGGTTGCCTCAACACAATTACTGAAAGTCTTTGGCCCATTAGCAAGGAACTGGTTGAGTGTAGCAAAGTGACTCTGATTGCTGCCTTGATTCCCTTGACTGCCTTGATTGCGCTCTTGGATAATTTGCATGATCAGCTGAGTGTTTGCATTGGTTGCGGCCATCACAGCTTGCCATGCCTCTGGAGGAGGTGGAGGCGGTGGCGGATCTTGATTCTGGTTCTGACTGGTGCTCTTAGCGGGAGCCATCCTGAAGAGGTTGACCACCGTTAGCACACAAATAGACAAATATTGAAGCTGAATCCAACGGAATGATAATTGCAACATAAAGTCTTCACATCCGAACAAAATGAACGAATGTATTTCTCTTGGAGTGGTCACATATTCCTAAATTGCGAAGCCACGAAGAATCAGGTAGAAGGGGGTACAACAACGATGCATGGAATCAACATACGACGTCGAAGCAAAACGAATGCCACAACTCGAAATAAAACCAAGGGTTGGCTTGCGGAATAAGCCGGAACAAATACATGATAGAAATTTCGTCCGAAGTTTTCGTGGTGGGACCTACACGGGCTCGATCGTACAGCACCATCATGTACAAGGCAGTGCACATGACATACGAAGCATCCCCGAGTCAGCATAGCCAAGGACTCTTTAAGACACAACGAGACCACTGTAAAATCGACCGTGAATAGGCGAACCACTAGACGTCGAACCCCAATTTCATATCATACATCTGTCGGAAAGATATCCTAAGGCTACTTGAATTCCCACCTATGAAATTCCCGAAATTTTCCCGGTTATGCAATCAGGTGTTGGGGATACAGGGGAGCATAATATCTCACTCAAGCTAGCAATCCTACATCCAGCTGTATCCATCCTTCAACACATAACCAAGAAACCTTCGAAAACCATCTATCTCAACCTTTGAAAAGCATCCGTTATACAAGTTATGGCGATACTCCCGAACTCCCGCCCCAGTACTGGGTGGCGTCGAGGTTATCTCACCAACGAACTGCATAAAAGAGATTTTCGATGTCGCGCACATATCTCAAGTATACCGGAATTGCAACGATAAAATTGTGACGACAAAACCTTGGAGCTCAACTCCCCGGGACACTGCCACAACCCCTAAAGACAGGAGGCACCAAGAACAATGTTCTCGTCACAAAACCATCGGAACAAAACCAAGATACTCGCGTGATCCTAAAATTTTTTTTAGTGAAATTTGAGAAGAGAAGAGTTAAAACTCTATGTCAGGATGCCTTACCAGAGCGATGAGGAGACTGAGAAGTAAAAAGAATTCCTAAGCTCTCCGATATATAATTCCTAAGGACTCAAAACATTTTTCTAGACATAACTCAGCTGCTAAAAACGATCAAGCAATGGGGGCTCCTAAGGTCGGGGAAGGCTCTGATTACCAACTTGTAACGCCCTCGATGCGGCTATAGCTCCCACGTGTCGAGGCATGACTTAGAGACATAACTGCATTGAAAGCAATGTCGCAAGTCAGGAAATCATTACAACATCCCATGTAATACATAATAAAAGGGGGAGATAACATAGTTGGCTTACACTCGCCACGTCACATCAGAGTACATAAATAACATCCATCAAATAAACACTCATGGCCCGACTACGGCGCCAAAATGGAAAAGAACCCAACATGCGACAAGGCCTTGAATCGAACCCCAACTAGGCACCACTACTGATCATCGGGAAAGGAAACATAATAACGCTGAGAGTCCTCGTCGAACTCCCACTTGAGCTCGTACTCGTCACCTGGAGCGGAATCACCTGGACCTGCATCTGGAATTATAGTATTTGTGAGCCACAAGGACTCAGCAATCTCGCACCCACGCGATCAAGACTATTTAAGCTTATAGGACAGGATAAGGCAAGTATATGTGGATCTGCAGCAAGCGACTAGCATATATGGTGGCTAACTTATTCGCAAAGGAGAGCGAGAAGAGGAGGCAAAGCGCGAGCGAGAAACTAGAAGGAACAACCCGCGCAAGCATTACCCCAACACCGTGTCCACTTCCCGGACTCCGCCGAAAAGAAGCCATCACGGTAACACACTCAGTTGATTCATTTTAATTAATTAAGGTTTACGTTGACTACAACCGGATATTAACAAATTCCCATCTGCCCATAACCGCGGGCACGGCTTTCGAAAGTTCAATCCCTGCAGGGGAGTCCCAACTTAGCCCATGACAAGCTCTCACGGTCAACGAAGGAATAGACCTCCACCCGAGACACACCGATCAGACTCGGTAACCCGGTATAACAAGACAATTCGACAGGTTAAAACAAGTCCAGCAACACCGCTCGAATGTGCCAACAAATCCTGATAGGAGCTGCACATATCTCTTTCTCAGGGCACACTCAGATGAGCAAGACGACGGGTAGGCCAGCCCAGAGTTGCCCCTGGTAGCCCCGGACATCGCTCGGTTGGACCAACACTCAGAGGAGTACTGGCCCGGGGGGGGGTTTAAAAATAAGATGACCCTTGAGTCTGCAGAACCCAAGGGAAAGAAAAGGCTAGGTGGCAAATGGTAAAACCAAGGTTGGGCATTGCTGGACAGGCTTTAATCAAGGCGAAATATCAAGGGGTTCCCATTATAACCCAACCGCGTAAGGAACGCAAAATCCGGGAACATAACACCGATATGACGGAAAACTAGGGCGGCAAGAGTGGAACAAAACACTAGGCGAGAGGCCGAGCCTTCCACTCTTTACCAAATATATATATGCATTAAGATAACATAGCAATATAATGATATCCCAACAAGTAAATAAATGTTCCAACAAGGAACGGCTCCAATCTTCACCTGCAACTAACAACGCTATAAGAGGGGCTGAGCAAAGCGGTAACATAGCCAATCAACGGTTTGCTAGGACAATGGTGGGTTAGAGGTTTGACATGGCAATTGGGAGGCTGACAAGCAAAAGGTAGGCATCGTAGCATTGGCATAGCAAGAGCGAGCAAACTAGCATAGCAAAGATAGTAGTGATTTCGAGGGTATGATCATCTTGCCTGCACAGTTGTCAGAGTCGACTGGATCCTCACAAGCAAACTCAACGGGCTCCTCGTTAGTGAACTCGTCTCTCGGCTCTACCCAACAAGACAAACAAGCAACAAGGATACAATCAACCACGTGCAAGACCAAGCAATATGATGAAATGATGATATGCTATGCGGGATGCGATGCGGGATGCAAAATGCAAGATATGACAGGAAATGCATGAACCTGGCCTCAACTTGCAATTCCAAGGGTGCCACTGGATAGAGGGGATGAAATCGCTTGAAAACGATATAAAGATCATTGGAATCGGAGTTACGGTTTGGAAATGGCAAGCGTTTTAAGATATGACACCGGTCTGCGATTTACAGCAAGTAGGCATCTAAATGCAACGAAATGAACATGCTACAGCCACCAAACATGAAAACAAAATACATGGCAGTGATGTACACAAGATGGTTAACAAAACACTAGCACTGAGCCATAGGCAAATTCATCCATTAAGAGGTTCAAACAAGCATGGCAAAAACGCAAATGCAAAACAGATTCCAGACTTAGTGAAATTAACACTAGTCTGTAATTTCAGATCACGATGCTCTCTTCGGAGCAGCAAAACAACATGGTACATGACCTGAACATGACAAGTAAGAACATTTCATGGAGCTACTAAATAAGCTTAACAAAAGTCACAAAGTGACCTGGGGCCAAAAGGGATCACAAAATATATTAACGGGCACACGAACATAGCTAAAACACAATCAGTTTTCAGACTTAGTGAAAACTGAGACATGCTGAGATATAACTCACGAAGGCATGTAAACGAGCTCGATGCACTCATCATGGTGCAAGTCATGGCAAGGAAAGCATACAGACATTAAGAAGGCACAAAATACAAGCTAGACATGGCAAGAACAATGGCATAGCATGCACGGATAAACTACAACAACGCCGGCAAAATCGCAAACGAGTTGACGATCTGCCCAGATTCACCACGAAGTAAAAGTAGAGCTCGATTGACTCAAGCTATGGTGCTCCATAATTGCAAATAAAGACATGGATGGATAGAGCATAATATGAATAGCAAAAGTCCCTTACTGATCATCCTCAAAAGAGGCACGGATCATTAGGAAACATGCTGAACATATGGCATCATGAACTAAAATATCCCAGACTTAGTGAAAACAACTAAGTCTCTGAAAACAGATTTCCCGGGTGCCTCTCTTTGCGAGCTTGCACAAGTCAGCACACACATCCTAAAAATGCATGGGTTCCACCTTTGGAAAGAAGACAAAATGCTTAACAAAACACATGAAGGACTCACAGGCATAGCATGCACACAATAATCATGACAAAAATGACAAAAGTCTAAGATGAACTAGCAGATCTGACAATTAACTCACGAAGCCTCCTTCTAATAGCATTTTGGGGCATCAAGATGAACTCAAATGGAAATTATGCAATGGAATGAAATAATGTAATCATCGAGACGAAGATTTTGACATATTATATGCCCAAATCGGAGCTACGGATGCAAAGTTACAGGGCCTCGAACAGGGCATCATGGACTAAAAAAGTTTAGGGACTTAGTGAAAAAAAAACTACCCAGATCTAGGGTTTGACCGGCGGGCATGCGAACCGAGGCGAGGAGATCCGAGCTCGCCGGAGCCTTGCCGGATTGACGCGGCACGCCGGCCGGAGGAGGAGGAGACGGCCGGGGCGGTGAGGGGCGCGGCCGGCCGGCGGGGGAGGCGGCGCGGGCGAGTGCGGCGGTGGCCGTGGCGGGCTCGCCCGCCGGAGTTGGAGCGGGGCGGCGGTGAGGCGCGTCGGCGGCGGGCGGCGATGGCGGCGTCGGCGCCGGAGTTGAGCGAGGCGGCGGCGGAAGGAGGCGCGGGGCACCAGGCGGCGGGGTCGAGGCGGCTGGGCCGCGGGGGCTTCCCGCGGGCCTGGCGGGCCGGTCGGCGGCGATGTGGGCGCGAGGCGGCGGCGAATGGGCGCGTGCCACGTGGCAGCGGCGGGTGCAGCGGACACGTCCGTCGGTGGACGAAATGTCCGGCGGCGCGCGGGATCCGATCTTTTTTTTTAGAGCTAGGGTTCGAGGGGGAAGACGAGATCCGAAAATGGAGGGGGTATATATAGCCATAAGTAGGGCTAGGAGAGTCCAAATGAGGTGCGGTTTTCGCCCACGCGATCGTGATCGAACGCTCTAGGACATGGAGCAGAGTTTGGTTGGTTTTGGGCCAAATTTGGGGGGTGTTGGGCTGCAACACACATGAGGCCTTTTCGGTCCCTCGGTTAACCGTTGGAGTATCAAACGAAGTCCAAATGATACGAAACTTGACAGGCGGTCTACCGGTAGTAAACCAAGGCCGCTTGGAAAGTCTCGGTCCAATCCGGAAATGTTTAATCCTCACACACGAAAGAAAGCTGGAAATGGCCACCGGAGGAGAACGAAGCGCCGGAATGCAAAACGGACAACGGGGAAAAACCTCGGATGCATGAGACGAACACGTATGCAAATGCAATGCACATGATGACATGATATGAGATGCATGAAAACGAAAACAACACACGGAGACAAAGACCCGAACCCGAGAAAAAAATATAACTTAGCGCCGGAGACGGCAAGAGTTGGATACAAATATGAAAAGTATATCTGGGGCGTTACAGCCTATGGTAAAGGTTGCCCCTGAGGACCCGTCCTCCTCGACTGGCACTTTCTTGGTTTCTGCCTTCTCTTGAGTGAAAAACTGCTTCTTCTTGGTTGGTGCGGCTCCCTTGGCCTTGGTGGTATCCGTGTCGGCGGGCTGCGCTGTCGCGGCGGTCTTGAGGGCGAGCTTGAGCGTCATCAAGGCTTCTTTGGTGTCCCCAACCACTGTGAGGACACCCTTGCTCCTGGGCATCTTCATGAGGTTGTTGGCCGGATGGGTTGCTGCCATGAACTGAGCCAGGGCCGGGTACCCGAGGATGGCGTTGTACGGGAGGCCGATGTGGGAGATTTCGAAGTCGACCAGCTCGGTGCGATTGTTGTCGCGCGTGCCGAAGGTCACGGGGAGGCGGATCCGCCCAAGGGAGTGGGCGGAGCCTCCACCAACCCCTGAAAAAGGCTTGCTAGGGCGGAGTCGCTTGAGTGGTACGTGAAGAAGGCTGAAGGCCTCGACGAAGAGCACGTTGAGGCCGGCGCCGCCGTCGATGAGCGTCTTGGTGACGGACACGTTGCAGATGGTGGGCATGCAAAGTATTGGGAGCACACCCGAGCCGACACTGGAGACGGGATGATCCCCTGAATCGAAGGTGATGCATCCTCGGGCGCGGCCCATCCCGGTGGGCCCCCCCGGGCGCTTGGAAGTGGCGCCGATCTGGCGAAAGAACGGCTTGACGCATCAATCCGAGGGTTGTGCTTGCGAGCCGCCGAGGAGGGCCGCAACCGCGTGGTGCGCCGGCGCCGCGTAGCGCGCAGCGAAGAGGCCGCACAACTCCTCCTAAGATGCCACCGTAGATCCGGGGAGGTTGAGCAGCCAGGTGCGTGGTGCGCCAGTGAGGGCCATTGGAAGCCAATTGGCCATGACCTTGTCGTCGCCCCCGGCATTAAGGATGGCCTCCTCATACGCCAGCAGGAAAGCTGACGGGTCTGCCGCGCCGTCGTAGCACGGCGGCATCTCCGGCTTGAACTTGGGTAGCCACTGCACCTGCCTCAAGGCGGGAGCAAGGGCTCGGAGCCCCCAAGCATCACTGTGGGCACTCGTAGATCCAGCCGGGAGGGCGACGCCAGCCATGGAGAATGGGCGTGAAGATGGTGGAGCGCGAATCGACGGAAGAAAACTACGGCGCACTGCTACGTCTTGAGCTTGCGTTGGTTTTCCCCGAAGAGGAAGGGATGATGCAGCCGAGTAGCGTAAGTATTTCCCTCAGTTTTTGAGAACCAAGGTATCAATCCAGTAGGAGCCCACGCTCAAGTCCCTCGTACCTGCACAAAGCGATAGCTACTCGTAACCAACGCGATTAGGGGTTGTCAAGCCCTTCATGGTCACTTACGAGAGTGAGATCTGATAGATATAATATTTTTGGTATTTTTGGTATAAAGATGCAAAGTAAAAAGTAAAAGCAAAGTAAAAAAGAAAAACAAGATTAAAGTGATGGAGATTGATATGATGAGAATAGACCCGGGGCCATAGGTTTCACTAGTGGATTCTCTCAAGAGCATAAGTATTCTACGGTGGGTGAACAAATTACTGTTGAGCAATTGACAGAATTGAGAATAGTTATGAGAATATCTAGGCATGATCATGTATATAGGCATCACGTCCGTGACAAGTAGATAGAAACGATTCTGCATCTACTACTATTACTCCACTCATCGACCGCTATCCAGCATGCATCTAGAGTATTAAGTTAAAAACAGAGTAACGCTTTAAGCAAGATGACATGATGTAGAGAGATAAATTCATGCAATGTGAAATAAACCCCATCTTGTTATCCTCGATGGCAACGATACAATACGTGCCTTGCTGCCCCTTCTGTCACTGGGTAAGGACACCGCAAGATCGAACCCAAAGCTAAGCACTTCTCCCATGGCAAGAACTACCAATCTAGTTGGCCAAACCAAATGGATAATTCGAAGAGACTTGCAAAGATAACCAATCATACATAAAAGAATTCAGAGAAGATTCAAATATTATTCATAGATAGACTTGATCATAAACCCACAATTCATCGATCTCAATAAACACACCGCAAAAAGAAGATTACATCGAATAGATCTCCACAAGAGAGGGGGAGAACTTTGTATTGAGATCCAAAAAGAGAGAAGAAGCCATCTAGCTACTAACTGTGGACCCGAAGGTCTGAGGTAAACTACTCAGACTTCATCGGAGAGGCTGTGATGATGTAGAAGCCCTTCGTGATGACGGCCCTCTTCGGGCGGAGCTCCGGAACAGGCCCCAAGATGGGATCTCGTGGATACAGAAAATTGCGGCGGTGGAATTAGGTTTTTGGCTCCTGTTCTGATCTTTTGGGGGTACGTAGGTATATATAGGAGGAAGGAGTACGTCGGAGCAGCACCGAGGGGCCCACGAGGCAGGGGGCACGCCCTAGGGGGGGCGCCCCCCACCCTCGTGACCGCCTTTGTGAATCCTCGGAGTAGGGTCCAAGTCTCCTGGATCACGTTCGGTGAGCAAATCACGTTCCCGAAGATTTTATTCCGTTTGGACTCCGTTTGATATTCCATTTATCCGAAACACTGAAATAGGCAAAAAACAACAATTCTGGGCTGGGCCTCCGGTTAATAGGTTAGTCCGAAAAATAATATAAAAGTGGAAAATAAAGCCCAATATAGTCCAAAACAGTAGATAATATAGCATGGAGCAATCAAAAATTATAGATACGTTGGAGACGTATCAGGCATCCCCAAGCTTAATTCCTGCTCGTCCTCAAGTAGGTAAATGATAAAAAGAGAATTTTTGATGCGGAGTGCTACTTGGCATAATTTCAATGCAAATCTTCTTAATTGTGGTATGAATATTCAGATTAGAAAGATACAAGACAAAAGTTTATATTGACATAAAAAATAATAATACTTCAAGCATACTAATAAAGCAATTATGTCTTCTCAAAATAACATGGCCAAAGGAAGTTATCCCTACAAAATCATATAGTCTGGCTGTGCTCCATCTTCACCACACAAAGTATTTAAATCATGCACAACCCCGATGACAAGCCAAGCAATTGTTTCATACTCTAACTTTTTCAAAACTTTTTCAATCTTCACGCAATACATGAGCGTGAGCCATGGATATAGCACTATAGGTGGAATAGAATGGTGGTTGTGGAGAAGACAAAAGGAGAAGATGGTCTCACATCAACTAGGCGTATCAACGGGCTATGGAGATGCCCATCAATAGATATCAATGTGAGTGAGTAGGGATTGCCATGCAACGGACGCACTAGAGCTATAAGTATATGAAAGCTCAAAAAGAAACTAAGTGGGTGTGCATCCAACTTGCTTGCTCATGAAGACCTAGGGCAATTTTTGAGGAAGCCCATCATTGGAATATACAAGCCAAGTTCTATAATGAAAAATTCCCACTAGTATATGAAAGTGATAACATGAGAGACTCTCTACTATGAAGATCATGGTGCTACTTTGAAGCACAAGTGTGGTAAAAGGATAGTAACATTGTCCCTTCTCTCTTTTTCTCTCATTTTTTTATTTGGGCCTTTTCTCTTCTTTTTTATGGCCTCTTTTTATTTGGGCTTCTTTGGCCTCTTTTTTTTCTTCCGGAGTCTCATCCCGACTTATGGGGGAATCATAGTCTCCATCATTCTTTCCTCACTGGGACAATGCTCTAATAATGATGATCATCACACTTTTATTTTTCTTATAACTCAACAATTACAACTCGATACTTAGAACAAAATATGACTCTATGTGAATGCATCCGGCGGTGTACCGGGATATGCAATATGACAATGATGGAGTGTGTCATGAACGGAACGGTGGAAAGTTGCATGGCAATATATCTCGGAATGGCTATGGAAATGCCATAATAGGTAGGTACGGTGGCTGTTTTGAGGAAGGTATATGGTAGGTGTATGATACCAGCGAAAGGTGCGCGGTATTAGAGAGGCTAGCAAAGGTGGAAGCGTGAGAGTGCGTATAATCCATGGACTCAACATTAGTCATAAAGAACTCATATACTTATTGCAAAAATCTAGAAGTTATCAAAGCAAAGTATTACGCGCATGCTCCTAGGGGGATAGGTTGGTAGGAAAAGACCATCGCTCGTCCCCGACTACCACTCATAAGGAAGACAATCAATAAATAAATCATGTTCCGACTTCATCACATAACGGTTCACCATACGTGCATGCTACGGGAATCACAAACTTTAACACAAGTATTCTTTAAATTCACAACTACTCAACTTTCATGACTTTAATATTATCACCTCCATATCTCAAAATAATTATCATGCTTCAATCTTTTCTTAGTATTCAACACACTCAAAAGAAGGTCTCACAAATCTTGAATACCAAGCATATTATTATTAAGCAAATTACCATGCTATTAAGAGACTCTCAAAATAATTTAAGTGAAGCATGAGAGATCAATAGTTTCTTTAAAATGAATCCACCACCGTGCTCTAAAAGATCTAAGTGAAGCACATAGAGCAAAATTATAACGCTCAAAAGATATAAGTGAAGCACATAGAGCAAAACTACTACGCTCAAAAGATATAAGTGAAGCACATAGAGTATTCTATAAAATTTTAACTCATGTATGGCTCTCTCAAAAGGTGTGTACAGCAAGGATGATTGTGGCATACTAAGACACAAAGACACAAATAATACAATACGCTCCAAGCAAAACACATATCATGTTGGTGAATAAAAATATAGTTCCAAGTAAATTACCGATGGAAGGGGACGAAAGAGGGGATGCCTTCCGGGGCATCCCCAAGCTTTGACTTCCTGGTGTCCTTGGATTATCTTGGGGTTGCCATGGGCATCCCCAAGCTTAGGCTCTTGCCACTCCTTGTTCCATGATCCATCAAAAGAATTCACCCAACACTTGAAAACTTCACAACACAAAACTCAAAATAGAAAACTCGTGAGCTCCGTTAGCGAAAGAAAACAAAAGACCACTTCAAGGTACTGTAATTAACTCATTATTTATTTATATTGGTGTTAAGCCTACTGTATTCCAACTTCTATATGGATTATAAACTATTTTACTAGCCATAGATTCATCAAAATAAGCAAACAACACACGAAAAACAGAATCTGTCAAAAACAGAACAGTCTGTAGTAATCTGTAGCTAGCGCAAGATCTGGAACCCCAAAAATTCTAAAATAAATTGCTGGACATGAGGAATTTATCTATTAATCATATTCAAAAATAATTAACTAAATATCTCTCTTCAAATAAAAATTACAGCAGTTCTCGTGAGCGCTAAAGTTTCTGTTTTTTACAGCAAGTTCAACAAGACTTTCCCCAAGTCTTCCCAACGGTTCTACTTGGCACAAACACTAATTAAACACAAAAAACACAACCAAAACAGAGGCTAAATAATTTATTTATTAATAAACAGGATCAAAAGGCAAGGAATAAAAATAAAATTGGGTTGCCTCCCAACAAGCGCTATCGTTTAACGCCCCTAGCTAGGCATAAAAGCGAGGATAGATCTAGGTATTGCCATAATAGTAAGATAGATTATTAAAACTCATTTCATATTCTCTACGTTCGGCAGCAAGCTTTCTTTGAGTCAAGAAAAAGTAATCAAAAGGACTAAATTTAACGGGACAAAAGTCCCCAAGATCAACCTTGGGAGGTATAGGTTCCTCCTTTGGTCCTTCATAATGCACAACCAATTCATCATTATAAGCATTCTTTTGACAGAACTTTGTAAGACTATATTCAAGAGAATATCCTCGCTCATTATTTCGAATAGCCAAATCATCATTAAGTTCAGAAATTCTATCAACTAAAACATTGGTAGGAACCTTTCTTCTAAGATTTTCATTGAAAGCAACATAATCTAGAGATTGAAAACGCATTATTTCTTCTTGATCAAAGAGGATAGCCTCTATGGGAGGACGGC
The DNA here is from genome assembly GCF_056163025.1 of Triticum urartu. Taxonomy (NCBI): domain Eukaryota; kingdom Viridiplantae; phylum Streptophyta; class Magnoliopsida; order Poales; family Poaceae; genus Triticum; species Triticum urartu. The sequence goes on along the minus strand of NC_141876.1, from coordinate 136,039,907 downwards.
AAGCGTCCACCCTATAATGCGCAAAGATTTCTTTGGCTTCTCTTATTATGAATCTAAACTCATGAGCCAAAAAGATAGTAGCGACACGCTTAACAGAAGAATGCTCAATATTAGAAAAGTCCAGAAAAATCCTTTGTATGGAAGGATGCATGTGCATGAATTGTCTTTCAAGTTCAACTACAAGCATGGCAATAGCGCCCGCAAGACTACTAGTTCTGTGAAGGATAGAACTACCCATAGAAGGTAAAGCACTGGCACAAGTAAAGAAATCTTGAATAACTCCTTTTCCAATAATATTACCACTACCAACACGGAATTTCTTTGTATGAAAGATGGTAGGTTCTTTAGCAGGAGTATCAGAATTTTCCATGATATTGTTATCGCTTATATTGGCGATAACTTCCCCAGTTTCAGACATAATGACAAGCAAGCAAACTAGAACACGAGCAAACAAGAGGCAAATAGAGAGGGAGGATAGGGAGAGAGAGGGCGAATAAAACGGCAAGGGTGAATTGGGGGGAGAAGAAAATGAGAGGCAAATGGCAAATAATGTAATGCGAGAGATAGGGATTGCGATGGGTACTTGGTATGTTGACTTTTTGCGTAGACTCCCTGGCAACGGCGCCAGAAATCCTTCTTGCTACGTATTGAGCTTGCGTTAGTTTTCCCCGGAGAGGAAGGGATGATGCAGCAGATTAGCATAAGTATTTCCCTCAGTTTTTGAGAACCAAGGTATCAATCCAGTAGGAGCCCACGCTCAAGTCCCTCGTACCTGCACAAAGCGATAGCTACTCGTAACCAACGCGATTAGGGGTTGTCAAGCCCTTCATGGTCACTTACGAGAGTGAGATCTGATAGATATAATATTTTTGGTATTTTTGATATAAAGATGCAAAGTAAAAAGTAAAAGCAAAGTAAAAAAGCAAAACAAGATTAAAGTGATGGAGATTGATATGATGAGAATAGACCCGGGGCCATAGGTTTCACTAGTGGATTCTCTCAAGAGCATAAGTATTCTACGGTGGGTGAACAAATTACTGTTGAGCAATTGACAGAATTGAGCATAGTTATGAGAATATCTAGGCATGATCATGTATATAGGCATCACGTCCGTGACAAGTAGACCGAAACGATTCTGCATCTACTACTATTACTCCACTCATCGACCGCTATCCAGCATGCATCTAGAGTATTAAGTTAAAAACAGAGTAACGCTTTAAGCAAGATGACATGATGTAGAGAGATAAATTCATGCAATGTGAAATAAACCCCATCTTGTTATCCTCGATGGCAACGATACAATACGTGCCTTGCTGCCCCTTCTGTCACTGGGTAAGGACACCGCAAGATCGAACCCAAAGCTAAGCACTTCTCCCATGGCAAGAACTACCAATCTAGTTGGCCAAACCAAATGGATAATTCGAAGAGACTTGCAAAGATAACCAATCATACATAAAAGAATTCAGAGAAGATTCAAATATTATTCATAGATAGACTTGATCATAAACCCACAATTCATCGGTCTCAACAAACACACCGCAAAAACAAGATTACATCAAATAGATCTCCACAAGAGAGGGGGAGAACTTTGTATTGAGATCCAAAAAGAGAGAAGAAGCCATCTAGCTACTAACTATGGACCTGAAGGTCTGAGGTAAACTACTCACACTTCATCGGAGAGGCTATGATGATGTAGAAGCCCTCCTTGATGACGGCCCTCTTCCGGCGGAGCTCCGGAACAGGCCCCAAGATGGGATCTCATGGATACAGAAAGTTGCGGCGGTGGAATTAGGTTTTTGGCTCCTGTTCTGATCGTTTGGGGGTACGTGTGTATATATAGGAGGAAGAAGTACGCCGGAGGAGCAACTAGGGGCCCACGAGGCAGGGGGCGCGCCCTAGGGGGGCGCCCCCACCCTCGTGATCGCCTCTTTTGTTCCTTGGAGCAGGGTCCAAGTCTCCTGGATCAGGTTCAGTGAGAAAATCACATTCCCGAAGATTTTATTCCGTTTGGACTCCGTTTGATATTCTGTTTATCCGAAACACTAAAATAGGCAAAAAACAGCAATCCTGGGCTGGGCCTCTGGTTAATAAGTTAGTCCCAAAAATAATATAAAAGCGGAAAATAAAGCCCATTATAGTCCAAAATAGTAGATAATATAGCATGGAGCAATCAAAAATTATAGATACGTTGGAGACGTATCACGCACCCCTACCTGGCGCGCGAAATGTCGGGTTTTGGGTTCCGGCAAAACCCTTAAGGTTCAAACACTGGGGTGCGTGCGAAGATCTTCCCCTACCTACTCACGCCCTCAACCTCGCCACGATCTCTAGCTTAGCTCGATGAACTCACAACACAAGAGACACAACATTTATACTGGTTCGGGCCACCTTTGTGGTGTAATACCCTACTCCAGTGTGGTGTGGCGGATTGCCTCTCGGGCTGAGGATGAACAGTACAAGGGGAAGAACAGCCTCCTGAGACAAGGTGTTCTTGTGCTTGGTGGGTGTGAGGATGGGTTGGATCTAGTCCCAGATGAGATGGCTGAGGCTCTCTTCTGGTTCTCGTTCTTGTTATTTTTCACTGTGGTGGCTAATCCTATTTATAGAGGCCCTGGTCCTCTCCCCAAATATTGAGCGGGAAGGGAGCCAACAACGGCCAATTTGAAAGGGGACAGCTAGTACAAGTTATCCTAACAAAAGTAGTCTTCGCCTGTCAAAGGCTCTGGTGGTGACGCCGCCTTGGGCTCCATGGTGACCTCCATCTTGCCGTCTTGCCGTCCTGCTGGTCTTGGTCTCGTTGCACCGATATGGAAACCTTTCCTTGACGCCTCGGTACTCTTCGCCTGTGCTTGCCTCCTTAGCACAAAAGAGGAAACAAGGACACTATGCGCGCTGGCGCCCGCCTGGTCTCGATCATCACACGTCATTGGAACCTCGCGAGGTTTGCCTGGCCTTGATCTCTCCGCCCCTCGCGAGCTAGCCTGGTGAGGCCGCTCCCGAGGAGGTCTTGTGTCGCGCGCCTTGCGAGGCTTGGCCCCTCACGAGGATCTTGAATGCTTGTTGATGAAGATGGGCCATACGAGCCCGCTTGCAGAGCCACGCCGCAGGCTGGCAAGTCTGGGGACCCCGTTCCCAGAACGCCGACAGGGGCTGTTGACAAACCTGGTGATACGATCACAAGGCCTTGTGGCCAGGCAGTAGTGGTAGAGGAGGACATGGTTGCGCACGCACATCTAGGCGACGGTGACCTTGGGACGAGACCCGGCACGACCACGGGTGTACTCGAGGTCGAACCCAACCACCTTGTACTTCTCCTCGGCAAGCAACAGCTCCATGATGTGGATGGAGTGCTCCACCCAGACCGGGTTGTCGGTGTACACCACCGAGAGCTCCCTGAACCTTCGATGGGTGTCCACCACAGCATGCATGGTGAACAGCTGCTCATCATCGGTAGCCGCTCGGAGCGCCATTGGAGCCGCACAGGATGCCCTCTAAGAATTTGTCATGGTGGGTGTGCTTCTTGCAATGGTGGGGCGTGATCGAAAGGTTGAAGAGACGGAAGGGTTAAATGGCTATTGTAATAAATGGGGGTCAACCGGCCTGTAATCGTCACGTCTTGTCACAGCGTTCATAGCGGAGGATTCCAGTGCACGCTTGACAACACCCCACCACACGTGTTTCATTTGACCACGCTGGGCTCGAAGAGGTGCCAAATGTATTGTCAGTGAGCATGTTCCTACGCTACCGCGCAGTTTACCGCGCAAGCTTCCCGCCCGGCTAGTTTGGCCACGCGTCGGCTAGAAGAGGGACAAATCGTGGGTGTTTATTGACAAAAAGCTTTGTAAAAACGTGTGGAATGACTCCGATCATAAGTTTACTCGTGGGTGAGGAGGTCAAAGTTACACAGAAGGGTGATGATGGACACTCGAGTGTGATAATTAATTATGTGCTCTACATGGCACATGGTTGAAGAAACCAATTGTGTGCAATAATGTCGAAGATCACAGTCGAGTTAGCTATACAGATCATGTGCTATGATATCAACAAGGTAAACAGATTCGAGAATGGTTAATAAAATCTAAGACCATTGCATATTAAGATCAAAATAGTGCTACTAATATACGAGTCTCATACGATGCCATTTCAACGATTGTACCACAAAAGCTCGAAATATTACAAGGTTCAAATTCCAGAGTTATATGGCTCAAATTCCAAGATTACAAGGTTCAAACTGATATTAGAAATGAAATTCAGCTCATCAGCCGCAAACGATCGCGTTGATCCACTGAACATGGATATCAGAGAGGTTCAAACTAACACTACCACTTCTAAGTCTGGTTTCAAAACCTCATAATTTTTGCAAAGGGGTCAGTCACAGAGAAGTCATGTATGGGGTTGACACGATGACTTCCGATTACTCTATCATCTGAAGTTCCAAATTGAAATTCAGCATTTTTAGAGCCTATTCCATTTTGCCGTAGCCGCCGGCGCTGATCAACAAACCATTCATTTTTGCAAAATAAATGTAGGGAAAACCTCATTACCTTCAACACCCTTGCTCTGACAACAAAGAACTTGGCGAATATAATCGTCGGTAAGGTCCCTCGGTAGGAGTTCAAAGTAATTTCTGAGAGATGCAGATCTAGGCATTCAACGTGATTGTTATATTGTATCATATTATCCACCACTAGGCCTAATCTTATCTGCAAAAAAGAAAACGTGTTAGTTCCCACATGCAGTTTTGAACACTACTACAGGCCTATTTGGTTTGCAGGATTTGTAAAATGCACTAACATGCCATCTTCGATCTGACATGATTAACATGGGCATTTGATTACAATCTAGAAAAATGTAGCCTTCTTCACAAGAGGTTGGAGTGGATGAAAAGTTCCCTTAGAAAACTAGTACAGATGAATTCAAAGAGAAATGCTTATGGACTGTAACCATATGGATCAAGCAACCAATATGGGGGGGGGACATGTGTGTACTCCAAAAGAATTCTTCAGAAATCGTAGTACATTGTCATTGTAAACTTGGAAAACGGTGTCACAAATTGAACTCCCTTATGGTTAACATTTAACAGGAAAGAAACATCACCTCGATATATAGCTTCTCTAGGCATGGAAAGCATCTTAGGAAACTGACAACTTTCTCCAAGTTGGGGCCGATAGATTCTAGTGCCAAGACCTTCACTGTGCGCAATTTCGGGGTCAAGCTTGTCGGAATCATTTTCTGGATGACAGACGAACATACATCTTCAAAATTAGAAATAATTTTAATTTGTAGAAGGAGAGGTAGAAGGCGGCTGTTGTGCCTGAACGGGTGTGGATCCAATAACAAGTTCGGAGTATTTGTTAGATGAGTATCCCACCACTGTCAATTTCGGCGTAGAAATGACATCGATTCTTATTGGACCTTCTTTATAAACTACAAGTAATCTCTCAAGTGCAGGTGTGTCCTCAATGACCATACCATGGTACACATCTTGTGATGTCTTCTTGCCGCACCAGCAACACACATTAATAGTTCGGAGAGTCATGGAGGTGATGTGGAAGCTACTCAACCCATTGATCGCCTGAAGATGAAGGTACTCAAGTGCAGTACAGCCACGGAGCAGGCGCTCCATGTCACCGTTTGGGAGGTAGACGGCGACGAGCTCGAGGTGCTTCAGTGGTGGTAGAATAAGAGCTGGCGTGTCATTAAGGGCGATGGCAGTTCCTGAACTTGGCGACGCACAGCGTGGGCGCAAGGCAGAGCGTGGACATAGGCTGCGAGCGCATATGCCCATCATCAAAAGTGAGCTCCTCGAGTTGATCTAGGGCAGGGGATCAGAACCAATTGTCAAGCTTGGCTTGATCCTTGCCATTGTAACGGAACTTGCCCATTCTAAGGCCTCTGGTTGGGCCAAGGTGACTGCCGAGGATCTTGGAGAACGCATCCAAGCTTTTCCGATAGCCATGACAGAGCTTGTGGGAGTCAATGAGGTCGAGAGGGGTGGAGTTCCATAGGGGGCGCCACCTCCGGGAAAGGACGGTTGTCCGCGGCCCATGTTTGATTGGGAGGAGGGAGATGATGACTGTCAACATATCATTGGGGAGGCTGCTGATGAAGTCTAGGCCTGCTGGAGTCGCTTGCATTTCTTGCTCGCCCTGCCTCCACTTGTTGGAAGCCCCGTTCTTCACCTCTGGCGTCTCCTTGTCAGCGACGCTTTCTGATAGAAGTTGGAGTATAGGGAATATTTAGTTAAAATAGGGTAATAGAAAAGTGTATTGGTAACTAGAAGTTATTAGGTAGGAATATAGTAAGAAAATGGAATAACAATGGTTGCTTAAATACTACACAATTCATTTGATATTGTTGGGTAGGTCAACATGCAGATACTTGAAAAGAAAACTTACTTTGAAAAAAGTCTGGACAGATGACATCGTCGGGGAAGTTAGCATATATCTCATGACCAGGCTCTTTTATGTGCAGTGCAATTTTAGTGCCAGCTTTCAGTGCATAAAACTTATAAATTTCTTTCCAAAGGCCAGTGCAAAAATAGGAGTCACCACGTTCATCAAGTCTTACATTATCAACGATTGGAAATCCATGGTTTGTGTTCAGTATGACATCCCTACAGTCTTGATTTATGTAAAGGGAAAGATTGTGCACTACAGATTCTATTGCATTGCAAGGGATGCGCTGCAGAAAATAGTAGGATTGTTAAAGAAAATATGGTAACATGCAAATATGGGCCCAAATTGAAAAAAACTATACAGCAGTTGAAATCGAAGGGAAAAAATCTATAATTAAATAAATAGGGTAAACATGATGTCGTGGAAATATGAGAATAATAGAAAGAACAATACATCATTAATTTTCTTAATATAGAAAGAAGAGAGGAAAATCCCCTTTTATGTATATGGTGCATGTGGCACATTTTATCCAAATGTAGCAATATTTAGTATATGTCCACGAAAGTAGGCCATGCCAACCGATTTAGGGTGAGATTGAACATACCGCGCGCATCCTCAAGTAATATGGTACGGTGATATGGAACTCCATGGATGTATGGCGGAGGCCGCAAAGTCTTGATGTGTCCACACATTGTACACTCTATGAATGAAAGAAAACCCTCAAATCATCTTGAATAAAAATGAATTCATGGCGATTTCGACCGGGTGATTAAAGAAGGCAGATGAACTGGGATAAGAGATGAGATAATATCTCATTAAATTAGTTACCTTGTTGTCCATGAGAAAGAACCCTCAGTACGGCGGATTCCCCAATCGAGCGGAGCTGGGTCGACCGCGAGCAGTGTCGAGAAAGTCGATGGTGATAGGCGGCAGCAAGCGGAAGTGGTGAAATGGGGTGGAGTTTGCCAGCAGCTTGGCGGCGGCGGCAGGCGGCGAGCTAAGTGGTTGCCGCTGCGATAGGAGGTGCCATGGATAGACGCAGAGGAGCTTGTGCAGGTGTGAATGGGGACCAGAGGGGGTGGCGAGCGGGGTGAGAGTTTTTGTGACGTGGGGATGGTGAGGGTTTTCTTTTTCTTTTCTGAATTGGGTGGTGAGGGTTTTCCGTCCCACAAAGAATTTCGGAGGCAACGGTTAGCTAGAGCCAACCGTGTGTGATTGATGCAATAGGAAAAATGAAAGTCATTGCACACGGTTCCAATTTTGGGAACCGTGTGTGATTGACATACTACCTCCGTCCTGGTTTATTGGTCCCCTTTGCAATTTGTACCAATTTTTGACCAAATATTTAACTAAGAAATGTTTATGCATGTGACCAAAAATTATATCATTGAACACTATGTTCAAATACGCATCCAACGATATAATTTGTGCTGACCTGCATTGACATTTTGTCAGTTAAATCTTTGGTCAAAATTTAACACAAACTACAAAGGGGACCAATAAACCAGGACGAAGGTAGATTCCATCAACCGAACTGATTGCATGCATATCCCGCAGTTAGACATAAGTAAATGTAGATTAAACATACTCAGACATAGATAATAAGCGTACACAAGCATAGTTCAACCATAAGTACATAGTTCAACCGTCATAAGCATACTCAAGTGTACATAGTTCGATCCCACATCTCATCTCATCTGTCGGCATGATCCTGAAGCTTCTCCAGGTACTCGGCGTACGCGTCGTGCGCCACCCTGCAAGAATACTTCTGCTTGAAGGAGCCAATGGCCCGTCCTCTTGCATGTGCCAGAACACTTTGATGCGCGTCATGAAGCTTGTGGTTGCAAAATGGGTATCGATACCGCCGTCCGAGGTCCTAATACGCATGTTATGCATTCCCGCATAAAGCTCCCTCAGGATTTGCCTCGTGTACCTCCTGTGCCATCTTCATCGTTGCTATCCACATCGTCAGACAACACCTATAAAAATAGTAAAACAAATTTGGCATTGAATAAATGTTTACATGCCGTGAAGTAGGGTTAGGAATTTATGGCTAGTTTTTATACATATCCATAGATTATGGTTCGATTTTTAAGCACAGTTGTTGGTGTCAAAACCGGCGGATCTCGGGTAGGGGGTCCTGAACTGTGCATCTAAGGCGGATGGTAACGGGAGGCAGGGAACATGATGTTTTACCCAGGTTCGGGCCCTCTTGATGGAGGTAAAACCCTACGTCCTGCTTGATTAATATTGATGATATGGGTAGTACAAGAGTAGATCTACCACGAGATCAGAGAGGCTAAACCCTAGAAGCTAGCCTATGGTATGATTGTATGTTGTCCTATGGACTAAAACCCTCCAGTTTATATAGACACCGGGGGGGGCTAGGGTTACACAAGGTCGGTTACAAAGGAGGAGATATACATATCCGTATTGCCTAGCTTGCCTTCCACGCCAAGTAGAGTCCCATCCGGACACGAGACGAAGTCTTCAATCTTGTATCTTCATAGTCTAACAGTCCGGCCAAAGGATATAGTCCGGCTGTCCGGAGACCCCCTAATCCAGGACTCCCTGAGTAGCCCCTGAACCAGGCTTCAATGACGATGAGTCCGGCGCGCAGTATTGTCTTCGGCATTGCAAGGCGTTTTCTTCTCCAATTTCCAAGTGTTTGTAAGAAGTGTCCGGTCCCATAAATGTTCGAATCTCTTGGCTTCTGTGCCCAATAAGGGCCATCTCCCACACATCGAATGAATACGAGGCACCAGGGCGTTTTTACACTTTCCCCCTAGCCAGATAAATAAATTGTCTATTAAAGGGATGGGGATTCTTAGATCCAATCCATACCATCCTCCCCCCAGCGAGAATCCATCAGAGCGCGTTTCAGAAAAATCCATTCCAGCATGGCCGACCTCCGCAGCTCCTCCTCCCGCCCCCGTAGCCCTAAGCCCGGTGATTGGGAGATGTGTTCAGTCCTGCATAGTCGATTAGTCGAACTGCAGACTAAGGGATTTCTCCCTTCGGCGTATGTGGTGCCTGTTCGAGCCGGGCTTGCCACCTACAATGGCGGGGAGCAAGCGGAGAGCTTTCCCTGTCCCTCCATGGGGGAATGGGTTTGCCTTGTTCCTTATTTACTAAGGGGACTCGAATTTCCAATTCATCTGTTTCTCCGCGGGCTCCTGGAGTTCTACGGCCTCTAATTACACAATATCACCCCTGCCTCCATTCTACATATCGCCGGCTATGTTGCTCTCTGTGAGTTGTTCCTGGGCTACGAGGGTCACTTCGAGCTGTGGAAAAGGCTATTTTGCCTCGTCCCTCGCACACAGAGGGAATCACTTTATCAAGTGGGTGGAGCCGAAATATGGCACATCGCCGATACCGGATACCTGTCCGGTACCCCGAAGAAGCCGTCTGAAGACTGGCCTTCAGAATGGTTTTATATGGAGGATGTTCCCCTTCCGGACCCTGTTCGGCGGGGTCTTCCTGAGTTCAACAATGCTCCTCTGAAGAAGCGCCGAAGTTGGCGCCCACGGAGCCCCCAGGCGGAAGACAACAGGGAAGTCCTCTATCTGATGAACCGGATCAAAGCACTGGCTCAATCAGGATTGGCAATAATCGAAGTTATGTCGATTTGCATAATGCGGGGAGTGCAGCCACTTCAATATCGTGGGCACCCCTTGTGGTGTTATAACGGGGCGGATGACGCCACCCATTGTGGGCGTAAGGGTCCGGACAATGCTGCCGCTCTAGCAAAAATTCTGTCCGGACTGTTCAAGGGTGAGGAAGAGGAATTCACCTGCATCAAGCCACGGGATGGATTCTCCATGTACAATCCTCCAAGCTGGGTAAGTTATATTTCCCTGCTCCCATTTTTCCCGCATTCTTTGTCATAAATATTCACCTTGCCATTTTGCGGCAGGAACTGCGAAAATCCATAAAGGAGGTCAGCAGCCCTTCTCCACAACCAGAGGACCCTGACCGGGCCCTCGACTCCGGACTTGAAGAAGATTCGGTTATCTCTGTGGAGCTGATAGACTGGCAATTCTATCAGTTAAGCTGCGACGATGCCATGGTGGCCATTACGGCCGACTATCCTGGACTGCTCCCTGCATCGCAAGTAAGAAAAACCAAAAAATCCTAACTCCAAAAACTAGGATCCCCTTTTAAACACTTCACCCACCATATACACGTGGCATTTTTTACAGGGAAGGCATTCGGGACGCCCTGCCGAACCCGCAGCAACTCGCCAACCAAAGGTGCCGAGGCCGGGTAGGCCAAAAAGGAAGGCACTCAAGACGGATACACCGGCGCAAAGGTATAAAAACCCCGCTCCTTGGTTGTCGTCTTTCTCAAAATGTAATGACACCCGTGTTTCTTTAATAGAAAAAACGCTCGCCGGAATATGTCCGGCGATGTTGCCGATCACGCCTCCACCAGTCGGGCGCCAGGACCGGACATAGAGGCGGAAGCCAATATGGGGCAGGTGCCGGATAATCCCCCTACAGAGGATGCAGATAGATTATCCGCTACTAACTCAGAAGTGGAAAGCGCCATGAATCATAGGTGCCGCTGGGCCGTACTCCGTGATGCTTGTTTCTCACCAGAGGCATTTGATGCCTTCAATTCTGGAGAGGCGTACCTCCGTGCCGCTCAAGATGGTCTAGCCAGAGCCACGGATCAGTATGTAAAGGATGTACGGGTGAGTGAATCTGGTGATTTATATGTATCAGTAGCCCCTGAGACTTGAAACAGTTAGCGGAACTGATTTAGGGATCATCTTTATTGTACAGGTTCTTACAGAGAAGAATACTAGGCTGTCCCAGGAGCTGGAGGAATGCAAGACCCAACTGCGGGCCGCTGTTGCTGCATTGCAGGAACAGAAAAAGCCTCCCGCTGGTAACATTTACTTTAAAGAATGATGGTTACAATATAGTGTGCGGCGTGGCTGCAGATCTAACAACAGATGTTGCAGATGAATCCGGAGAGACTCCGGAGGTCCAGCATGTTATGCGTCAGCTAGAGGCTGGCAAACGCGTGCTGACTGAAGTTAGGCGGGAGAAAAACAATCTCCAAGATGCCAATATTAAGCTGAGCGTGGAACTAAAAGACGTCCATGGCCAGCTTGCAGACTCCGAGAAGGAGAATAAGCGGCTTCAGCGCGGCATTTTCAGTAAGTGCTTGAACGAATCCTTTTAAAGGAGTTCGGCGAAGAAGTCGACTAATAGTGTTATGTCTGTAGGTATGCTGACGGGTCGTCCCGCGGAGGAAATGCTCGGGTCTGCGGGCGATCTTCTGTCCGAGCTGTCACATCTGCACGAACAAGTTCGGCAGGTGATGCAGGGTGTTGCCCAGGCCTTGTGGCCGTCCGTCTCCCTGCCAGAGGGCGTTGCCGAGCTTGCGGAGAAGCTCAAGGGAGCACGGTGGCGCTTCTGATTATGGAAGATATCCGCCTGCCGACAGGGTGCCAGAGAAGCCTGGGCCATGGTGAAGACGCGGTATACCAAGGCAGACCCAAATCACATGGCCGAAGTCGGACCTGTGGGGCCCGACGGAAAAGAGATCCCCGTTAGCTTAGTTTATGGGCAGGTAGAATTAGCCGCAAAGTATTCTCAACAGGATTGTAAGCTAGACCGCCTATTGGATGGTATAGAAGAGGAATTTAGTCAGTCTGCATGACTATGTAATTAAAGTGACATGTATAATGCCTTCTAGACGGATTGTAGATCATTTGTCGTTGCGGACCTTTTCGCTTCAACCTCCGGGCCCAATAGTCCGAAGTGTATCCGAATACCCGCTCAGTTATTTAAGAACCGGGGTATGCGTGGAGACCAAGCGTAGGGGTCATTAGTGCTTTATCAGACAAGTGCCCAACTAGTTATGTTATATTACATGGTTAGTAAGAAACATCTTCCAGGGAGAATAGTTCCATTAAGGGTTCCTTTCCCTGGGTAAGCATGCCCTAAAGTGCATGTCCAGACTGCGATAGGAAACACAGGAAAAACATCTAGGGGCAGATATGGACAATAAATAAAAATCATCTTTTGTTCACCGACCGAATATTCCCTTAAGAACGCTAGCTTTCGGCTTCACCCAGTCTGAGGTACACATCCGGCTGACCCGACAGTAACAATCGCAGGGGTGCTCCCCTTATGCCCTAGCCGAATTAACGGGAACGTAGGGCATAAATACAAGAGCCAGGCAACCCAGCTTGGCCAAAACTTAAGTCATATCGATGCATATAATGGTGAAAAAAGGTACATGCGGAAGTATAACACATGTGTGGGACATGAGGCCCAGATAAATAATTTAAGCTTCTGTGAAAGAAGCCCCCAGGTATGAAGAGTGCGGCTAGCGCATCTGTAATGTGTAGGCGAGGCACAAGGTGACCCTTGAAGGCCTAGAGAAATAATAAAAGAAAGAAAGAAAGAAAAACAAGACAGATAATGCATATGCGAAAAATGGACAAAGGGAGGGGACTAACTTAGAGTCCGGTGCTAGGCGTAGAATCTTCGGAGCCTGGCCGCGTTCCATGGGTTTGGCTCGAGTCGACTAATCGATGCATCCCGCAGTCGGTACGCTCCACCGGTCAGAACTTGGTCAATAATGAAGGGACCTTCCCATTTGGGCTCGAGCTTGTTCTTTTTCTTATCCGGCAGGAGTAGAACTAGTTCGCCAACGTTATAAGTTTTGGCCCGTACTTCTTTGCTTTGGTATCTGCGAGCCTGTTGCTGATAAAATGCGGAACGGGCTTTGGCTACGTCGTGCTCCTCTTCCAAGGTGTCCAGACTGTCCTGCCAATCGAGCTCGGCTTCTCTTTCTTCGTACATGCGCACTCGAGGTGAGTCATGAATTATGTCACAGGGCAAGACCGCCTCTGCGCCATACACCATAATGAAGGGTGTATATCCGGTACTATGATTCGGCATGGTCCGCAGCCCCCAGAGTACGGAGTCGAGCTCCTCTACCCAGTGCGTGTTAGACTCTGTTAAGGAACGCACTAATCTAGGTTTAATGCCGCTCATTATAAGACCGTTTGCTCGCTCGACTTGACCGTTGGTTTGTGGGTGATAGACTAAGGCATAATCGAGCTTGATGCCCATTTTGCTGCACCAGAGTTTTACCTCGTCGACCGTGAAGTTCGTGCCATTATCAATGATGATGTTGTGGGGGACGCCATAACGGTGTACAACCCCGGATATGAAGTCTATCACTGGTCCGGATTCGGCTGTTTTAATAGGTTTGGCCTCTATCCATTTAGTGAATTTATCCACCATGACCAATAAGTATTTTTTCTTATGGGTTCCTCCTTTAAGGGGTCCAACCATGTCAAGCCCCCAGACCGCAAAGGGCCATGTAATGGGGATTGTTCGGAGGGCGGTGGGTGGCATGTGGCTTTGATTTGCAAAGAGCTGGCAACCGGCGCAACGTTGGACCAAGTCCTGTGCATCTGCCCGGGCCGTTGGCCAATAGAATCCTGTACAGAAGGCCTTGCTTACAAGAGCCCGGGCTGCGGCATGATGACCGCCGAGTCCGGCATGAATTTCTGCCAAAAGATTCCGCCCTTCCTCTTCGGCGATGCACCTTTGAAGGACTCCGGTAGTGCTTTTTTGTACAATTCTCCCTCATGGACCCTGTAGGCCTTGGATCGCCGCACTATGCAGCGTGCCTCATTTTGGTCCTCCGAAAGTTCCTGTCTAGTTAGGTAGGCCAGGAATGGTTCTGTCCACGGGGCAATAATGGCCATTATTTCATGGTCTGAAGGTGTTATTTCGGTGGCGGAGCCTCAGATTGTGTCAGAGAGTTCGGTATTGGGTATTTTGGCCGGGTCCGGACTGTTGTTACCGGTGTCCCCTTCCCATACTACGGATGGCTTGAACAGCCTTTCCAAAAATATGTTGGGGGGACCGCATCACATTTTGCGCCAATGCGGGCGAGGATATCCGCCGCCTGGTTGTTTTCCCGAGCCACATGGTGAAATTCGAGCCCCTTGAACCGAGCTGACATTTTTAGGACTGAGTTTCGATAGGCCGCCATTTTTGGATCCTTGGCGTCAAAGTCTCCATTTATTTGGGATATTGCGAGGTTTGAATCCCCAGGCACCTCCAGGCGTTGAATGCCCATGGAGAATGCCATCCGAAGACCATGCAATAGAGCTTCGTATTCAGCTGCATTGTTGGAGTATGTATACAATATTTGCAATACGTACTGAATGGTATCTCCGGTTGGGGACGTTAGGACGACACCAGCCCCTAGACCAGCCAGCATTTTAGAACCGTCGTAGTGCATGATCCAATTGGAGTATGCGCCGTACTCTTTAGGGAGTTTGGCCTCCGTCCATTCGGCGACGAAGTCGGCCAATACTTGCGACTTAATGGCTCATCGAGGTTTGTATGTTATGTCGAACGGGAGGAGCTCAATGGCCCATTTGGCAATCCGGCCCGTAGCGTCGCGGTTGTTTATAATATCATTAAGTGGCACTTCCGAGGCTACTGTAATTGAACACTCTTGAAAGTAGTGTCGCAGCTTCCGCGATGCCATGAATACCGCATATGCTATATTTTGGTAATGCGGGTACCATGATTTGCATGGAGTGAGGACAGTGGATACATAGTATACCGGCTTCTGAAGAGGGAATTTATGTCCGTCCGCTTCTCGTTCGACAACGAGCACCGCGCTTACAACTTGATGAGTTGCCGCGATGTACAACAGCATTGGTTCGCCGATGTTTGGCGCGGCCAGGATTGGGTTGGTTGCCAAGATGGCCTTTATTTCTTCCAATCCGGCTGTGGCCGCGTCCGTCCACTCGAAGTGTTCGGTGCGCCGAAGGAGGTGATAAAGGGGTAAAGCCTTTTCTCCTAAGCGGGAGATAAAGCGGCTTAGAGCCGCCACGGATCCAGTTAACTTCTGGATTTGTTTGAGGTCTGTTGGGGTAGCCAACTATGACAAAGCTCAGATTTTCGCTGGATTAGCTTCAATACCTCTACTGGAGACAATGAAACCCAGGAGCTTTCCGGCTGGTACGCCGAAAACGCATTTTTCCGGATTGAGCTTGATGTCGTATGTTCGGAGGTTGTCGAATGTGAGCCTCAAGTCGTCTATCAAAGAGTCGACGTGTTTGGTTTTGACGACCACATCGTCTACGTATGCCTCTACTGTTTTGCCGATTTGTTTCTCCAGACATGTCTGAATCATGCGCTAATATGTTGCGCCGGCGTTTTTGAGCCCAAAAGGCATTGTGTTAAAATAGAAGGGACCGTATGGTGTGATGAATGCCGTTGTGGCTTGGTCGGACTCCGCCATCTTGATTTGGTGGTAACCGGAGTATGCGTCGAGGAAACACAATGACTCGTGTCCTGTGGTAGCATCAATGATTTGATCGATGCGTGGGAGGGGGAAGGGATCCTTTGGGCAAGCTTTATTGAGGTCTTTGAAATCGACACAAAGGCGCCAGGATTTGTCCTTCTTTGGTACCATCACCAGGTTTGCTAGCCAGTCTGGGTGTTTTATTTCTCTGATGAATCCGGCCTCCAATAACTTGGCTAGTTCCTCTCCCATGGCCTGTCTCTTAGGTTCAGAGAAACGCCGAAGAGCTTGCTTGACCGGCTTGAATCCCTTTAGGATATTGAGGTTATGCTCGGCCAGCCTGCATGGGATTCCTGGCATGTCTGAGGGATGCCAGGTGAATATGTCCCAGTTCTCGCGCAGGAACTCTCGTAGTGCGGCGTCCACAGCGGGGTTTAACTGTGCCCCGATGGAGGCTGTTTTTGTAGGGTCCGTTGGGTGGACTTGGAATTTGACTATTTCATCCGCTGGTTTAAAAAAGGTGGACTTGGGTCTCTTGTCGAGTATCACGTCGTCCCTGTCCACTGTGGTGTGTAGCGTGGTTAATTCCTCGGTCGAGAGGGCTTCGGATAATGCTTCGAGGGCCAATGCAGCTGTTTTGTTTTCGGCGTGGAGTGCTATGTTCGGATCGCTGGCGAGAGTGATGATTCCGTTGGGCCCGAGCATTTTGAGCTTCATGTACCCGTAATGGGGTACGGCTTGGAAGATTGTGAACGCCTCCCGTCCTAAAAGAGCGTGATAACCACTGCTGAACGGGGCCACTTGGAATGTAATTTCTTCGGACCTGTAATTATCCGGCGTGCCGAATACCACATCTAGTGTGATTTTCCCAGCACAGCGTGCTTCCCGACTGGGGATGATTCCTCTAAAGGTTGTGCTACTTTGCTCGATGCGGTTCCAGTCTATTTCCATCTTTCGAAGAGTTTCCTCGTAGATGAGGTTTAATCCGCTGCCGCCGTCCATGAGTACTTTGGTGAGTCGAAAGCCGTCCACGATTGGACTGAGGACCAGTGCGGCTGGTGCTCGGGCTGTTCGGAATTTAAGTTCGTCACTGGCATTGAAGGTAATAGCCGTGTCACTCCATGGATTTATTGCTGCTACGTGGCAGATTTCGGTCATGCTGCGGAGTGTTCGCTTGCGCCTATTATTTGATGCAAAGGTCTCAAAGACTGTTAACACCGTATTGTTATCCACGGGATGGTGCTCTGTGGTATTTGGGAGAAGAAGATCCTCACCACTTTTGGCCACCTACCGGAGTATCCAAAATGCTCTAAGGTTGTGCGTTGGTATTGTATCCACTGTACTATGAATTTTGCAGGGTCAGTTGAGCCATCCCTCCAGTACGGTTCCATGCCCTATAGAGGGTTTTTGCTTTTTGGTAGTTGACCCGGGTGTATTGTGATAATGCACCCTTTTATTTCGGACTGGGTTTGTATTCAGGGCCGGAATATCCCAAAAATTTGTTTCGGTTTTCCAGGCACTTTCCATCGCACAATACTTTCGTACTATGGACGCCAAGTCAGCGAAGCATGTTATCTCACGGCAATTTATGGCGTTAAGGATTCCCTTGTCCGTGCAATTATTGCAGAAAAATAGGATTGCGTCTTCCTCGCGACAGTCCTTAACCTTGTTCATCGCAAGGAGGAATCTGGCCCAATAGTGATGTGCTATTTCCTGGGGCTCTTGCCTGATGTGGGAAAGATCGCTTATGTTTGGGTGGGTGGGTGGAATTGAATCGAGCCCTTACCCGATCTGGGATCCAGGGGCCGAGGAGTTTCCAATTTTGGAAGTTCCGGTTCCTGGGTGTTACCCGATAATCCTAGCCCGCTGCCTGACTCTAAGTTCAGGGATTGGATGTTGTCCTCCCGCGAACGGGCGTCCGGCTCGGAGAGCTCGGGAATCCAGACATAGTTGGTCCTCAAGATAGAGGAAAGGTCACCGCATTGTTCCTCCACCACTGCAATATGATGGGTGACCGGTGGACAGTTAATCTCCCTTTGATCGGGTTTAAGCCCAATCCGGTCATAGTCCATAGCGACTCCCAAGGCGGCGATGTGATCCAAGAGCTCGTTTAAGGAGGTGAGCTCCATTGGATCCATCTGTTCGGCGAGTGCCGATTTGACGTGGTGGCTATTTTCAATGACCCGAGAATCATCGTTGGCGTGGCGGCCGAACAGGCGGTCATGATGAAACCGCCTAGCCGGAGAGTTTGGCCGACAGCCAAAGCTCCCCCAACAGTAGTACCGTCTTTAAAGACGAGACGAGACATCCTTCCTTCTGGCGACGACACAGAGGAACTCTCAATGAAAGCACCAATATCGGTGTCAAAACCGGCGGATCTCGGGTAGGGGTCCCAAACTGTGCGTCTAAGGAGGATGGTAACAGGAGGCAGGGAACACGATGTTTTACCCAGGTTCGGACCCTCTTGATGGAGGTAAAACCCTAGATCCCGCTTGATTAATATTGATGATATGGGTAGTACAAGAGTAGATCTACCACGAGATCAGAGAGGCTAAACCCTAGAAGCTAGCCTATGGTATGATTGTATGTTGTCCTACGGACTAAAACCCTCCGCTTTATATAGACACCGGGGGGGTGGGGCTAGGGTTACACAAGGTCGGTTACAAAGGAGGAGATATACATATCCGTATTGCCTAGCTCGCCTTCCATGCCAAGTAGAGTCCCATCCGGACACGAGACGAAGTCTTCAATCTTGTATCTTCATAGTCTAACAGTCTGGCCAATGGATATAGTCCGGCTGTCCGGAGACCCCCTAATCCAGGACTCCCTCAACAGTCGTCTATGTACAGACCAATCTTGAAGAAAATAATGGCACAAACATATATGTAGGTCATTCAAAATCAATTGTCAAGTCCTGGATAGGAATTATTAGCACGAACACTAACCCTAGTCGGATTACTAGGAGAAATCATTTGCACAGATGAAACAACTAATTAATCACTTATCACTTGTACCATTCAAGCAATCAATATACTACACGGATCTAATGAAACTTACTCAGATTTCATGGATTGGG
Organism: Triticum urartu; assembly: GCF_056163025.1. Taxonomy (NCBI): domain Eukaryota; kingdom Viridiplantae; phylum Streptophyta; class Magnoliopsida; order Poales; family Poaceae; genus Triticum; species Triticum urartu. Next base: position 136,021,130 of record NC_141876.1, on the reverse strand, counting down.
AGAACATAACCATAGGATTTCTATTCCAAAAAGGGGGAGGCAGGAGTAACCAGAGAAACCCTATGATCTATTTGACACATAAATGGGTATAGATGACTAATCAGTTGTCTGTCGTCGCCGGAGTGGTCATCGGAGTCGTCGCCGGGGTCGTTGCCCAAGTCGTCACTAGAGTCGGTGTGGAACTCCGCCTCCTGCTGTGGAACCATGATGCCGTTGATGACGTAAGGGTGCAACTCTACCTCGCCGGCGGTGATGACAACCTTTGTCTCCATCTCCACGCCGTGCTCCGGTGCTTCAGCGGCCCCGGCGTCACCACTCCCTCCGATGGGGCGCTTCAGCCGCATCCTCATACACTGATGGCTTTGAGGACTAAGAGTGGCGTCGAGGATGCAAGCGGAGAGAGAGGATTGTGTGTGTGGTGAGGATGGGGGGTGCGGCCGCTCGGGCGCACCATTAATATGGAGTAGTGGGAGTAGTGGGAGAGAGAGTCAAACGACGGTCAAACCACTGGCTCACCTCCTGGTGAGCCTGTGCAGAGGACTGCTGGCATGCCTACCGTCATTTCACACATCTACTCGCACGCCTCCCGATGACACTGCGCAGCAAGCACGCCTCCACCAATTCATTGCTACTTCTTGAGCTTGCGTTGGTTTTTCCCTTGAAGAGGAAAGGGTGATGCAGCAAAGTAGAGTAAGTATTTCCTTCAGTTTTGAGAACAAAGGTATCAATCCAGTAGGAGACAATGCACAAGTCACCGAATACCTACAAACAAACAACAACTTGCACCCAATGCGATAAAGGGGTTGTCAATCCCTTCACGGTTACTTGCAAAGGTGAGATCAGATAGAGATAGATAAACGGTAAAGTAAATATTCTTGGTATTTTTGGTTTATAGATCGGAAACTAGTATGATGGAAACTAGAACTTGTATGATGGAAAATAGACCCCGGGGCCATAGGTTTCACTAGAGGCTTCTCTCATGATAGAAAATAATACGGTAGGTGAACAAATTATTGTTGAGCAATTGATAGAAAAGCTCAAAGTTATGATGATATCTAAGGCAATGATCATGAATATAGGCATCACGTCTGTGTCAAGTAGACCGAAACGATTCTGCATCTACTACTATTACTTCACACATCGACCTCTATCCAGCATGCATCTAGAGTATTAAGTTCGTAAAGAATGGAGTAATGCATTAAGCAAGATGGCATGATGTAGAGGAATTAACTCAAGCAATATGATGAAAACCCCATCCTTTTATCCTCGATGGCAACAATACAATACGTGCCTTGCTGCCCCTACTATCATTGGGAAAGGACACCGCAAGATTGAACCCAAAGCTAAGCACTTCTCCCATTGCAAGAACAACCAATCTAGTTGGCCAAACAAACCGATAGTTCGAAGAGAATGACAAAGATATCAAATCGTGCATATAAGAATTCAGAGGAGATTCAAATAATATTCATAGATAAGCTAATCATAAATCCACAATTCACCGGATCTCGGCAAACACACCAAAAAAAAGGATTACATCGAATACATCTCCAAGAACATGAAGGAGAACATGGTATTGAGAATCAAAGAGAGAGAAGAAGCCATATAGCTACTAGGTATGGACCTGTAGGTCTGAGGTAAACTACTCACGCTTCATCGGAAGGGCAATAGAGTTGATGTAGAAGCCCTCCGTGATCGAATCCCCCTCCGGTAGGACGCCGGAAAAGGCCCCTAGATGGGATCTCACGGGTACAGAAGGTTTCTACGGCAGAAAATTGTTTTCGCGGCTCCCTTGGTTGGATTGGGGATATATGGGAATATATAGGTGAAGAAACTAGGTACGGAAGTGCGTGAAGGGCCCACAAGGGTGGGGTTGCGCCCTATCCCCTGGGTGTGCCCTCCGTCCTTGTGGTCGTCTCGTGGCTCCTCGACTTCATCTCCGAGTCTTTTGTTTGTCTTCTAGTCCAAGAAAAATCACCGTGAAGGTTTTATTCCGTTTGGACTCCGTTTGGTATTCCTTTTCTACGAAACTCTAAAACAAGGAAAAAAACAGAAACTACATGATCATGCAAAGCAATATGACAATGATGGAGCGTGTCATAATGAACGGAACAGTGAAAAGTTGCATTGCAATATATCTCGGAATGGCTGTTTTGAGGAAGGATGTGTGGTGGGTTTATGATACCGGCGAAAGTTGCGCGGTACTAGAGAGGCTAGCAATGGCGGAAAGGTGAGAGTGCGTATAATCCATGGACTCAACATTAGTCATAAAGAACTCACATACTTATTGCAAAAATCTATTAGTTATAGAAACAAAGTACTACACGCATGCTCCTAGGGGGATAGATTGCTAGGAAAAGACCATCGCTCGTCCCCGACCGCCACTCATAAGGAAGGCAATCAATAAATAAATCATGCTCCGAATTCATCACATAACGGTTCACCATACGTGCATGCTACGGGAATCAAAAACTTTAACACAAGTATTTCTCAAATCCACAATTACTCACTAGCATGACTCTAATATCACCATCTTCATATCTAAAAACAACCATAAGGAATCAAACTTCTCATAGTATTCAATGCACTTTATATGAAAGTTTTTATTATATCCCTCTTGGATGCCTATCATATTAGGACTAAATTTATAACCAAAGAAAATTACCATGCTGTTTAGAGACTCTCAAAATAATATAAGTGAAGCATGAGAGTTCATCAATTTCTATAAAATAAAACCACCGCCGTGCTCTAAAAGGTATAAGTGAAGCACATAGAGCAAAATTGCCCAGCTCAAAAGATATAAATGAAGCACATAGAGCATTCTAAGAAATCACGATTCATGTGTGTCTCTCTCAAAAGGTTTGTATGGCAAGGATGATTGTGGAAAACTAAAAAGCAAAGACTCAAATCTTACAAGACGCTCCAAGAAAAACACATATCATGTGGTGAAAAAAAATATAGCCTCAAGTAAAGTTACCGACAGACGAAGACGAAAGAGGGGATGCCTTCCGAGCATCCCCAAGCTTAGGATCTTGGTTGTCCTTGAATATTACCTTGGGGTGCCTTGGGCATCCCCAAGCTTAGGCTCTTGCCATTCCTTATTCTATAGTCCATCAAATCCTTACCGAAAACTTGAAAACTTCACAACACAAAACTCAAACAGAAAATCTCATAAGCTCTGTTAGTAAAACAAAATAAATCACCACTTTTGGTACCGTTGTGAACTCATTCTTTATTGATATTGGTGTAATATCTATTGTATTCCAACTTTTCCATGGTTCATACCCCCCCTCCCGATATTAGCCATAGATTCATCAAAATAAGTAAACAACACATAGAAAACAGAATCTGTCAAAAACAGAACAGTCTGTAGCAATCTGGAGATTTCGAATACTTCTGTAATTCCAAACATTCTGAAAAAATAGGACAATCTAAGAAATTTGTTTATTAATATTCTTCAAAATAATTAGTATTTTATCGCGCTTTTGCTAATAAATGAAAATTAGTCTCCTAGGCGCAAATTTTTTTGTTTTTCAGCAAGATCAAATCAACTATCACAGTAAGCTATCCCAAAGGTCTTACTTGGCACAAACACTAATTAAAACACAAAAACTACTTATAACAAGAGGCTATATAAATTATTTAATTCAAAACATTACCTAAAAATCAAGAACAAAAATAGAATTGGGTTGCCTCCCAACAAGCGCTATTGTTTAACGCCCTTAGCTAGGCATAAAACATGAATAGATCTAGGTAATGTTATCTTTGGCACGCAATCCATAAGTGGCTCTCATAATAGATTCATAAGGCAATTTAATTTTCTTTCTTGGGAAGTGTTCCATGCCCTTCCTTAACGGAAATTGAAATCTAATGTTTACTTCTTTCATATCAATAATTGCACCAATAGTTCTAGGGAAAGGTGTACCAAGAATAATAGGACATGTAGGATTGCAATCTATATCAAGAATAATTAAATATATGGGCACATAATTCCTATTTGCAACAATAAGAACATCATTAATCCTTCCCATAGGTTTCTTAATAGTGGAATCCACAAGATGCAAATTTAAAGAACAATCATCAAATTCACGGAAACCTAACACATCACATAAAGTTTTTGGAATCGTGGAAACGCTAGCACCCAAATCACACAAATCATGGCACTCATAATATTTAATATTAATCTTAATAGTAGGTTCGCACTCATCATAAAGTTTCCTAGGGATAGAAACTTCCAACTCAAGCTTTTCTTCAAGAGATTGCATCATAGCATCAATGATATGTTTAGTAGAAGCTTTGTTTTGATTATTAGCATGAGGAGAATTAAACATAGATTGCAACAAGGAAATACAATCTATTAAAGAATAATTTTCATAATTAAATTCCTTGAAATCCAAAAGAGTGGGTTCATTTCTACTTAAAGTTTTGACCTCTCCAATCCCACTTTTATCAATTTTTGCTTCAAGATCTAAAAACTCTGAATCATTGGGACGCCTTTTAACTAAAGTTGACTCATCTCCAGTCCCATCTTTATCAAGATTTATATTGGAAAACAAAGATTCAATAGGAGTAACATCAATCACTTTAAGATCTTCATCATTATTTTCACGGAAACTAGAAGAACATGTCTTTACAAACCAATCTTTTTTAGCACGCATCTTAGCGGTTCTTTCTTTGCACTCATCAATGGAAATTCCCGTAGCTTTGAGAGACTCATTGATATCATGCTTATGCGGAATATATCTAAGTTTCAAAGAAACAACATCAACAGAAATTCTATCCATGTTCCTAGACAAATCATCAATCTTAAGCAATTTTTCTTCAATCAAAGCATTGAAATTCTTTTGCGAACTCATAAATTCTTTAACACTATTCTCAAAATCAGAGGGCAACTTATTATACTTTCCATAAGAATTGTTGTAGGAATTACTAGGAAATGGCCTAGGATTAAAATTACCTCTATACGCGTTATTACCAAAATTGTTCCTACCAACAAAATTAACGTCCATAGATTCATTATTATCTTCAGTCAAAGTAGACAAAGGCATATCATTAGGATCAATAGAAGCACTCTTGCTAGCAAACAATTTCATAAGCTCATCCACATTTCCACTCAAAACAATCTCTTCAATCGCATGCACTTTTTTATTACTGGAAGATCGTTCAGTATGCCATTGACCATAATATTATCTAGGAGTTTAGTTGATTCTCCTAAAGAAATTTCCATAAAAGTACCTCCCAGTGCCGAATCTAAAAGATTTCTAGAAGCAAAATTCAATTCGGCATAATTTTTTTGTATAATCGTCCACAAATTCAAACCATGAGTAGGGCAATTTCGTATCATCAATTTCATCTTCTCCCAAGATTGTACAACATGTTCATGATCTAGTTGCTTAAAATTCATAATATCGTTCCTAAGCGAGATGATCTTAGTGGGAGGAAAGTACTTGGAAATAAAAGCATCTTTACACTTCTTCCATGAATCAATACTATTTTTAGGAAAAAATGAAAACCAAGTTTTAGCACAATCTCAAAGCGAGAACGGAAATAGCTTCAATTTAACAATATCATTATCCACATATATTTTCTTTTGCATATCACACAAATCAACGAAATTATTAAGATGGGATGCATCATCTTCACTTGGAAGGCCGGAGAATTGATCTTTCATAACCAGATTTAGCAAAGTAGCATTAATTTCACAAGATTCCGCATTAGTAGTGGGAGCAATCAGACTACTAATAAAATCATTATTATTGGTGTTGGAAAAGTCACACAATTTGGTATTCACTTGAGCCATCGTGACAAAGCAAGCAATCCAACGCACGAGCACACAAGAAGCAAGCAAAGAAGACGAATGGAAGAGGGGCGAAGAAAAGGCAATTTTTTGAAAATCATTTTAGAAGTGGGGGAGAGGAAAATGTGAGGCGAATGGCGAATAATGTAATGGAAGAGATGAGAGTTTATGATGGGTACTTCGTATGTCTTGACTTGGCGTAGATCTCCTCGGCAACGGCGCCAAAACTTATTCCTGCTACTTCTTGAGCTTGTGTTGGCTTTTCCCTTGAAGAGGAATGGGTGATGCAGCAAAGTAGAGTAAGTATTTCCCTCAGTTTTGAGAACCAAGGTATCAATCCAGTAGGAGATAACGCACAAGTCCCCAAATACCTGCACAAACAAACAACAACTTGCACCTAATGCGATAAAGGGGTTGTCAATCTATCGGCGTTCTGGGAACTGGGGTACCCAGACTTGCCTGCCTGCGGCCCATGACATGGCTCCATCGATGGCCCAGTACGGCCCATCTTCAACATCAACAACTCAAGACCCTCGCGAGGTGGATGACACCAAGAACTCCTTCGAGGGGGCTCCCCAGGCTGGCTCCCAAGGAGCGGAGATATCAATGCAAGGTGCACCTCGCGAGGTTTGTATGACGTGAGCCATGACAACCAAGGCCAGGCGGGCACCAGCGGGTGCAATGTACTAGTTTCCTCTTTGGTGCTAAGGAGGAAAGCACAGGTGCGGTGTAACGCCCACGCTGCGGCTATATCTCCACGTGTTGAAGCACGACTTAGAGGCATAACCGCATTGTAAGCAATGTCGCAAGTGGGGTAATCTTCACACAACCCATGTAATGAATAAGGAAAGAGATACATAGTTGGCTTACAATCGCCACGTCACTCAATGGCATAAATATAGCATTACAATCATCCAGATACAATCAAGGTCCGACTACGGAACCAAAATAAAGACAACCCCAAATGCTACAGATCCCCGATCGCCCTAACTGGGCTCCACTACTAATCAACTGAAAACGGAACAACATAACGAACACGATCTTCATCGAGCTCCTCCTTGAGCTCGGTTGCGTCACCTGCACGGTATCGTCGGCACCTGCAAACTGGTTTTGGAAGTAATCTGTGAGTCACGGGGACTTAGCAATCTCACACCCTCGCGATCAAGACTATTTAAGCTTATGTGTAGGAAAAGGTATTTGAGGTGGAGCTGCAGCAAGCACTAGCATATATGGTGGCTAACATACGCAAATGAGAGCAAGAAGAGAAGGCAAAGCACGTTCGAGAATCTATGATCAAGAAGTGATCCTAGACTACTTACGTTCAAGCATAACTCCAACACCGTGTTCACTTCCCGGACCCCGCCGGAAAGAGACCATCACGGCTACACACGTGGGTGATGCATTTTAATTAAGATAAGTTTCAGGTTTTCTACAACCGGACATTAACAAATTCCCATCTGCCCATAACCGCGGGCACGTCTTTCGAAAGTTCAAATTCCCATCTGTCCCAACTTAGCCCATCACAAGCTCTCACGGTCAACGAAGGATATTCCTTCTCCCAAGACAACCCGATCAGACTCGGAATCCCGGTTACAAGACATTTCGACAATGGTAAAACAAGACTAGCAAAGCCACCCAGATGTGCCGACAAATCCCGATAGGAGCTGCACATATCTCGTTCTCAAGGCACACCGGATGAGCAAGACGTCGGGTTGGCATAAACCCTAGTTGCCCAGGGGGCGCCGGACATCGCTCAGGTTGGACCAACACTTAGAGAAGCACTGGCCCAGGGGGGTTAAAATAAAGATGACCCTTGGTTGGCCGACCCAAGGGAAAACAAGTCTAGGTGGCAAATGGTAAAACCAATGTTGGGCCTTGCTGGAGGAGTTTTATTCAAGGCGAACTGTCAAGGGGTTCCCATTATAACCCAACCGTGTAAGGAGCGCAAAATCAAGGAACATAACACCGGTATGACAGAAACTAGGGCGGCAAGAGTGGAACAAAACACCAGGCATAAGGCCGAGCCTTCCACCCTTTACCAAGTATATAGATGCATTAATTAAATAAGAGATATTGTGATATCCCAACAATAATCATGTTCCAACAAGGAACAAACTCCAATCTTCACCTGCAACTACCAACGCTATAAGAGGGGCTGAGCAAAGCAGTAACATAGGCAAACAACGGTTTGCTAGCACAGGGTGGGTTAGAGGTTTGACATGGCAATATGGGAGGCATGATAAGCAAGTGGTAGGTATCGCAGCATAGGCATAGCAAAAGAGCGAGCAACTAGCAAGCAAAGATAGAAGTGATTTCGAGGGTATGGTCATCTTGCCTGCAAAGTTCTCCGAGAAGACGAAAAGCTTGATCCTCGTAAGCGTACTCAACGGGCTCTTCGATCACGAACTCATCTCCTGGCTCTAAAGCAAGAACACAAGCAAAGGGAGACACAATCAACCACAGTGCAATGCGCAAGCATCATGATGCAAAACATGGCATGATATGCGGGATGTAATATGCAATGCATATGCACGTTTCGGAAAGGAAAGGTTGAACCTAGCCTCAACTTGGAAATCCAAGAGTGCCACTGGAAAGAAGAGTTGATTTCGGTCGAAATCGATATAAAGATCACCGGAATCGGATGCACGGTTTGCAAATGACAACCAAAACAAATATGACACCGATCTGCGATTAACAGCATGAGGCCATCTAAATGCATCAAAAACAACAAGCTACATCACTCTAACATAGAAAAAAAATACATGGCAGGGATCCGCTCAAGATGCTTGACAAAAGATGAACACTGAGCTACGGCTAATTCACTCAAGATGCTTGACAAAAGATGAACACTGAGCTACGGCTAATTCACTCAATAGCAGGTTCAAACAAGCATGGCAATAGAGCGAAAGATATCAGGTTACAGACTTAGTGAAAATAACATGTCAGTAATTAACATCAGGAAGCAATGTTTAGAGCAAGATATCAACATGCTACAAGAACATAACATGGCAAAGCAAGGCATGGCATGAAGTTACTCAAAGCATACAACAAAAGTCCCTTACTGACCATAAGCCAAAAGGGATCAGAAAATACAATGGCAACCATGTGAACATAGCAACTTTCGTTAACAGATTCAGACTTGGTAGAAAACTGGAACATGGCAAAACAGATATCAAGTAGGCATGTTTATGAGCTCGATGCACTCACCACAAGGCATTGCATGCCAAACTAAGCATACACCCAGCAAGTAGACATGGTATAGAAGCTAAACATGGCAAGAACAACAACATAGCATGCATGGATCAACTACAACATTCTCGGCAACAATGCTTAACACGTAAACATTCTGCCAGGAAAATTTTATAGCAAAAGTAGAGCTCGATTGACTCAAGCTAGGGTGCTCCATAAATGCAAACAAAGACATGGATGGATAGGGCACCACAATATCTACAAAACATCCTTACTGATCATGCTCAAAAGAGGCATGGATCACTCTTTAGCAACATGAATACATGGCATAAAAATATAATCAGGGAAATGACTAAGAAGATTTCTAAGTCCCTGAAATCAGCAACATTACGAGGGCTACTTTGCATGCTTGTGCTGGACAACAGAGATCACAAAAATACATGGCATACACCCCTGTAAAGATGACATGGCATACTTCAAAACACATGTAGGGCTCAAGTTCATAGGAGGCACACATTAATCATGGAAAAAATGACAAAAGTCCAATTGCTGATAAGAATCTGAAACTAATATAAACTAGCACTCTTGCAACAGCATTTAGGGCATCAAGATGAGCTCAAATGAACATGGTGCAATGGAATGAAATGAAGTACCCGTCGAGACGAACAATTCGATATGCCACACGCACGAATTAGAGCAACACACAAGAAGTTATGGAATGATGAACAGAGGCATATGAATCTGGAAACTTCGGGGACTTAGTGAAATTTTACCTCCGCGAAAAGTCAACGCGGGATCAAGCGGAGTGGGACGGCGCGGTGCGGGAGGGATCTGGCCGTTTGGTTGGAGGGATGGGTGGATCTCGTCCACCCCGACGAGATCGCCGGAGTTGGCCGGAGTTGCGCCGGATACAGAGAAGAAGACGCTCGGGGAGGTGCAGGGGTGTGGGATCCGGCGGAGGAGGTCGGCGGGAGGCCATGGCAGGTGCGGCGGCGAGCTCCTGGGCACCAGGCAGGGGCGGCGGGCGCGCACGCCGGCCGGAGCGGCCTGCCGGCGTCGAAGGGCGGCGAGCCCGAGCCGGGTCAGGACCTCGCGCGAGGAGGCGCGGTGGTGGCGGCCGGAGGTGGAGCGCGGCGCGCAGGGCGGCGCGTCGGGCGGCGGAGTGCCTCGGGTGGCGCGCAGCGCGATGACGAACGCCGGCGAGTCGGCGGGATGCTCCTGCAAAGTCCGGCAAAGGGCGCGGCGGCGGCGCGCAGACCGGTGACGCGGGCTCTCGCGATGGCGGCCCGGGCCCCGACGGGCTTCAGCGGGCTTTCCCCGGTCCTGGGCGGGCCGCGGAGGAGAGAGAAGGCGGCGGTGGGATGGCGGCGGGGTGACGTGGCGCGTCTGGATTGGCTGCGGAGGCGGCTGCGGCTGAGGTGGCGCACTCCGATTGGTCGGAGTGATGTGGCGGCGGGGTGGACGCGTCCGGCGGCGGAGTGGACATGTCCGGTGGCGCGTGGAGGAAGGAGGTTAGGGTTTCATATGCGCGAAAAATCCGGGAGGCACACAAATATATAGGTAGAGGGAGCTAGGAGAGTCCAAATGAGATGCGGTTTTTGGCCACGCGATCGTGATCGAACGACCGAGATGATGGAGGGGGTTTAGGTGGGTTTTGGGCCACATTGGAGAGGTGTTGGGCTGCAACACACACGAGGCCTTTACGGTTCCTCGGCTAACCGTTGGAATACCAAACGAAGTGCAAATGGCACGAAACTTGACAGGCGGTTTACCGGTAGTAAACCAAGGCCGCATGACAAGTCTCGGTCCAATCCGAGAGCGTTTAACACCCGCACACGAAAAGAGGTAAAAGGAGACGCCGGAGGACATAGGAGCGCTGGATTGCAAAACGGACAACGGGGAAAATGCTCAGATGCATGAGACGAACATGTATGCAAATGCGGTGCACATGATGACATGATATGAAATGCATGACATGCAAGCAAATGACAAGGCAACAACAGCGAATAACTGGAAGACACCTGGCACATCGGTATCGGGGCATTACAACACTCCACCACTACGAGAGGATCTCGTCCCGATATCTAGAATGGCACTGGAGGGAAAACGGAAGAGAAAGAGAAGAGGTAAAACTAAGTTGCTTCTTTGACAAACGAGTGAAACCAAAGAACCTTAAAAAGGTTAAACCAATTCGAGAAAATAATACAACGGAGATGAGCGAAGTTGAAGACACTCCGTCGGAAAAGAGGAGCAAGGAAGAACAAATAAGGACAGCACTCCGGTTGAAAAGTGATGCAAGACTTGATAAGATGAAAAGTACTTGAGCAGAGGGCACAACACTCCAGTTAAAAGGATAAGCATGAAAAGATCATGATCTTCACAATTCTAGATGATGACTGAAAAGAGCAACATCACAAAGCCTTCGGAAGAAATGAAAGAATGGAATGGACGGAGGGAAACAAGATCTTGAGAGAGCACGCTTACAACAAATGCTGGAACGGAGTTGTTGGATTATCGACAACGAAAGGATAAGCTTTAAGTGGGCTTATGGAAAATATCTCAAAATTATGAGGTGAAATTCTTCCACTAATGAAAAAATAGATTGGCTTGATATCAAGAAGGAGACGAGAAACTTATTCACCGGGAGGATAAATGAAGAACTTGAGTCATTTATAAGCACCATAAATAGCAACAATCCTTAGGGAAGGCTTTAGGTGAAATATAACCCAAGATAACTCCAATGACGAGATTGGTTGATTTAAAATGCCTCATTCTTGATAACTTGTGAATCATGAAACACGAAGGAAAATTATCAACAATGACATAACACCACCTCAAATGATAAGGTAGAAAGAATTACACTCTCGATTGCAAGATGAAGAATACTTGAGCTCCTCTGAAAAGAATCTTGATGAACACTTCGTGAAGGAATTAAATCCTTGATGAACCATCATGTAGAACCTTCATTAAGAACTCCGGTAACAAAAGAAATGATCAATCGACATGAAAGAGAAGTTGAAAACACAAGGTGAAGACTTGCAATGATTAGATGGATCTTCGTGACGAGAAGATTGAGAGAGCTTGGAATTCCGGGAAAAGGAAAGATAAGGCATTCCGAACCGAGAATGTGATATGAAGAACCTCCGGAATAAGGAATTGAATTCACTCGATGAAACAAGAATAAGAATTACATTATGCGCATCCTTCACCAATTAAATTGATGACAAACAATGGATTTGGCATACTACTTATTCTCGTAGAAAATATTAAGATAGATATAGTGAAAAATTGAGAAGGTCTTCGATGATCCACCTGTAGGATGAAAGAACGAATGAATCTGTATGATAACGAAAGAGAAGAACTCTTGAATGAACCACCGTAAGAATTAGAAATGAATGAAGTAAAGGGATGAATCACCGGTAAGAATTAGGGAATGAAAGAAGATACTTGAGGAAATCTAGATACATGAGAACGAAGAGATCACGAGCTGATTAGAGATCACTTGAACGATGCACCGGTAAGATTTGGAGAATGTGAGCTAAAAGCTGAAATGAATAATCCCGAAATGATGGCCTTCGGAGAATCAAACTGAAAAGACTCCTGAATAACTCCAGAAGGGTGAAAAGAATTCTCACAATCAAAAACAATTATGAGAGGGTGGCAACAGCTAGAATCATGAATCTTGAAGAGAGTGGAGCAAGATTAAAGAGAAACTCTTCTTCGGTCTTCAAAATCCGAGAATTACGACGAGAAACACCACCATGAATTATTGAGGCACTCCGAAATGAAAATTAGAAAGGTTGAACCAATGATGAAAGAATTTTAAAGATCATGGAGAAAGGCATATGACTGATGATGAATCATTCTTACGTCAAACTTGGAAAAGAATTTGAGAAGCTCCGGAAAGGATTAGAAGAGTCAGGTAAGATCCTAGGAAAAGACCTGTGGGTTAGGGCCCACTCAAAAGATACACCGTTGAACAATTACTTGAAAGATATTGCACCAGTTGATTTAAATGGCTTGGAAGAGATAACAACCTCAAAATAGCTGAATGAATTGAGAATGGAAACAAATCTTTGAGATATCTTCATCACTCCGGTCCAAATGAATAGCGGGAAATGGAATGATAATAAGGTGCACCGGCATGGAGAACATTTGAAACAAGTTAAAGGATATGACCAACACCAAAAGCTTGAATTGCATCCACCGGAGAAGAAAAGGAATGAAGAATGATGAACTTGAAGCTCCGTTAGAATCTTCATGAGAATCATCAGATTAGAATATTGACGGAAAAGAATGGAGAGACTTCACATCAATAAGATGGATACTCGATAAAGAAATCTGAGTCCTTGAAGAAACAAGGGTGGGAGGGTGGGAAAACAAAGGCAGCTTGGGACGAATGAAATGAACGCCGTTGAGAAGAACTGAGATTGGATCTTGCAAATGTTGAAGTGATCGGATCCACTTGAAGGGAAGCTCACCGGTTGAGAAGAAATTTAAATGACAAACTCGATGATCGAGAAGGGTTAGTATTCACATAGATATATGAGAACACCACTTAGAAAGGTATGGAATCAACATTTGACTTCGAAGCAACTCGAATACCACAGCTCAAAACAAAACAAAGGATTGGCTTGCAAAATAAGCCGGAACAAACATATGATAGAGATTTCGTCCGAAGTTTTCATGGTGGGGCCTACACGGGCTCGATCGTACATCACCATCATGTACAAGGCAGTGCACATGACATACGAAGTGTCCCTGAGTCAGCATAGCCAAGGACTCTTTAAGACACAACGAGACCACTGTAAAACCAACCGTGGATAGGCGGACCACTAGACGTCGAACCCCAATTTCATATCATACATCTGTCAGAAAGATATCCTAAGAGCTACTTGAATTCCCCACTTATAAACTCCCGAAACTTTCCGGTTATGCAATCAGGTGTTCGGGATACAAGGGAAGCATAATATCTCACCCAAAGCTAGCAAATCCTACATCCAGCTGTATCCATCCTTCAACACATAACCAAGAAACCTTCGGAAATCATTTACCTCAACCTTCGAAAAGCATCCATTATACGAGTTATGGCAATACTCCTGAACTCCCTCCCCAGTACTGGGTGGCGTCGAGGTTATCTCACCAACAACTGCATAAAAGAGATTTTCGATGTCGGCGAAACTCAGGTATTCCAGAACTGCAACGATAAAATTGTGACGACAACACCTCGGAGCTCAACTCCCGGGACACTGCCACAACCCCTAAATGTCAGGAGGCACCAAGAACAATGTTCTCGTCACAAAACCATCGAAACGATTCCAAGCTACCCGCGTGATCCTAAATTTTTTTAGTGAAATTTGAGAAGAGAAGAGTCAAAACTCTATGTCAGGATGCCTCACCAGAGCGAGGAAGGGACTGAGGAGTAAAAAGAATCCTACTCTCCGATATATATAATCCTAATAGACTCAAAACATTTTTCTAGACTCAACAACGCCAGCAATTCGATCAAGCAGGGGGGCTCCTAAGTCGGGGAAGGCTCTGATACCAACTTGTAACGCCCACGATGCGGCTATATCTCCACATGTCGAAGCACGACTTAGAGGCATAACCGCATTGTAACCAATGTCGCAAGTGGGGTAATCTTCATACAACCCATGTAATGAATAAGGAAAGAGATACATAGTTGGCTTACAATCGCCATGTCACTGCTACGTCTTGAGCTTGCGTTGGCTTTCCCCGAAGAGGAAGGGATGATGCAGCAGAGTAGCGTAAGTATTTCCCTCAGTTTTTGAGAACCAAGGTATCAATCCAGTAGGCGCGACGCTCAAGTCCCTCGTACCTGCACAAAACGATAGCTACTCACAACCAACGCGATTAGGGGTTGTCAATCCCTTCACGGTCACTTATGAGAGTGAGATCTAAAAGATATAATATTTTTGGTATTTTTGGTATAAAGATGCAAAGTAAAAAAGTAAAAGCAAAGTAAAAAAGCAAAGCAAGATTAAAGTGATGGAGATTGATATGATGAGAATAGACCCGGGGGCCATAGGTTTCACTAGTGGCTTCTCTCAAGATCATAAGTATTCTACGGTGGGTGAACAAATTACTGTTGAGCAATTAATAGAATTGCGCATAGTTATGAGAATATCTAGGCATGATCATGTATATAGGCATCACGTCCGTGACAAGTAGACCGAAACGATTCTGCATCTACTACTATTACTCCACTCATCGACCGCTATCCAGCATGCATCTAGAGTATTAAGTTAAAAACAGAGTAACGCCTTAAGCAAGATGACATGATGTAGAGAGATAAATTCATGCAATAAGAAATAAACCCCATCTTGTTATCCTCGATGGCAACGATGCAATACTTGCCTTGCTGCCCCTTCTGTCACTGGGAAAGGACACCGCAAGATCGAACCCAAAGCTAAGCACTTCTCCCATGGCAAGAACTACCAATCTAGTTGGCCAAACCAAACGGATAATTCGAAGAGACTTGCAAAGATAACCAATCATACATAAAAGAATTCAGAGAAGATTCAAATATTATTCATAGATAGACTTGATCATAAACCCACAATTCATCGGTCTCAATAAACACACCGCAAAAAGAAGATTACATCGAATAGATCTCCACAAGAGAGGGGGAGAACTTTGTATTGAGATCCAAAAAGAGAGAAGAAGCCATCTAGCTACTAACTATGGACCCGAAGGTCTGAGGTAAACTACTCAGACTTCATCGGAGAGGCTGTGATGATGTAGAAGCCCTCCGTGATGACGGCCCTCTTCGGGCGGAGCTCCGGAACAGGCCCCAAGATGGGATCTCATGTATACAGAAAGTTGCGGCGGTGGAATTAGGTTTTTGGCTCCTGTTCTGATCGTTTGGGGGTACGTAGGTATATATAGGAGGAAGGAGTATGTCGGAGCAGCACCGAGGGGCCCACGAGGCAGGGGGCACGCCCTAGGGGGGGCGCCCCCCACCCTCGTGACCGCCTCTGTGACTCCTCGGAGTAGGGTCCAAGTCTCCTGGATCACGTTCGCTGAGAAAATCATGTTCCCGAAGATTTTATTCCGTTTGGACTCCGTTTGATATTCCGTTTCTTCGAAACACTGAAATAGGCAAAAAAACAGCAATTCTGGGCTGGGCCTCCGGTTAATAGGTTAGTCCCAAAAATAATATAAAAGTGGAAAATAAAGCCCAATATAGTCCAAAACAGTAGATAATATAGCATGGAGCAATCAAAAATTATAGATACGTTGGAGACGTATCAGGCATCCCCAAGCTTAATTCCTGCTCATCCTCGAGTAGGTAAATGATAAAAAGAGAATTTTTGATGCGGAGTGCTACTTGGCATAATTTCAATGCAAATCTCCTTAATTGTGATATGAATATTCAGATTCGAAAGATTCAAGACAAAAGTTTATATTGACATAAAAATAATAATAGTTCAAGCATACTAACAAAACAAGTATGTCTTCTCAAAATAACATGGCCAAAGAAAGTTATCCCTACAAAATCATATAGTCTGGCTATGCTCTATCTTCACCACACAAAGTATTTAAATCATGCACAACCCCGATGACAAGCCAAGCAATTGTTTCATACTCTTAACTTTTTCAATCTTCACGCAATACATGAGCGTGAGCCATGGATATAGCACTATAGGTGGAATAGAATGGTGGTTCTGGAGAAGACAAAAAGGAGGGGAAGATAGTCTCACATCAACTAGGCGTATCAACGGGCTATGAAGACGCCCATCAATAGATATCAACGTGAGTGAGTAGGGATTGCCATGCAACGGATGCACTAGAGCTATAAGTATATGAAAGCTCAAAAAGAAACTAAGTGGGTGTGCATCCAACTTGCTTGCTCATGAAGACCTAGGGCAATTGAGGAAGCCCATCATTGGAATATACAAGCCAAGTTCAATAATGAAAGATTCCCACTAGTATATGAAAGTGATAACATGAGAGACTCTCTACTATGAAAATCATGGCGCTACTTTGAAGCACAAATGTGGTAAAAGGATAGTAACATTGTCCCTTCTCTCTTTTTCTCTCATTTTTTTATTTTTTTATTTGGGCCTTTTCTCTTTTTATGGCCTCTTTTCTTTCTCTTTTTATTTGGGCTTCTTTGGCCTCTTTTATTTATTCTTCGTCCGGAGTCTCATCCCGACTTGTGGGGGAATCATAGTCTCCATCATTCTTTCCTCACTTGGGACAATGCTCTAATAATGATGATCATCACATTTTTATTTTTCTTACAACTCAACAATTACAACTCGGTACTTAGAACAAAATATGACTCTATATGAGTGCCTCCGGCGGTGTACCGGGATATGCAATATGACAATGATGAATGTGTCTTGATAAATGGAACGATGGAAAGTTGCATGGCAATATATCTCGGAATGGCTATGGAAATACCACAATAGGTAGGTATGGTGGCTGTTTTGAGGAAGGTATATGGTAGGTGTATGATACCGGCAAAAGGTGCGCGGTATTAGAGAGGCTAGCAAAGGTGGAAGCGTGAGAGTGCGTATGATCCATGGACTCAACATTAGTCATAAAGAACTCATATACTTATTGCAAAAATCTAGAAGTTATCAAAGCAAAGTATTACGCGCATGCTCCTAGGGGGATAGATTGGTAGGAAAAGACCATCGCTCGTCCTCGACCGCCACTCATAATGAAGACAATCAATAAATAAATCATGCTCCGACTTCATCACATAACGGTTCACCATACGTGCATGCTACGGGAATCACAAAATTTAACACAAGTATTCTTTAAATTCAAAACTACTCAACTAGCATGACTTTAATATTATCACCTCCATATCTCAAAACAATTATCATGCTTCAATCTTTTCTTAGTATTCAACACACTCAAAAGAAAGTTTCACAAATCTTGAATACCAAGCATATTATTATTAAGAAAATTACCATGCTATTAAGAGACTCTCAAAATAATTTAAGTGAAGCATGAGAGATCAATAGTTTCTTTAAAACAAATCCACCACCGTGCTCTAAAAGATCTAAGTGAAGAACATAGAGCAAAACTACTTAGCTCAAAAGATATAAGTGAAGCACATAGAGCAAAACTACTTAGCTCAAAAGATATAAGTGGAGTACATAGAGTATTCTATCAAATTTTAATTCATGTATGGTTCTCTCAAAAGGTGTGTACAGCAAGGATTATTGTGGCATACTAAGAAAAAAAGACACAAATAATACAAGACTCTCCAAGCAAAACACATATCATGTTGGTGAATAAAAATATAGCTCCAAGTAAATTACCGATGGAAGTGGACGAAAGAGGGGATGCCTTCCGGGGCATCCCCAAGCTTTGACTTTTTGGTGTCCTTGGATTATCTTGGGGGTGCCATGGGCATCCCAAATCTTAGTCTCTTGCCACTCCTTGTTCCATGATCCATCAAAAGAATTCACCCAAAACTTGAAAACTTCACAACACAAAACTCAAAATAGAAAACTTGTGAGCTCCGTTAGCGAAAGAAAACAAAAGACCACTTCAAGGTACTGTAATGAACTCATTCTTTATTTATATTGGTGTTAAACCTACTGTATTCCAACTTCTCTATGGATTATAAACTATTTTACTAACCATAGATTCATCAAAATAAGCAAACAACACACGAAAAACAGAATCTGTCAAAAACAGAACAGTCTGTAGTAATATGTAGCTAGCGCAAGATCTGGAACCAAAAAAATTCTAAAATAAATTTTTGGACGTGAGGAATTTATCTATTAATCATCTGCAAAAATAATTAACTAAATAGCACTCTTCAAATAAAAATGACAGAAGTTCTCGTGAGCGCTAAAGTTTCTATTTTTTACAGCAAGTTCAACAAGACTTTCCCCAAGTCTTCCTAACGGTTCTACTTGGCACAAACACTAATTAAACACAAAAAACCCAAAACAGAGGCTAAAAAATTTATTTATTACTAATTAGGAGAAAAAAGCAAGTAATAAAAATAAAATTGTGTTGCCTCCCAACAAGCGCTATCGTTTAACGCCCCTAGCTAGGCATAAAAGCGAGGATAGATCTAGGTATTGCCCTCTTTGGTAGGCAATCCATAAGTGGCTCTCATGATAGTTTCCTATGGTAATTTTATTTTCTTTCTTGGAAAGTGTTCCATGCCCTTTTTTAATGGAAATTGAAATCTAGTATTCCCTTCCTTTATATCAATAATCGCACCAACTGTTCTAAGGAAAGGTCTACCAAGAATAATAGGGCAAGAAGGATTGCAATCTATATCAAGAACAATGAAATCTACGGGCACATAATTCCTATTTGCAACAATAATAACATCATTAATCCTTCCCATAGGTTTCTTAATAGTGGAATCCGCAAGATGCAAGTTTAGAGAGCAATCATCAAAATTACGGAAATCTAGCAAATCACACAAAGTCTTGGGAATAGTAGAGACACTAGCACCCAAATCACACAAAGCATAAAACTCATGATCTTTAATTTTAATTTTAATAGTTGGTTCCCACTCATCATGGGGTTTAAATAAATTTTCAAGATCAAAAGAAGAATCACCCCAATCATGATCATTGCAACAAGTAGAAGACATAGAAAAACTAGCATCCCCAAGCTTAGGGTTTTGCATATTATTAGCACAATTGACATTAATAGATTTTATAATAGCATCATTGCAATCATGCTTTTTATTCAAAGATCTATTGTGAGGCACTTTACGGATTTCAGGCAAAACCTTATAAAGATAATCTAGTGCACAAAACTCACTAGCAATTGGTTCAACATAACTGGATCTCTTAAAAAGATTAGCAAGCGGATGAGGATCCATAGATCTTAGGTTCTCTGTTTAGTAATAAATAAACAACTATTCCAACCATACGAGCAAACAAAAGGCAAGCAAGCAAAAGGCAAATGAAAAAGAGAGGCAAATAGAGAGGGACAATAGAGAGAGAGGGGGGGCGAATAAAACGGCAAGGGTGAAGTGGGGGAGAGGAAAGCGAGAGGCAAATGGCTAATAATGTAATGCGAGAGATAGGGATTGTGATGGGTACTTGGTATGTTGACTTTTTGCGTAGACTACCCGGCAACGGCACCAGAAATCCTTCTTGCTACGTCTTGAGCTTGCGTTGGTTTTCCCCGAAGAGGAAGGGATGATGCAGCAGAGTAGCGTAAGTATTTCCCTCAGTTTTTGAGAACCAAGGTATCAATCCAGTAGGAGGCCACGCTCAAGTCCCTCGTACCTGCACAAAACAATAGCTACTCGCAACCAACGCGATTAGGGGTTGTCAATCCCTTCACGGTCACTTACGAGAGTGAGATCTGATAGATATAATATTTTTGGTATAAAGATGCAAAGTAAAAAGTAAAAAAGCAAAGTAAAAAAGCAAAGCAAGATTAAAGTGATGGAGATTGATATGATGAGAATAGACTCGGGGGCCATAGGTTTCACTAGTGGCTTCTCTCAAGAGCATAAGTATTCTACGGTGGGTGAACAAATTACTATTGAGCAATTGACAGAATTGGGCATAGTTATGAGAATATCTAGGCATGATCATGTATATAGGCATCACGTCCGTGACAAGTAGACCGAAACGATTCTGCATCTACTACTATTACTCCACTCACCGACCGCTATCCAGCATTCATCTAGAGTATTAAGTTAAAAACAGAGTAACGCCTTAAGCAAGATGACATGATGTAGAGAGATAAATTCATGCAATAAGAAATAAACCCCATCTTGTTATCCTCGATGGCAACGATGCAATACGTGCCTTGCTGCCCCTTCTGTCACTAGGAAAGGACACCGCAAGATCGAACCCAAAGCTAAGCACTTCTCCCATGGCAAGAACTACCAATCTAGTTGGCCAAACTAAACGGATAATTCGAAGAGACTTGCAAAGATAACCAATCATACATAAAAGAATTCAGAGAAGATTCAAATATTATTTATAGATAGACTTGATCATAAACCCACAATTCATCAGTCTCAACAAACACACCGCAAAAAGAAGATTACATCGAATAGATCTCCACAAGAGAGGGGGAGAAATTTGTATTGAGATCCAAAAAGAGAGAAGAACCCATCTAGCTACTAACTATGGACCCGAAGGTCTGAGGTAAACTACTCACACTTCATCGGAGAGGCTATGATGATGTAGAAGCCCTCCGTGATGACAACCCTCTTCCGGCGGAGCTCCGGAATAGGGCCCAAGATTGGATCTCATGGATACAGCAAGTTGCGGCGGTGGAATTAGGTTTTTGGCTCCGGTTCTGACCGTTTGGGGGTACGTAGGTATATATAGGAGGAAGGAGTACGTCGGAGGAGCACCGAGCGGGCCACAAGGCAGGGGGCGCCCCCCACCCTCGTGACCGCCTCTTTGACTCCTTGGAGTAGGGTCCAAGTCTCATGGATCACGTTCGGTGAGAAAATTGCATTCCCGAAGATTTTATTCCGTTTGGAATCCTTTTGATATTCCGTTTCTTCAAAACACTGAAATAGGCAAAAAATAGCAATTCTGGGCTGGGCCTCCGGTTAAGAGGTTAGTCCCAAAAATAATATAAAACTGGAAAATAAAGCCCAATATAGTCCAAAACAGTAGATAATATAGCATGGAGCAATCAAAAATTATAGATACGTTGGAGACGTATCAGTCACTCAATAGCATAAATATAGCATTACAATCATCCAGATACAATCAAGGTCCGACTACGGAACCAAAATAAAGACAACCCCAAATGCTACAGATCCCCGACCGCCCCAACTGGGCTCCACTACTGATCAACTGAAAACGGAACAACATAACAAACCCGATCTTCATTGAGCTCCTCCTTGAGCTCGGTTGCATCACCTGCACAGTATCGTCGGCACCTGCAAACTGGTTTTGGAAGTAATCAATGAGTCACGGGGACTCAGCAATCTCACACCCTCGCAATCAAGACTATTTAAGCTTATGGGTAGGAAAAGGTATTTGAGGTGGAGCTGCAGCAAGCACTAGCATATATGGTGGCTAACATACACAAATGAGAGCGAGAAGAGAAGGCAAAGCACGTTCGAGAATCTATGATCAAGAAGTGATCCTAGACTACTTACGTTCAAGCATAACTCCAACACCGTATTCACTTCCCGGACCCCGCCGGAAAGAGACCAACACGGCTACACACGCGGTTGATGCATTTTAATTAAGATGAGTTTCAGGTTTTCTACAACCGGACATTAACAAATTCCCTTCTGCCCATAACCACGGGCACGACTTTCGAAAGTTCAAATCCCTGTAGGGGTGTCCCAACTTAGCCCATCACAAGCTCTCACGGTCAACGAAGGAAATTCCTTCTCCCAAGACAACTTGATCAGACTCGGAATCCCGGTTACAAGACATTCCGACAATGGTAAAACAAGACCAGCAAAGCCACCCAGATGTGCCGACAAATCCCGATAGGAGCTGCACATATCTCGTTCTTAGGGCACACCGGATGAGCAATACGTCGGGTTGGCATAAACCCTGGTTGCCCAGGGGGTGCCAGACATCGCTCACGTTGGACCAACACTTAGAGAAGCACTGGACCGGGGGGGTTAAAATAAAGATGACCCTGGGTTGGCTGACCCAAGAGAAAAAAAGGCTAGGTGGCAAATGGTAAAACCAATGTTGGGCCTTGCTGGAGGACTTTTATTCAAGGCGATCTATCAAGGGGTTCCCATTATAACCCAACCGTGTAAGGAACGCAAAATCAAGGAACATAACACCAGTATGACGGAAACTAGGGCGGCAAGAGTGGAACAAAACACCAGGCATAAGGCCGAGCCTTCCACCCTTTACCAAGTATATAGATGCATTAATTAAATAAGAGATATTGTGATATCCCAACAATAATCATGTTCCAACCAGGAACAATCTCCAATCTTCACCTGCAACTACCAACGCTATAAGAGGGGCTGAGCAAAGCGGTAACATAGGCAAACAATGGTTTGCTAGGACAAGGTGGGTTAGAGGTTTGACATGGCAATATGGGAGGCATGATAAGCAAGTGGTAGGTATCGCAGCATAGGCATAGCAAAAGAGCGAGCGACTAGCAAGCAAAGATAGAAGTGATTTCGAGGGCATGGTCATCTTGCCTGCAAAGTTCTCTGAGAAGACGAAAAGCTTGATCCTCGTAAGCGTACTCAATGGGCTGTTCGATCACGAACTCGTCTCCCAGCTCTACCAAAAGCAAGAACACAAGCAAATGGAGACACAATCAACCACGGTGCAATGCGCAAGCATCATGATGCAAAACATGGCATGATATGCGGGATGTAATATGCAATGCATATGCACGTTTCGGAAAGGAAAGATTGAGCGTGGCCTTAACTTGGAAATCCAAGAGTGCCATTGGAAAGAGGAGTTGATTTCGGTCGAAATCGATATAAAGATCACTGGAATCGGATGCACGGTTTGCAAATGAAAGCCAAAACAAATATGACACCGATCTGCGATTAACAGCACGAGGCCATCTAAATGCATCAAGAACAACAAGCTACATCACTCTAACATAGCAAAAAAACACATGGTAGGGATCCACTCAAGATGCTTGACAAAAGATGAACACTGAGCTACGGCTAATTCACTCAATAGCAGGTTCAAACAAGCATGGCAATAGAGCGAAAGATATCAGGTTACAGACTTAGTGAAAATAACATGTCAGGAATTAACATCAGGAAGCAATGTTTAGAGCAAGATATCAACATGCTACAAGAACATAACATGGCAAAGCAAGACATGGAATGAAGTTACTCAAAGCATACAACAAAAGTCCCTTACTGACCATAAGCCAAAAGGGATCAGAAAATACAATGGCAACCATGTGAACATAGCAACTTTCGTTAACAGATCCAGACTTGGTAGAAAACTGGAACATGGTAAAACAGATATCAAGTAGGCATGTTTACAAGCTCGATGCACTCACCACAAGGCATTGCATGCCAAACTAAGCATACACCCAGCAAGTAGACATGGCATAGAAGCTAAACGTGGCAAGAACAACAACATAGCATGCATGGATCAACTACAACATTCTCGGCAACAATGCTTAACACATAAACATTTTGCCAGGAACATTTTATAGAAATAGTAGAGCTCGATTGACTCAATCTAGGGTGCTCCATAAATGCAAACAAAGACATGGATGGATAGAGCACCACAATATCTACAAAACATCCTTACTGATCATGCTCAAAAGAGGCATGGATCACTCTGTAGCAACATGAATACATGGCATAAAAATATACTCAGGGAAATGACTTAGAAGATTTCTAAGTCCCTGAAATCAGCAACATTACGAGGGCTACTTTGCATGCTTGTGCTGGACAACACAGAGATCACAAAAATACATGGCATACACCCCTGTAAAGATGGCATGGCATACTTCAAAACACATGTAGGGCTCAAGTTCATAGGAGGCACACATTAATCATGGCAAAAATGACAAAATTCCAATTGCTGATAAGAATATGAAACTAATATAAACTAGCACTCTTGCAACAGCATTTAGGACATCAAGATGAGCTCAAATGAACATGGTGCAATGGAATGAAATGAATTACCCGTCGAGACGAACAATTCAATATGCCACACGCACGAATCGGAGCAACACACAAGAAGTTATGGAATGATGAACAGAGGCATATGAATCTGGAAATTTCGGGGACTTAGTGAAATTTTACCTCCACGAAAAGTCAACACGGGATCGAGCGGAGCGGGACGGCGCGGTGCAGGACGGATCCGGCCGTTTGGTTGGAGAGATGGGTGGATCTCGTCCACCCCGACGAGATCTCGCCGGAGTTGGACAGAGTTGCGCCGGAGACAGAGAAGAAGACGCTCGGGGAGGTGTAGGGGTGCGGGATCTGGCGGAGGAGGTCAGCGGGAGGCCATGGCAGGTGAGGCGGCGAGCTCCTGGGCACCAGGCAGGGGCGGCGGGCGCGCTCGCTGGCCGGAGTGGCCTGCCGGCGTCGAAGGGCGGCGAGCCCGAGCTGGGTCAGGACCTCGCGCGGGGAGGCACGGTGGTGGCGGCCGGAGGTGGAGCGTGGCGCGCAGGGCGGCGCGTCGGGCGGCAGAGTGCCTCGGGTGGCGCGCGGCGCGATGACGAACGCCGGCGAGTCGGTGGGGTGCTCCGGCGAAGTCCAGCAAAGGGCGTGGCGGCGGCACGTAGACCGGCGATGCGGGCTCTCGCGAGGGCGGCCCCGGGCCCTGACGGGCTTTGGCGGGCTTGCCTCGGGCCTAGGCGGGCCGCGGAGGAGAGAGAAGGCGGTGGTGGGATGGCGGCGGGGTGACGTGGCGCGTCTGGATTGGCTGCGGAGGCGGCTCTGGCTGAGGTGGCGCGCTCCGATTGGTCGGAGTGATGTGGCGGCGGGGTGGACGCGTCCGGCGGCGGAGTGGACATGTCCGGTGGCGCGCGGAGGAAGGAGGTTAGGGTTTCATCTGCGCGAAAAATCCGGGAGGCACACAAATATATAGGTAGAGGGAGCTAGGAGAGTCCAAATGAGGTGCGGTTTTCGGCCACGCGATCGTGATCGAACGACCGAGATGATGGAGGGGGTTTAGGTGGGTTTTGGGCCACTTTGGAGAGGTGTTGGGCTGCAACACACACGAGGCCTTTACGGTTCCTCGGTTAACCGTTGGAGTACCAAACGAAGTCCAAATGGCACGAAACTTGACAGGCGGTCTACCGGTAGTAAACCAAGGCCGCATGACAAGTCTCGGTCCAATCCGAGAACGTTTAACACCCGCACACGAAAAGAGGTAAAAGGAGACGCCGGAGGACATAGGAGCGCCGGATTGCAAAACAGACAACGGGAAAAATGCTCGGATGCATGAGACGAACATGTATGCAAATGCGATGCACATGATGACATGATATGAAATGCATGACACGCAAGCAAATGACAAGGCAATAACAGCGAATAACTGGAAGACACCTGGCACATCGGTATCGGGGTGTTACACACGGAGTCCCGAGGGATCAGCTAAAGGTTTCCATTTCGGTGCAACAAGACTAAGACAGCCAGGACGGCGGGACAGAGGTCACCGCGAAGCCCACCGCGGCGTTACGACCAGGAGCTTTTGCAGGCGAAGACTAATTTTGTTGGGATAGCATGTACTAGTTGTCTCCCTTCAAACTTGGACGTTGTGGGATCCCTTCCCGCCTACATTTGGGAATAGGACCAAGGCCACCATAAATAGGACTTAACCACCACCGTAGAGGGAGGGATCGATAAGACCATCCTCACACCCCCCAGCTCATCGAGCACAAGAACACCTCACCTCCTGAGGCCGTTCGACCATTGTACTAGTTCATCCACAGCCCCTCGAGGCCAATCCACCACAAAGCAGGAGTAGGGTTTTACACCGCAAGGTGGCCTGAACCTGGGTAAACTGCTGTGTCTCTTGTTCGTTGGGTTCGTCGAGCTAGGTCGTGGGATTAGTGAGCATGCAGGTTGGGAAGACGAGTTAGGTCATGGGATTAGCGAGCATGCAGGTTGGGAAGACGAGTTCTTCGCACACACCCTAGTGTTTGAACCTCTCAAGGGTCCGCGGAACCCTGGATCTGACATTTGGCGCGCCAGGTAGGGGGGCATCGGAGCCTCTCTTCCGCCGACCGATTCGCCACCGCTCCATCGCTTCCATGGCCAACGCCCGTCGAGCCTGTGCTGAGCGTCGGGCTGCCCTCACCACTCGCATCGCCCAGACGGCGCGTGCTGACGGGCCTCCCCGTCGTTCTCCATAGCCCGCCACCAACACCACCACCGGCCCAGCGGGACACGAGAAGCAAGCTTCGTCGTTGCACCCCTCTGAGCAGTGTGATGAGCACACGGCCACCCCGTCGCTGACGCCGGTCGGTTCGTCGTCTCACGCTCGTCACGGCCCAGTGAACTTGCAGGCCGCGTAACTCATGGCGCGCAAGCTCCTCCGCTATTGCCCCGTCGACGACCTCTACGAAGATTGGCTGGACCACATCGCCGAGCTCGTCAGCGCCGCCGGGGGCTTTCCTGCATCGTCTCTCCCGCTGCCTCGTCGGCCGCCTGCTGCGGGTGACGTAGCCCACGGAGCACCTCCTCCACCTCCCCATCAAGATTCCATCATCGAGACAAGGCGCGAGGCCCCAAGGCGTGACCCACCGCGTAGGGCGCCCGCGGGGGTAGAAGATAGCTGCCAGGTGGTCCGGCGACCGCATGCGGGGGCGCGTGCGCTCCGAGCACCACCACATCAAGACCGTGCGCCACCTACAGTGATGGTGCGCGAGTCCCAAGATCAAGCTCCATCCCCACGATGAGCGTCTGTGACCACAGCGGGTTGCCATTCCTTCACCCCAGAGCTACACAGCATCGTCTGGCCAGGGAAGTTCAAGCCCGACCTGCCTCCGCGCTACGACGACAACCCCGACGCTGCTGAGTTCTTGCAGCTCTACGAGCTGAGCATCGAGGTGGCCAACGACGATGAGAAGGTTATGGCGAACTAGTTTCCCATGGCCCTCAAGGATGGGGCACGTTCTTGGCTCCTGAAGCTGCCCGTGAGATCGATCTCCTCTTGGGGTGAGATGCGCAAGCGTATCATCGCCAACTTCTAGGGCACTCACGGCCGCCCGCCTGCTGCGGGTGACCTGCGGCGCATCAAGCAGCAGCCACGGGAGACCCTGGAGAAGTACATCCAACGCTTCAATATCGTTCGTCTCAAGATCCCCAAGGTGTCGGACGAGGCCATCATCTCCGCGTTCACTGATGGTGTCCATGACCTCAAGATGAAGGAAGATCCCGCCATATCCAAGGACCTATGCACAACTCTGGAGATGTTCAACATGGCAACCAAGTGCGCGAGAGCTGAGGAAGGACGCCTCTCCCTCCTCGAGCTCCCACAGACCGACCCGGAGGACAAGAAAGCCAAGGCCAAGGACGTGAAGCGCAAGGGGGCGGCCGTGCTCGCGGCTGAACCAGAGATGAAGTGCGGCTGCAACCACCCGGAGTCATCCAAGAGCAGTCGTCCGTTCTGCGTCTTCCAAAACATGCACAGCAACAACACCAATGACTGAGCTCAGGGCCATACCAATAGGCGCTTCGGTCATCGCCCCGAGCCCGGCAATCGAGGCTATGACCGTGGAGGAGGCCAAAGCGGAGGATGCTGGGGCGACCCTCCGCCAAGAGTGGTGCGACCAACCTCGTGAGGAACGCCGGCAGGCCCAACCTCTCGAGGGCGCTTGGAGAGAAAAGCCTCGTGAGGATCGTCCTCAGGGCAATTATGCACGCATGCATGCTTGAATCCCCGTCATCGGCTTGAAGTGTGCTGTGACATACATATGCATCGTCAACCTAACCCTCACTTAGTGTGGGGATTTCTGGTTCGAAAGCACGGTGCCACATCAAAGTTGTTCCATTGTGTATTCAAAACACACCTCTCCATACATATGTTTGGGCCACACGCATGTAGTGGTTGTCTTCGGGGACTAGCTACTTGCATGATTATTGGAGAGCTAGCCCATCTCTAGGGTCGCATGGACGGCCATCAGTTTGACCAACAAACAAGAGAGAGGTTGTACGACCAAGGCGGATTATTCTTGGTCCGTTTTACGATCCATCTTGGTGAGATGCCTCTCTAGCCGCCGACTGAAAGTGGGTGTGGGGGGCTGCTAGTTCGCACTTTGCTAGGTAAACCTCGGTTGGGGGGCATGCATTCATAGCTTAGGATTCCCTTCGTGCCGACACGAGGGGGCAAGCAATACTGTGCGCTTTGTGAGATAGGTGCCACATCGAAGTTGCATTTGGTATTTGAACATCAAACCACCCTTCTCATACATAAATTTGGTCCACATGCAAGTGTTTCTTGTTCTGGCCCTCTCCCGCATCATTTTTTGCCAAATTTATGAACATTAGACAAGTCGGATGATGCAACAGACACGGTTCACTCACACTAACCGTGTGCCACGCCGGTGCCCCTGTCACACACATCCGCACAGTACATTGGGTTCCATGAGGCTTCCCCCTCTCAAAAATATCTACCCCCTACAGCTTTTTTCTGTTTGATAACACGTGGTTATTATGTTTCAAACGTGTGTGATGTTTGTTGTTCCCAATCCGCCTGCATCCCTCGAAAATATCTGCCTGCCTCGAGGTTTTTTCTGTTTCGTAACACACGGTTGTTATCTCCGGACCATTTGCGATGCACCATCATGCAAATTTTCAACAGCCACAACATTTCACTCCCGCGTTTTACTCCTCCATAGTAAAATTTTCAGTACCACGTCATTTCCTCAAACACACCCCCGCCGCCCCCGTCCACACACACACACACCAAAACCTCCTCAGGCGCGCGCGCACATGCGTGCACACACACACACACTCCCTCGCTCGAAACCCTAGCAAGGTCCCCCCCCTGCCGTGGCTGCAAGGCCCCCGTTGTCAACATCTGCCGGTTTCCCGTGTAGCTTACCCACCGATCTCCATACACAGGCCGCCCTGAGTTTCTTAGCTGACGTCTCCCAAACGCCCCCTTTCCCACTAATCCCCATCCTCATCCTCACCCCCCACTCTAGAGCGTCGCAGCCTAAGCCCGGCTACGCTTCCCATGGAGCTCGAGGAGCGACTGGCCCAAAAGAGGTATATCGCGGTCTCTTCGCCTGACGTTGCCGAGGAAGCTGACGACCATTAATGGCCGCAGGCACTCAACCAGTGGGCTAGATTATGCAGGCATGTCGTGGACACCGGCTACGACATCGAGGTCATCGACAGCGATGGCCTGAGGCAGGCTTTGTCACAGGTTAAGTGGCCCACCCCCAACCCCTCGAGTTCAACCACCATCGATCTCATCCATGGCCCCGCCACTGATCTCCTCTAGCTCGCTGTCAAGAATTTGCCATCCTACATCGCCATCAAGCCCCTTCTTTCATTTTTGAAGGATACATTCTGTGACGCTGGCTTGGGATCCACATCTTCCAAGTCAGACCTCATCGACGGCGACCACGAGGAGGGCACCCTCTCCGGCTCTTCCAAGGGGAAAGAGCCCATCTGCTCTTCCAAGGGGAAAGAGCCCGTCCGCGACATCAGGGAGGGCACCCTACAACCGTGCTCTTCCAAGGGGAAGGAGCCCATCTGCGACAACATGGAGCGCATCCAGGGTCCATGCTCTTCCCACGGGAACGAGCCCATCTATGACAAGTGAGGAAACCCATGATTTGTTTTTCTGTGCCTCTTCACAGGGGGGAACCCATGATTTCTGTCGAGTCCCTTTTTGTAGTGTAGTGAGAATATGTCCAGTTTTAATTGCTATATTTGGTTGTTTGCAACATGCCTTGTTTATTTCAGTTGTTCACAATTTCATGCTCTATATGTGCAATTATTTACTATGCAGTACATTTCATCAATCAAGTTTTAAACATACGGACAGGAATGCATATATTTGCTTGCTGTTAAGCATGTTATAGCTAGCATATGCCTCTTTTAAAGTTTTTTAATTGTTCGGTTGTTTGTAGTTAGCATATGTCCAATTTCAAATGCTATCTTTGGTTGTTCGTAATATGCCTTGTTTATTCCAGTTATTCACAACGTGATGTTCTATATGTGCAAGTATGAACTGTGCAGTTCAATTTCATCAATACCAGTTTCAACAATACCACTATGAATGACTACATCTGATTGTTGCATCTTGTAGTTAACATGCATTTCCATTTTTATTTAACAATAACCAGTGTACTTAGACCGGCACAATACCAGCTTGAGTGACTATGTTTGCTTATTGTTAAATGTTAGGCCTGTTGTAGTTAACCCACCTTTCCACTTGTTTTTCTTTACTAGCGTGCGTAAACCTGCACACTGAAGCTATCTTTTGGAGATTATTTTGTCTACCATGGATAATTTTGGTTGATGTTTAGCCTATTGTGCTTAACATGCCCCTCGATGTACCTACACAGGACAATTTTGGGAACGACTGTTGTTTTCCATCGAGGTTAGTTTCATCCCATGGCTTATATATACTCATTGTTCAGGATATCGCTAGCTATCGGTGAATCAGACTTTTAACTGAATATATCTGTAACCCACTTATCGTTAGGTTAACTAGGGCCATATGTAATATATCTGAGGCTACATAGAAACATGCATTGTACTTAATGTCTAAATATGCAATCCTAGGCTAACAAGGAAGAGTGTTACCTTAATGTTCAACAACAACAACAATGTTTGGATACTCAACTTAGCTAGAGGTTAGAGTTAGTTTCTAGCTCATGACTAACCCTGAACTAACTCCATCCAAAGAGGTGTTTGGATGACAGGGTTAGATTGTCAATAAATGCACTAGGAGAACTAGCTCCAATTAGCACCTCTTGGGTTGGATAGCTTTTTTGGGTGGGTTAGATGCAACTACCTCAAACTAGCCCTCATGTTTGGATATACTTCAGGGCTATTTAAGCCCGAACTAGCTCAAACTAACTCTAACCCATGGATACAGTAACAGTTGATCAGGCGATAATTTGTAAGAATGCAATAAACTCCGTCCGACCCATAATATAATATGTTAATTCATCTAATATGTGAGTATATTGTATGTTATAAGATATTATAAAAGAGTGTTGTACTACATCATTGTGCAATTGCTATTTAGCTTCTAATATTAACTTGGTGCTTTTAGGTACATATGTCATTGGTAAAGATCTGTGCTTCGACCCTTTCTGTGTATGGGGCAATGAGATATAGATGAACCAGCATGAAGTGAGGAAGCTGATAAATATTGTTAGTAAAATGGGTCAAAAGATGGCAATTAAACTATTTGTTTACACTTTATCCAAGACAACAACGAATTGCAGGATGGTAAGTAAGAACTCTGCAGCCTTCATTTTATTGCCCATAATGAGTTGTGTTAGATGACAATGTCTGAATCTTTTTCCTTTGCAGTGGTTCCCAAAGCGGTTTACTCAAGATTACCTATCAAACTACATGATTAGTGGGCATGCAAAGGTCAAAGTATTTCCACCGGAACATGATGATTATCTAAATGTTTTCATGAAGACCGTTAAGGATGGGCGATCGGCCATCACAAGAGGTTGGACTAGAGTCATGCGTGCCTTCTGCATGGAGGACGTCACAATATGGGCATTCTGCTTCACCTTGTTCAGTAACCAGAATGTTTTTCGCCTATTTCTTTATCGTCTTTAATAGTACAAGTATACAACTGTGGTTCATCATTCTTTATTTGGTTCTTATGTAATTCTTGAACATATGTACCTATGAATCGAATAATGCATTGGTTGTTTGAACCTGATAGATATGAATAAAGCTATAGCATACATTCAAATTCAAATCCAGTACAATTTGAAATATCAATAATTAAATTACGATGTAATTATTCTCTCCAGGTCGTTAAGGCACACACGGTTGGTAAAACGTAAACGTTTGTGATATACACCATAACCCGACATGGTTCACAAAGAGGAAACGTGTGCAAGCATGCACACAGTTGCCGTTTGCAAAGCGTGTGCGATGTCAGACAATATCACAAACGGCGCGGGCAAACTAAACGTTTGTGATAGTTGCCTTATCATACACGATTCGCAACCATGAACTGTTTCTGATGAAGTATGCATCGTAGATGTTGTACCACAGAATAGCATGTGCGATAGTTGTCGTGTACAACGATGTTACGACGGTACGACGTTTCGTAATCCTGTCCGACACTCGTATGACGATTAGCTAATCTTCTTAATTAGTTATCGCATATGGTTTGGGAAAAGCAAATGTGTGTGATTGTGTACTTATCATACACGTTCTATAATAGTGAACTGTTTGTGATGGGCCACACATCGTAAATGTAGCACCATAGAATACTGACTACGATGGCAATGCGAGCACAAACGAGTAGGAGAACTATATATGCATCTTGGCTCCCTATCCCCGATGGTTTCTGGGTCGTGTGGGAAGGACCCCCCCTATCGCCCACACTCACTTGGCGACAGTTCCAAATGTCCTCACGGGAAGGGGTTAAAAACCGTTTGTTTAGCACCTCGATGTACCAGTGATAATGGAAGGTCAACTTTATTTCCAAAATATTTTCAGAATTTTTTGACTTTTTATTCAATTACTAAATTTTTCCTATATATAGGGTGTATATACACCCATAGACCAAAATTTCCCCTCCATAGGATAGAGTTGCTCTTCGAGCATCTACAATCGAACTTGGTCAATCCGCCCCCAATACGTCCGTGGACGCGCCAACGCACACCTGCGGACGCATCCGAATGGCGCCTCATATCTCGTGCCCGACATCCAAATCAGGTCTCTCAAATACATGCAAATCCATGAAAGCCAATGCCGCACGTAAATTACAAATATTGGTGGCAAAAATAAATAGTTCTTAAATAATTTTTAAGTGCACAACTCAAACATTAGCTCTTTGGTTTCCATTGTGGGTCCTGCTACGTCTTGAGCTTGCGTTGGTTTTCCCCGAAGAGGAAGGGATGATGCAACAGAGTAGCGTAAGTATTTCCCTCAGTTTTTGAGAACCAAGGTATCAATCCAGTAGGAGGCCACGCTCAAGTCCCTCGTACCTGCACAAAACGATAGCTACTCGCAACCAACGCGATTAGGGGTTGTCAATCCCTTCACGGTCACTAACGAGAGTGAGATCTGATAGATATAATATTTTTTGGTATTTTTGATATAAAGATGCAAAGTAAAAAGTAAAAGCAAAGTAAAAAAGCAAAGCAAGATTAAAGTAATGGAGATTGATATGATGAGAATAGACCCAGGGGCCATAGGTTTCACTAGTGGCTTCTCTCAAGAGCATAAGTATTCTACGGTGGGTGAACAAATTACTGTTGAGCAATTCACAGAATTGAGCATAGTTATGAGAATATCTAGGCATAATCATGTATATAGGCATCACGTCCGTGA
Source organism: Triticum urartu (assembly GCF_056163025.1). Lineage (NCBI taxonomy): Eukaryota > Viridiplantae > Streptophyta > Magnoliopsida > Poales > Poaceae > Triticum > Triticum urartu. The sequence goes on along the minus strand of NC_141876.1, from coordinate 135,987,237 downwards.
CAAGTAGATCGAAACGATTCTGCATCTACTACTATTACTCCACTCATTGACCGCTATCCAGCATGCATCTAGAGTATTAAGTTAAAACGGAGTAACGCCTTAAGCAAGATGACATGATGTAGAGAGATAAATTCATGCAATATGAAATAAACCCCATCTTGTTATCCTCGATGGCGACGATACAATACGTGCCTTGCTGCCCCTTCTGTCACTGGGTAAGGACACCGCAAGATCAAATCCAAAGCTAAGCACTTCTCCCATGGCAAGAACTACCAATCTAGTTGGCCAAACCAAATGGATAATTCGAAGAGACTTGCAAAGATAACCAATCATACATAAAAGAATTCAGAGAAGATTCAAATATTATTCATAGATAGACTTGATCATAAACCCACAATTCATCGGTCTCAACAAACACACCGCAAAAAGAAGATTACATCGAATAGATCTCCACAAGAGAGGGGGAGAACTTTGTATTGAGATTCAAAGAGAGAGAAGAAGCCATCTAGCTACTAACTATGGACCCGAAGGTCTGAGGTAAACTACTCACACTTCATCGGAGGGGCTATGATGATGTAGAAGCCCTCCGTGATAACGGCCCTCTTCCGGCTGAGCTCCGGAACAGGCCCCAAGATGGGATCTCGTGGATACAGAATGTTGCGGTGGTGGAATTAGGTTTTTTGCTCCTGTTCTGATCGTTTGGGGGTATGTGTGTATATATAGGAGGAAGAAGTACGCCGGAGGAGCAACGAGGGGCTCACGAGGCAGGGGGCACACCCTAGGGCCCCTCCCGTGACCGCCTCTTTTGTTCCTTGGAGCAGGGTCCAAGTCTCCTGGATCACGTTCGGTGAGAAAATCACGTTGCCAAAGATTTTATTCCGTTTGGACTCCGTTTGATATTCCGTTTATCCGAAACACTAAAATAGGCAAAAAAACAGCAATTCTGGGCCGGGCCTCCGGTTAATAGGTTAGCCCCAAAAATAATATAAAAGTGGATAATAAAGCCCAATATAGTCCATAACAGTAGATAATATAGCATGGAGCAATCAAAAATTATAGATACGTTGGAGACGTATCAGGCATCCCCAAGCTTAATTCCTGCTCGTCCTCGAGTAGGTAAATGATAAAAAGAGAATTTTTGATGCGGAGTGCTACTTGGCATAATTTCAATGCAAATCTTCTTAATTGTGGTATGAATATTCAGATTAGAATGATTCAAGACAAAATTTTATATTGACATGAAAATAATAATACTTCAAGCATACTAACAAAGCAATTATGTCTTCTCAAAATAACATGGCCAAAGAAAGTTATCCCTACAAAATCATATAGTCTGGCTATGCTCCATCTTCACCACACAAAGTATTCAAATCATGCACAACCCTGATGACAAGCCAAGCAATTGTTTCATACTCTAACTTTTTCAATCTTCACGCAATACATGAGCGTGATCCATGGATATAGCACTATAGGTGGAATATAATGGTGGTTGTGAAGAAGACAAAAAAGGAGGGGAAGATAGTCTAACATCAACTAGGCGTATCAACGGGCTATGGAGATGCCCATCAATAGATATCAATGTGAGTGAGTAGGGATTGCCATGCAACGGATGCACTAGAGCTATAAATGTATGAAAGCTCAACAAAAAGAAACTAGTGGGTGTGCATCCAACTTGCTTGCTCACGAAGACCTAGGGAAATTTGAGGAAGCCCATTATTGGAATATACAAGCCAAGTTCTATAATGTAAAATTCCCACTAGTATATGAAAGTGACAACATATGAGACTCTCTATATGAAGGACATGGTGCTACTTTGAAGCACAATATACGAGACTTGCTATATCATGGTGCTACTTTGAAGCACAAGTGTGGTAAAAGGATAGTAGCATTGCCCCTTTTTATTTATTTTCTTTTTTTGGGGGCCTTCTTTTTTTTCTTTGGCCTTTCTCTTTTTTTAATTGGGACAATGCTCTATTGAATGATGATCATCACACTTTTATTTATTTACAACTCGATTCTAAAACAAAGTATGACTCTATATGGATGCCTCCGGCGGTGTACCGGGATATGCAATGAATCAAGAGTGACAAGTATGAAGAAATTATGAACGGTGGCTTTGCCACAAATACTTATGTCAACTACATGATCATGCTAAGCAATATGACAATGATGAATGTGTCATGATGAACTAGGTGGTGGAAAGTTGCATGGCAATATATCTCGGAATGGCTATGGAAATGCCATAATAGGTAGGTATGGTGGCTGTTTTGAGGAAGATATATGGTAGGTGTATGATACCAGTGAAAGGTGCGCGGTATTAGAGAGGCTAGCAAAGGTGGAACGGTGAGAGTGCGTATAATCCATGGACTCAACATTAGTCATAAAGAACTCATATACTTATTGCAAAAATCTAGAAGTTATCAAAGAAAAGTATTACGCACATGCTCCTAGGGGGATAGATTGGTAGGAAAAGACCATCGCTCGTCCCCGACCGCCACTCATAAGGAAGACAATCAATAAACAAATCATGCTCCGACTTCGTAACATAACGGTTCACCATACGTGCATGCTACGGGAATCACAAACTTTAACACAAGTATTCTTTAAATTCACAACTACTCAACTAGCATCACTTTAATATTATCACCTCCATATCTCAAAACAATTATCATGCTTCAATCTTTTCTTAGTATTCAACACACTCAAAAGAAAGTTTCACAAATCTTGAATACCAAGCATATTATTATTAAGCAAATTACCATGCTATTAAGAGACTCTCAAAATAATTTAAGTGAATCATGAGAGATCAATAGTTTCTTTAAAAATAATCCACCACCGTGCTCTAAAAGATCTAAGTGAAGCACATAGAGCAAAGTTATAACGCTCAAAAGATGTAAGTGAAGCACATAGAGCAAAACTACTTAGCTCAAAAGATATAAGTGAAGCACATAGAGCAAAACTACTTAGCTCAAAAGATATAAGTGAAGCACATAGAGAAAAACTACTTAGCTCAAAAGATATAAGTGAAGCACATAGAGCAAAACTACTTAGCTCAAAAGATATAAGTGAAGCACATAGAGCAAAACTACTTAGCTCAAAAGATATAAGTGAAGCACATAGAGTATTCTATCAAATTTTAATTCATGTATGGCTCTCTCAAAAGGTGTGTACAGCAAGGATGATTGTGTCATACTAAGACACAAAGACACAAATAATACAAGACGCTCCAAGCAAAACACATATCATGTTGGTGAATAAAAATATAGCTCCAAGTAAATTACCGATGGAAGTGGACGAAAGAGGGGATGCCTTCCGGGGCATCCCCAAGCTTTGACTTTTTGGTGTCCTTGGATTATCTTGGGGGTGCCATGGGCATCCCCAAGCTTAGGCTCTTGCCACTCCTTGTTCCATGATCCATCAAAAGAATTCACCCAAAACTCAAAATAGAAAACTCATGAGCTCTGTTAGCGAAAGAAAACAAAAGACCACTTCAAGGTACTGTAATGAACTCATTATTTATTTATATTGGTGTTAAATCTACTGTATTACAACTTCTCTATGGATTATAAACTATTTTACTAGCCATAGATTCATCAAAATAAGCAAACAACACACGAAAAACAGAATCTGTCAAAAACAGAACAGTCTGTAGTAGTCTGTAGCTAGCGCAAGATCTGGAACCCCAAAAATTATAAAATAAATTTCTGGACGTGAGGACTTTATCTATTAATCTCTGCAAAAAGAATTAACTAAATAGCACTCTTCAAATAAAAATGACATAAGTTCTCGTGAGCGCTAAAGTTTCTATTTTTTACAGCAAGTTCAACAAGACTTTCCCCAAGTCTTCCTAACGGTTCTACTTGGCACAAACACTAATTAAACACAAAAAACCCAAAACAGAGGCTAAAAAATTTATTTATTACTAATTAGGAGCAAAAAGCAAGTAATAAAAATAAAATTGTGTTGCCTCCCAACAAGCGCTATCGTTTAACGCCCCTAGCTAGGCATAAAAGCGAGGATAGATCTAGGTATTGCCATCTTTGGTAGGCAATCCATAAGTGGCTCTCATGATAGTTTCCTATGGTAATTTTATTTTCTTTCTTGGAAAGTGTTCCGTGCCCTTTTTTAATGGAAATTGAAATCTAGTATTCCCTTCCTTTATATCAATAATCGCACCAACCGTTCTAAGGAAAGGTCTACCAAGAATAATAGGGCAAGAAGGATTGCAATCTATATCAAGAACAATGAAATCTACGGGCACATAATTCCTATTTGCAACAATAATAACATCATTAATCCTTCCCATAGGTTTCTTAATAGTGGAATCCGCAAGATGCAAGTTTAGAGAGCAATCATCAAAATTACGGAAATCTAGCAAATCACACAAAGTCTTGGGAATAGTAGAGACACTAGCACCCAAATCACACAAAGCATAAAACTAATGATCTTTAATTTTAATTTTAATAGTTGGTTCCCACTCATCATAGAGTTTTCTAGGGATAGAAACTTCCAACTCAAGTTTTTCTTCATAAGATTGCATCAAGGCATCAACAATATGTTCGGTGAAGGCTTTATTTTGACTATAAGCATGTGGAGAATTTAGCACGGATTGCAACAAGGAAATACAATCAATTAAAGAGCAACTTTCATAATTAAATTCCTTGAAATCCAATATGGTGGGTTTAGCAACATCTAAATTTTTATTTCTTTCAATCCCACTTTCATCAATTTCATCATTAAGATCTAAATATTCCGAATTTTTAGAACGCCTTCTAGGTAAAGGAAGATCATATTAAGTTTCATCAAGATTCATATTGCAAAATAAAGATTTAATAGGAGACACATCAATAACTTTTAGATCTTCATCTTGATTTTCATAGGTATTGGAAGAACATGCTTTAATAAAGGCATCGTTGGAGGCACGCATCCTAGCGGTTCTTTCCTTGCACTCATTATTGGAAATTCTCATGGCTTTGAGAGACTCATTGATATCATGCTTAGGAGGAATAGATCTAAGCTTTAACGAATCAACCTCAAGAGAAATTATATCAATGTTTCTAGCCAAATAATCAACTTTAAGCAATTTCTCCTCAAGCAAAGCATTAAAATTCTTTTGTGAATTCATAAACTCTTTAACACTATTCTCAAATTCAGAGGGCATCTTATTATAATTTCCATAAGAGTTGTTGTAGGACAGTAGGAATTACCATAATTATTAGAAGGATTACTAGGATATGGCCTAGGATTAAAATTCCCTCTATAAGCGTTGTTACCAAAATTATTCCTACCAACAAAATTCACATCCATAGATTCATTGTTATTCTCAATCAAAGTAGACAAAGGCATATCATTAGGATCAGAAGAAACACTCTTAGTAGCAAATAATTTCATAAGTTCATCCATCTTTCCACTCAACACATTAATTTCTTCTATCGGATGCAGTTTTTTATTAAAAGATCTTTCAGTATGCCATTGAGAATAATTAACCATAATATCATCTAGGAGTTTAGTACCATCTCCTAAAGTGATTTCCATAAAAGTGCCTCCCGCGGCCGAATCTAAAAGATTTCTAGAAGCAAAATCCAATTCGGCATAAAATTTTTGTATAATCATCCACAAATTCAAACCATGAGTAGGGCAATTATGTATCATTAATTTCATTCTCTCCCAAGCTTGTGCAACATGTTCATGATCAAGTTGTTTAAAGTTCATAATATCGTTTCTAAGAGAGATGATCTTAGCGAGAGGAAAATACTTAGAGATAAAAGAATCTTTGCACTTATTCCATGAATCAATACTATTCTTAGGCAAAGACGAAAACCAAGCTTTAGCACGATCTCTAAGCAAAAAAGGAAATAGCTTCAATTTAAAGACATCATTATTGACATCTTTTTTCTTTTCCATATCACATAAATCAACGAAGCTATTCAGATGAGTAGCGGCATCTTCACTAGGAAGGCCGGTGAATTGATCTTTCATAACAAGATTCAACAAAGCAGTATTAATTTCACAAGATTCAACATTGGTAAGAGGAGAAAACAGAGTGCTAAGGAAATCATTATTGTTGGTATTGGTGAAGTCACACAATTTAGTAGTATCTTGAGCCATCGCGACAAGCAAGCAATCTAACACACGAGCAAACAAAACCAAACGGGCAAAAAGAGGCAAATAGAGAGGGAGGATAGGGAGAGAGAGGACGAATAAAATGGCAGGGGTGAATTGGGGGGAGAGGAAAATGAGAGGCAAATGGCAAATAATGTAATGCGAGAGATATGGATTGTGATGGGTACTTGGTATGTTGACTTTTTGCGTAGACTCCCCGGCAACGGCGCCAGAAATCCTTCTTGCTATGTCTTGAGCTTGCGTTGGTTTTCCCCGAAGAGGAAGGGATGATGCAGCAGAGTAGCATAAGTATTTCCCTCAGTTTTTGAGAACCAAGGTATCAATCCAGTATGAGCCCATGCTCAAGTCCCTCGTACCTGCACAAAGCGATAGCTACTCGCAACCAACGTGATTAGGGGTTGTCAATCCCTTCACGGTCACTTACGAGAGTGAGATCTGATAGATATAATATTTTTGGCATTTTTGGTATAAAGATGCAAAGTAAAAAGTAAAGGCAAAGTAAAAAAGCAAAGCAAGATTAAAGTAATGGAGATTGATATGATGAGAATAGACCCGGGGCCATAGATTTCACTAGTGGCTTCTCTCAAGAGCATAAGTATTCTATGGTGGGTGAACAAATTACTGTTGAGCAATTGACAGAATTGAGCATAGTTATGAGACTATCTAGGCATGATCATGTATATAGGCATCACGTCTATGACAAGTAGATCGAAACGATTCTGCATCTACTACTATTACACCACTCATCGACCGCTATCCAGCATGCATCTAGAGTATTAAGTTAAAAACAGAGTAACGCCTTAAGCAAGATGACATGATGTAGAGAGATAAATTCATGAAATATGAAATAAACCCCATCTTGTTATCCTCGATGGCAACGATACAATACGTGCCTTGCTGCCCCTTCTGTCACTGGGTAAGGACACCGCAAGATCAAACCCAAAGCTAAGCACTTCTCCCATGACAAGAACTACCAATCTAGTTGGCCAAACCAAATGGATAATTTGAAGAGACTTGCAAAGAATACCAATCATACATAAAAGAATTCAGAGAAGATTCAAATATTATTCATAGATAGACTTGATCATAAACCCACAATTCATCGGTCTCAACAAACACACCGCAAAAAGAAGATTACATCGAATAGATCTCCACAAGAGAGGGGGAGAACTTTGTATTGAGATTCAAAGAGAGAGAAGAAGCCATCTAGCTACTAACTAGGGACCCAAAGGTTTGAGGTAAACTACTCACACTTCATCGGAGGGGCTATGATGATGTAGAAGCGCTCCGTGATAACGGCCCTCTTCCAGCGAAGCTCCGGAATAGGCCCCAAGATGGGATCTCGTGGATACAGAAAGTTGCGGTGGTGGAATTAGGTTTTTGGCTCATGTTCTGATCATTTGGGGGTACGTGTGTATATATAGGAGGAAGAAGTACGCTGGAGGAGCAACGAGGGGCCCACGAGGCAGGGGGGCGCGCCCTAGGGGGGGCGCCCCCCACCCTCGTGACCGCCTCTTTTGTTCCTTGGAGCAGGGTCCAAGTCTCCTGGATCACGTTCGGTGAGAAAATCACGTTCCCGAAGATTTTATTCCGTTTGGACTCCGTTTGATATTTCGTTTATCTGAAACACTGAAATAGGCAAAAATAGCAATTCTGGGTTGGGCCTCCGGTTAACAGGTTAGTCCCAAAAATAATATAAAAGTGGAAAATAAAGCCCAATATAGTCCAAAAAAGTAGATAATATAGCATGGAGCAATCAAAAATTATAGATACGTTGGAGACGTATCAGGTCCACATATGGTCCACAAGATCACTAGGTAGCTGCACGTGCACTTGATGATCTCAAAGATTCTGATGCATCTGCAGAAAGGTAAGTTGATTTACATCTTGATCTTCCAAGATTTGAACTTGTTCTCCAGGCGCTTTAAAATCATTCGTTTTGGCAACACCATCGCCATCATCCTCGACAATCATGTTATGCAAAATAACACAACATGTCATTAGCTGCCACAATGTTTCCAATTCCCACATCATTGCAGCTCCTCGAACAATTCCCCAACGAGCTTGAAGCACTCTGAATTATCTCTCCATATTGCAGCTCCCGCATTGATGCAAAGTTGTCGGATCACGGGTTCCGGCAAAACCCTCAAGGCTCGAACACTGGGGTGCGCGCGAAGATCTCCCCCTACCGATCCACGTCCTAGCTTCGCTAAGATCTCACGGGCTAACTCGATGAACACGCAACACAAAGGACACAAGAGCTATACTAGTTCAGGCCACCGTTGTGGTGTAATACCCTACTCCAGTGTGGTGGTGGTGGATTGCCTCTTGGGCTGAGGATGAACAGTACAAGGGGAAGAACAGCCTCCTGGGGAGAGGTGTTCTTGTGCTCGGTGAACTTTGGTCGTTCTGGTCTCTCTCGATCCGTCCCCTAGCTATGGTGGTTGCTAGTCCTATTTATAGAGGCCCTGGTCCTCTCCCCAAATATTGAGCGGGAAGGGAGCCAACAATGGCCAATTCGAAAGGGGACAGCTAGTACAGCTTATCCTGACAAAAGCAGTATTTGCCTGTCAAAGGCTCTGGTGGTGACACCGTCTTGGGCTCCACGGTGACCTCCGTATTGCCGTCCTTCTGGTCTTGGTTTCGTTGCATTGATATGGAAACCTTTGCTTGATGCCTCGGTACTCCGCGCCTGCGCTTGCTTCCTTAGCACCAAAGAGGAAACAAGGACACTGTGCGCGCTGGCGCCCGCCTGGTGGCCACCTGATCTCGATCGTCATGGCTCACGTCATCAGAACCTCGCGAGGTTTGCCTCGCCTTGAACTATCCGCCCCTCGCGAGCCAGCCTGGTGAGGCCGCTCCTGAGGAGGTCTTGTGAGGCCACTCCTGAGGAGGTCTTGTGTCGTCCGCCTTGCGAGGCTTGGCCCCTCGCGAGGGTCTTGAGAGCTTGTCGGTGAAGATGGGCCATACGGGCCCGCTCGCAGAGCCATGCCGTGGGCCGCAGGCAAGCAAGTCTGGGGACCCCCATTCCCAGAACGCCGACAGTAGCCCCCGGGCCCAAGGCACGCTCGGGCTTGGCTTCGAGGCGAAGCCAAAGGTCAAGTGCGGAGCGCCGCGGGCCCCAATAGCCTGCGGCCTTGGTCAACGCATGGTGGTTGATTGGACGTGGGCGTCTCCTCTTCCCCACGCTACCTTGGCAACTGCCCGATTTGACGAGTCTCTGCTGCATGCAAGGAAAACTATCATTATTACCTTAGATCGTGGAGGCCGACGGTTGGCCTTCCCTTGGTTATAAATGGGAGGGGGCGGAACCCCCATCGCCCATCTCTTCCCATTCCGCTTGCTTCTTGCTCTTTGCTCCATCGCCAGTTGCAACACCGATGGCGCCGTCGAAGAGGTTCTCCGCCACGGAGAAAGGGAAGGCCCCTCACGAGGGGCCCGGCTCTCCGGCACCCAAGCGTGGAGGCGGCCATCCCCGCAAGCACACCACGACACCCGCCGTGGCCCCGCACAGTCGTGGCGGTGCCGCTTCGTGTGGCAGGGGTCGCTCCGGTCGCGACGGTCCTGTCGATGAAGGGAGACGTGTCGTGGTCGCGCGGCCTCCCCGGCCACGCTTCCACTCGGCGGAGGTGCTGTCGGAGTTCGTCATCTGGTCGGAGAACCTGGCCGGCAACTGGCTTCAGCTGCTGCGTTTCTTCGTCGATGAGCTGCCACCCTCTCGTCCAGGTGGGCTCTGGCTGTAGGCGGACGGCTGCTGTAGCAGGGCTTCCTGGGTCGCGGTCGGGGTCTCCGTCATGGGCTACATAGCCCTGGCCCGTGTCTGGCAGACGTTTGCCCGCACACGCGGCCTGGGCAGGCGGTACACCCTCCATTTCAAGTATGACGGTGATGCGACCCTCTACGTGAGGGTGTTTGGGGAAGATGGTCGCCGCGCCGGGTGCTGCCCTGAGGTCAACGATGGCGAGGAGGTTCTCGGCCTTGGTGATGGCCGTGATGAGGACGAGAGCGAACCCGCCCTTCGGGCCGACCATGTCTCGTCCAGCTACGACGGCTCTTCCTCCAGCGACAGCTCCAGCAGCGGTGGTTATGACCAGCCGCCACGCCGTCGCGCCCGCTTTGCAGGCGACAGTGGGTCGTCTCGTTGCCGCGCCTCCATGAAGCACGAGGAGGGGTCCGGTTGAGCTCAGGACGGTGCCAGGAGCATGCCCTCGTGAATCGTTGTAGGGGCAGACGCCGCTTTTATTTTGTTCTTCCTTTCCTTCCTGCATCAAAAAGAAACCAGAATGGGCCCCAGAGGGGCGTGTATCGAACTATGATCTCAATCATTATGCTATGTTTGTTGCTCCTGTGCTGTGTCACAACATCGTCGTTTTGTGTAGGGATAACTTAGCTTGACTTGCTCGGAGTAGCATCCTCCTCACGAGGCGCTTGCTTGGTTCCTGGTGCCTGTCGAGGCTCCCTTGACCTGATAGGCGCTTAGGAACTACAAAAAATTCATTAGGAGGTTTATCGTTCACCTAAGGCTTGGTCACATGCGCTGCTGGCCTTGACCCAGAGCTTCATATCGCGGTACCCGAGGGGCACGGATTGAGAGAGAGGTGCACCAGATTGCGGGCTCGAACAAGGGTACCTCGCGAAAAACAGAAGAAGGAAGCTCATGAAGGTACCTATTCAGCACCCTCACGAGGAACGCACGAGAGAGTACAGGCCGACCAAAGAAACGAATGCAGAAACAGAGGCAGAAAGCGAAAGGGTGAGACCAGCAAGAGACACCAGAAAGCAAATTTCAATTAAAGAGGGGCGAGCCAACTTCGGAAAGCAAATGAAAAGCCGTGTCCGGCACCTAGTCTAGTCTTCGACGTCTTCTCACCAGGGGGGAGCTAAGTGCTGCCACTAAGACGTGGGAGGGAGCCCCCGAGGCCCAAGGGAGGCACTCCTGAGACTCTGGGGCATGTACAGCCCCACTCGTTATTACGTGAGACTATCACGGGCGGCGGTCTTCACAAGCGCTGGGCCTTCTTCACAGGTGCTGGGCCTTTCTTCACAGGCGCTGGGCCTTTCTTCACAGGCGCCGGGCCTTCTTCACAGGCGCTGGGCCTTTCTTCACAGGCGCTGGGCCTTCCTCACACGCGTTGGGCCTTTCTTCAGGGGTAGAACTTTCGGAGGTGCTGAATGTTCTAGGCGTTCTGGATGGGTACTCCGTCCTGTGTCTCCAGGCACGCGGCGCCAGGCCTAGAGACATGGACGACCTTGAACGGGCCCTCCCACGTGGGTCAGAGCTTATGAAGCCCTTCCCTGGAGAGGACCCGCCTTAGGACGAGGTCACCCACCTCGAGCGTCCTGAAGCGGATGTTGCAACAGTGGTACCGCCACAGCGCCTGCTGGTATCTTGCTGCCCGTAGTGCGGCTTCGCGGTGACGTTGCTCCCCTAGCACGAGGTCCATCTCCCGCCTGGCATCCTGCTGTGTTTCATCAAACGCCAGGAACCGTGCGGAGCGATGTCTGACCTCGCGAGGGAGGACTGCTTCTGCTCCATAGACGACGAAGAATGGGGTCTCACCCGTCGGCTTAGTGGCGGTGGTGCGGATGGACCACAGCACGGACTGGAGCTCATCATGCCAGCCCCTGCCATAGGCCTCGAGCTTCTTCCTGAAGGTCCTGGTCTTGAGGCCTCTCAGGACCTCCGCATTAGCATGTTCGGCCTGGCCATTGCTCCTGGGGTGCGCTACCGAAGCATAGCAGATCTGCGTTCCAAGGTTAGCACAATATGACTTGAAGAAATTACTAGTGAACTGCGAGCCATTATCGGTGATGATGCGGTTGGGGACTCCAAAATGGCGCATGAGGCCCTTGATGAACTTGACCACAGAGCCAGCTGGGATGGTGCGGACGGCTTCAACCTCCGCCCACTTAGTAAACTTGTCGATGGCCACGTAGAGGTATCGATAGCCCCCAGGCACCCGAGGGAACGGGCCCAGGATATCTAGCCCCCACACTGCAAACGGCCACGAGAGTGGAATGGTCTGGAGGCCCTGAGCTGGCTGATGGATCTGCTTGGCGTGGAATTGGCAGGCCTCGCAGGACTTCACCAGCTCATCTGCGTCATTGAGCGCCATAGGCCAGTAGAATCCGCTGCGGAATGCCTTGCCGACGAGGGTTCGCGACGACGAATGGTGCCCGCAGTCCCCGCTGTGTATGTCGGCTATCAGCTCTTTCCCCTATTACCTGGAGATACAACATAGTGAAACGTCATTTGGCCGCTTCCTGTATAACTCACCGTCCTGGATGCAGTATGTTGTGGCCTATCGGGCCACGCGCTCCACGTCCTCCTCCTTCTCCGGCAACGTCCCTTGCGTCGGGTATTCCTTGAATTCCTTGGTCCAGCATCCCTCCTGTGGCTCGAGCGCCAAGAGTAGGCGTGCTCCTGAGGTCGGGCCATAGGCCGGGGCTCCTGTGGCAGGCGGCTGCGGGAGTTCCTCCCGAGGCCGAGCTGTTCTTGAAAGCGATGATGTTGTTGATGGCTTGAAGAACCGCTCCTCGAAGACGCCAGGCTCTTGGGCCTGTCGCTTGGATGCTCTTCTGGCGATGTTGTCAGCTTCCTTGTTGGTGCCACGGGGTACATGCTGTAACTCCAGGCCCAGGAATTCCTTCTCCATCTTGTGCACCTCCGCGAGGTATGCTTCCATGTGCTCGTCCTTTGGCTCGTACACCTTGTTGGAGAAGTTGACGAGGAGCTACGAATCACCCCTAACGGTGAGGCACTTCACCCCCAAAGCTGCCGCAGCTTTCAGGCCAGCTATGAGGCCTTCATATTCTGCGATGTTGTTGGAGACCTTCTCGCCCTGCTGAAAGTAGAGCTGCACGGCGTAGTAGAGCTTGTCCTAAGTGGGTGAGATGAGCACTGCTCCAGCCCCCGCGCCCTGGTGTGCGAAGGCACCATCGAAATACATGACCCAGCCATTAGGCGCCTCGCTTCCCGGTGAGAGGGACCGATCTTCGCCTACTTCAAGCGCTGGGGCGTCTGTCCATTCTGCCATGAAATCAGCGAGTGCAGCTCCCTTGATGAACCTGGTAGTGCTGAACTTCAACTGGAATGCTTGCAACTCAATGTTCCACTTAGCGACCCTTCCAGCAGAGTTGGGGCTCCTGAGCACCCTCTCCAGTGGGTAGGCCAAGACGACTTTGATGGGGTGGCCTTGAAAGTAGTGCCGCAGCTTTCGTGAGGCCACCAGGAGCGTGAGCAGGAGCTTCTGAGGCATGGGGTACCATGCTCTTGCGTCCCGCAACACCATGCTGACGAAGTATACCTGGTGCTCGACGAGGGTAGGCGTGTTGATGAGGCTTGCGTCTTCCGGGAGTTGTGGTGCCTCCTGAGGTGGCGGAGCCCCAATGCTCGATTGCTTGTCGAGGCCTTCGCGGGTTCGGGAGCGTCATCCTGCTGTGCTTGCTCTTCTGCTGTTGATGCGGCGGCCCTTGTGGCGCCCTCCTGGTCTTGCGTCGTCTCTACTGGAGGTGTAGCTCGGCGCGATGCGCCCTTGGCTTGGTGTTCTTCCCGAACCGCCACTAAAGCCGCGCCGGCGGAGTAGGGAGTGGTGGCAAGATAGAGCACTAGGGGCTCGAGAGGTCACGGTGCCACCATCACTGGGGGCTAGTCAGGTATCTCTTGAGGTCTTGAAATGCTCGGTCGGCCTCCGGGGTCCACTCGAATGGGCCCTTCTTCTTCATCAGCTTGAAGAAGGGTAGGGCACGCTCTCCCAGCTTGGAAATAAAGCGTCCCAATGCAGTCACCCGTCACGCAAGCTTCTGCATTTCCTTGAGGGTTTGCGGTGGACTCATGTCTTCAATGGCCTTGACCTTCTCTAGGTTGGCCTCGATCCCCCTGTGGGACATAAGGAAGCCCAGCAGCTTGCCGGAAGAGACGCCAAACACGCACTTCTTCGGGTTGAGCCTCAAGTCCACCTGGCAGAGGCTTTCAAAGGTCTCCTCCAGGTCTTGGATCAAGGTCCTCGCCTCCCGAGACTTCACCACGATGTCGTCGACGTAGGCTTCAGCGTTCCTCCCGAGCTGCCGACCCAAGGCGATGTGCATGAGCCGTTGGAAGGTTGCGCCTGTGTTGCGTAGTCCGAAGGGCATGCAAGTGTAGCAGTACACCCCACACGGGGTCAGGAAGGCCGTCTTCTCCACATATTCTACGGCCATCTTGATCTGGTGATATACTAAGAACGCATCCAGGAAGCACAGCAAGTCGCACTCGGCAGTGGAGTCGACGATCTGGTCGATGCGTGGAAGCGGGAACGGATCTTGGGGGCAGGACTTGTCGAGGTTGGTGAAGTCGACGCACATCCGCTCCTTCTCGCCTTTCTTGGGGATGACGACGGGGTTTCCCAGCCACTCGGGGTACCGAACCTCGTGAATGACACCCGCAGCCTCCAGCTTGCGGGTTTCTTGGACGATGAAAGCTTGCTTCTCCATGGACTGCCGCCTCGCATTTTGCTTCACGGGGCGTACGTTGGGGCAAACCTTTAGGGGGTGCTCTATCACCTCTCTTGGGACCCCCACCAGCTGATCGGGCTCCCAAGTGAACACTTCCTTGTTTGCGCGCAAGAACTTTACCAACGCCTCCTCCTGACCAGGCTCGAGGTTGGCGCCTATGGTAAAGGTTGCCCCTAAGAACCCGTCCCCATCGACTGGCACTCGCTTGGTTTCTGCCTTGTCCTATGAAAGGATCGATATGGTTGACTAGAGGGGGGTGAATAGGCAACTAACAATTTTGAAATTTTCTTTACCAAATTAAACTTTGCATCAAAGTAGGTTGTCTAGATGTGCAACTAGGTGAGCAACCTATATGATGCAATAACAACAAACAAACAAGCAAGCAAGAGAAGTAACACTAAAGAGCTTGCACAAGTAAAGGTAAGAAATAACCAAGAGTGGATCCGGTGAAGACGAGGATGTGTTATCGAAGTTCCTTCCTTTTGAGGGGAAGTACGTCTCCGTTAGAGCGGTGTGGAGGCACAATGCTCCCCAAGAAGCCACTAGGGCCACCGTATTCTCCTCACGCCCTCACACAATGCGAGATGCCGTGATTCCACTATTGGTGCCCTTGAAGGCGGCGACCGGACCTTTACAAACAAGGTTGGGGCAATCTCCACAACTTAATCGGAGGCTCCCAACAATACCACGAAGCTTCACCACAATGGACTATGGCTCCGTGGTGACCTCAACCGTCTAGGGTTCTCAAACACCCAAGAGTAAAAAGATCCACTAGGGATAGGTGGGGGAATCGAAAATCTCTTGGTGGAAGTGTAGATCGGAGCCTTCTCAACCACTCCCGAGCAAATCAACAAGTTTTATTGGCTAGAGAGATAGATCGGGCGAGAATGGAGCTTGGAGCATTAATGCAGCTTGAGTGGAAAGAGGTAGGTCAATGGGGAAGAAGGGGACCCCCTTTTATAGTGGGGGCAACAATCCAACCATTGCCCCACTAACCAGCCCCGTAGAGGGCGATAGTACCGCTTGGGGGGCGGTACTACCGCTGAGCCAGAGGTACTGCCGCTACAACTAGCGGTACTGCCGCGTAGAGAAGAGAAGCGGGGTCCTGGACCCAGAGCGGTACTACCTTGGTGGTAAGGGCGGTACTACCGCTGCGAACCGGTACTACCGCCTCTACTGCCGTAACTAGTGCTGTAAAACCCGACACGAGAAAAAGAGCCCTCGAGTCGAGGCAGTAGGAGCCAGACAGGCCAGCGGTAGTACAGCTGCGGAGTCACCAGCGGTACTACCGCTGCGGAGCGGTACTGCCGCTTGTGACCCCTCAACAGTACTACCGCTGGGAGCACAGTACTACCGCTGGGACCCAGACAAGAGAGAAAAGATCTCTCCATCGAAGTTGAAGTCGAGGCGGTAGGGCCAGGCAGGCCAGCGGTAGTAGTGCTGCGGAGTCACTGGCGATACTACCGCTGTGGAGCGGTACTGCCGCTTGTGACCCCTCAGCAGTACTACCGCTGGGAGCACGGTACTACCGCTGGGACCCAGACAAGAGAGAAAAGATCTCTCCATCGAAGTTGAAGTCGAGGCGGTAGGGCCAGGCAGGCCAGCGGTAGTAGTGCTGCGGAGTCACCGGCGGTACTACCGCTGTGGAGCGGTACTGCCGCTTGTGACCCCTCAGCGGTACTACCGCTGGGTAGCACGGTACTACCACTGGGACCCAGACAAGACACACAAGAGAGAAAAGATCTCTCCAATGAAGCAGAAGAGCTCTGAGGGTGAGAAGCGGATGTGTACGTGTTGATTCCACCCAAGCAATACCCCACAGTCCCCCTCTTGATAGTATGGTGCCCTCTACGCAACTAGTCCACTGAAAGAGAAACGAAAGAGCTGCACCATCTTGAATGATACTCCGAGGGAAGAAATCGTCTCGTGCCAAGGATGAATCTCTGAAATACTCAAATCACACGATTAGTATGCAAACACGTTGTCATCAATCACCAAAACCACATCGAGAAAGATATGCCTCAACAATCTCCCCCTTTTTGGTGGATTGATGACAACTAGGGATTTGCACAAGGAAAAGATATAAAAGTAAGAGTACTTAGAACTACAAAATATAGACGGGCTCCCCCTGAATGTGTGCACCGAGTTAGTGGAGCCTTTGGAAAGCAAGACACACACATCCGGATCAAACTCGCCCTATATTTTATAGTCCAACACTTCTAAGCACATGATATATGAGAGTAGGGTATAAAACAGGACAAGCATGCAACTCATAAGATACTACAGTACTGAATAGACATAAGAAATAAGGTAGCGATACGGAGCATATGTCTCACACCATATGTCTAGAACTTAGGTCTCACAGGCACCAAACCAAAGCAAACAAAGACAACGAGAGAACACACGAGAAAACATAAGACACAAAGACACACTCGCAGCACGGCAACAACACAAATCCCTAAACTCTCTCCCCCTTTGGCATCGAGACACCAAAAGGGCAAAGAGCGACGCTACAACTCCAGGTGATGGCAAGCTGAGGATCTCGAACATCACATCTCAGCGTGATCATCTGCATCTCCGTCGTTGGTCGGAAACTGCTCGGCGTTTGAATCGGTACAAGGGAAATGTTGGTGAATCCATTCCTCCTCTTCAGTGATCTGTCCCTCAGAACCGCTGGCAACGGTCGCACCCAGGTGACGCATGAGCTCCTTGTGGTGCACCCTGGCCTGCTTCTCTGCCACATGAGTCATGTACTGACCATGAGACTCCATGCAGAAAAGCTTCTTCATCTTGCGTTTAAGCTTCTTTGCCCAAGAAGGTTCTGCACTAGAGGGCCCAAAGTCCACCTTGTGATCATCAGTGGTAGCCCCACCCTCAGTCTCCATGGCAGCAGCAGTAGTCGATGGACCCCCGGGTTTATGCGCTGGGGTGCCCCAATTGTCCTTCTTCCTCAGACGCTTGATCTCATTAGAAACCAAGTCTCCAGTTTCCAGCATCATTCTGGGATAGACATGTGCCCAGGACTTTTCAATGAGCCTCATGATGAATGGACCATATATCGGGCACTTGCACTTAGAAACGGCAGAGAGAAGTTCAGACCACATAACATGAGAAATGTCCAGACTCTCTCTAGTGTTTTCTTCCTTCTCATGTTGGCAGAAAAGAAGCATGTCCATGAGATAGGAGTGGACCATATCCATATTCCCGATGCGAGGGAAGAGAGTCTCACGGAAGACACGATGAAGAATGTCCAGATATGTAGACAGCTCATAGGTTTCCTTCTTAGTCACTGGGTGAACCTTCACAGTGCAGTAGGGCCAAAGGGCTTGCTTGTGAGTGGATGTAGTATTGCGGTGAGGGTGGAAACCTACTGGAGTCTCAAGCCCGCAATCTTCCACATCAAGTAACTCCATGAAGGCCTTCCACTTGACGGAAAGCAACTTGCCATTGGTCATCCAAGTCAGAGTCCTGTCGGCATCCGTTCCAAGATGAACGATAGCGAAGAATTGAGCCACCAAATCTGCATTGAAATCCTTGTTGAACTGCATGATCCTGAGAATGTTCAGCTGATTACACATCTGAAGGGCTTCGCCAAAGTACTCAGGGTCCTTCTCCATGGCATCAGTGTCGATGGAGCGAACATCAACATAGAGATTCTTCTTGGCCTTGATCACATCAAAATAGATGGCAAACTGAAAGCGGTTCCAGAACGGGCGGTTGACCAAAGTGGGATCTTGGTCCGCCTCATAGGGGTTGCGGCGACCCTTTTCCCAAAACTCCTTGGCAGTCATCTCAGTCACAGTCTTTCCCTTTGGCTTGTTAGCGGATCTCTTCGACTGCTGAGGTGGTGGAGGAGCACTTGCGGAAGCGCCTGCTGGTGGCGGTTGAGTGCTAGAGGAACCACCTGCTGGCTCAGAGGTGCGGTAGCGCTTTGACGTTGCACGCCCAGGGTTGACACGGCGAGCTTGATGCTCAGGATGTTCATCACCTGGAACCAAACACAAGAACACGCAAAACAACCAGAAAGAACGAGCATAAGCCAACAAACTCAACGAAAGGATCAAGGTATGGCAGGAACATGATGGAACTTGGCAGGCAGCGGTAGTACCGTGACATGCACGCGGCAGTACCGCTCCAAAGATAGCGGTAGTACCGCTCGAGGCAGGGAAACAGCAGTTCCCTACTACCGTGGTCAGATTCGGCACTACAGGCCTGCCAAATTCAAAAATATTCCTACCAAACTCTAATCTAGATAGTATAGTTGCCTTCTCCAACCTATTCAAGCCTAGATTTAGCCAAAAATCTAGAGATGCAACCACCATTGCCCCTAAGAAGCAAGATCTGAAAACAAGACAAAAGGAGAGAAGGAACGGGGGCAATACCGGCATCCAAGGCAAGAGAACGAGGTGGGGATCGACTCCACCGAAGGAAATGGAGAGGGACGCCCCGGAGACGAAGATCCGCCGGAGCCCTCCCATGGCGATGCGTGGCTGGAGAGAGGAAGAGGAATGAGGGGGCGAAGCGAATGGGTATGGGGGAGAAGAAACCTCCCCCTGCCCCAATATAACCCCCTGGTCCCGTCCCTCAGTGGTAGTACCGCGCTGGGGGCGATAGTACAGCTTATAAGTGGTAGTATCGCGCACCACCAGTGGTAGTACCGCTTAGCACACCACCGCAACTAAACAACACGGCTTAGCTCGAAAGAAAGAAAAAAAGCAAAAGAAGGCAAGAAGAAGAGATAACACACCAGCAAAAAGGCCAAGACACGCCTCTTCAAGAGAGGGCGGTGGCCGAGGCCACCTATGTTTGAGTCAAGAGGTATGGCGCTGCGAAGATTTTAACCTTGGGCCCATGACCAAAACTCGTCTTTGAAGCACAAGTACCATCAACAATGGCTAATGTGAAAGACTTGATCAATTTATGCATAATGGCGGGAGGGAGAGTTCATTGAGAGAACAACACTCCCCCTATGTCCATGCCTACATCGAAACTAGACAACAAATTGAGTGTGGTGGGGTGTGCAAGGGTTCAAGTCACATTGCTCGAATCAATGATATTTAGCTCATGCCTTAACTCGCGAAATCTTGCTTCATCCAAGGGCTTCGTGAAAATATCTGCAAGGTTATCATGAGTGTTGACATAGTTGAGCTCAATCTCTCCTCACCTAATGTGATCCCGAATGAAGTGATACCGAATCTCAATATGCTTCGTCTTGAAGTGTTGCACCGGGTTGAGAGAGATCTTGATGGCACTTTCATTGTCACACCAAAGAGGCACTTTGTCACAAGTGACACCGTAATCCTTTAAAGTTCGCCTCATCCATAGGAGTTGTGCACAACAACTACCGGCCGCTACATACTCTGCTTCGGTGGACGAGAGAGACACACAACTTTGCTTTTTGGAAGACCAACTTACCAAAGAGCAACCAAGGAATTGGCACCCTCCGGAAGTGGACTTCCTATCCACTTTATCTCCCGCCCAATCGGAATCCGAATACCCTACAAGCTTGAAGTTTGATCCTCTTGGGTACCATAAGCCAAAGTTTGGGGTATGAGCCAAATATCTAAAGATTCGTTTGACCGCCACATAGTGACTTTCCTTAGGTGCGGCTTGAAACCGTGCACAAATTCCCACACTCAACATGATATCCGGTCTAGATGCACAAAGGTAAAGCAAGGATCCAATCATGGAGCGATATACCTTTTGATCCACCGCTTTACCATTGGGATCTATGTCAAGTTGGCACTTGGTGGGCATTGGAGTGGAAGCCAGCTTGATGTCACTTAGCTTGAATCTCTTGAGCATGTCTTGAGTGTATTTGGCTTGGTTGATGAAGGTTCCTTCTGTTCTTTGCTTCACTTCGAACCCTAGAAAGAACTTCAACTCTCCCATGGAAGACATCTCGAACTTTGAGGTCATGAGAGCGGCAAATTCCTCATTGAAAGCTTTGTTAGGGGAACCAAAGATAATATCACCAACATATAATTGGCACACAAACAACTGCCCTTTGACCTTCTTAGTAAAAAGAGTGGGGTCGATTAGCCCAACTTCAAAACCACAGTCTTGTAACAACTCGGTAAGGTGGTCATACCACGCATGTGGGGCTTGTTTAAGGCCATAGAGTGCCTTATCGAGTTGATACACATGATCGGGAAAGTAGGGATCCTCGAACCCGGGGGTTTGCTTGACATAAACCAATTCATTAATAGGACCAGTAAGAAAAGCACTCTTCACATCCATTTGTTGTAACTTAAAGTTATGATGACAAGCATATGCAATCAACATGCGAATGGATTCAAGACGAGCAATGGGAGCAAAGGTTTCATCGTAGTCGATACCCTCGACTTGGGAGTAGCCTTGTGCTACCAAACGAGCCTTGTTGCGAATTATAATCCCATGGTCATCTTGCTTGTTCTTAAATATCCACTTGGTTCCAATGACATTGTGGTTCCCCGTCGGTCTTGGCACCAATCTCCACACTTTGTTGTGCTCGAAGTTGTTGAGTTCTTCATGCATGGCATTGAGCAAATCCGGATCTTCGAGCGCCTCATAGACCTTGTGGGGTTCGACACAAGAGACAAACGCGTGATGCTCACAATAGTTTGCTAATTGTCTACGAGTGCTTACCCCCTTTCTTAAGCTTCCAAGCACATTCATCATGATATGATCCTTGGTGGAGAGCTTGGAAGCAACCTTGGCGGCTCGACGCTCCAATTCCTCCTCGGGGGTGAGACGAGAAGTGGTCACTTGATCATCTTGAGCATCGTCTTGAGCTTTTTCTTGTTCTTGAACTTGCTCGGAGGAGAGAACTTGACCTTGGGCATCACTTGGTGTGTCAACACCGTCTTGAGAATGATCTTGCCCTTGGTCTTGTTCTTGAGGATGAGGGCCTTCATGTTGTTCTTCGGAAGCGTGTGGGCCTTGGGTTGGTGATGGCTTGTAACGCCCCAGATATACTTTCCATATTTGTATCCAACTCTTGCCGTCTCCGGCGCTAAGTTATATTTATTTCTCAGGTTCGGGTCTTTGTCTCCGTGTGTTGTTTTTCTTTTTCGTGCATCTCTTATCATGTCATCTCGTGCATTGCATTTGCATACATGTTCATCTCATGCATTCGAGCATTTTCCCCGTTGTCCGTTTTGCATTCCGGCGCTTCGTTCTCCTCCGGTGGCCATTT
Source organism: Triticum urartu (assembly GCF_056163025.1). Taxonomy (NCBI): domain Eukaryota; kingdom Viridiplantae; phylum Streptophyta; class Magnoliopsida; order Poales; family Poaceae; genus Triticum; species Triticum urartu. The sequence goes on along the minus strand of NC_141876.1, from coordinate 135,965,444 downwards.
CTAGCTTTCTTTCGTGTGTGGGGTTCAAACATTTCCGGATTGGACCGAGACTTGTCATGCGGCCTTGGTTTACTACCGGTAGACCGCCCGTCAAGTTTCAGGTCATTTGGACTTCGTTTGATACTCCAACGGTTAACCGAGGGACCGAAAAGGCCTCGTGTGTGTTGCAGCCCAACACCCCCCAAATTTGTCCCAAAACCCACCAAACTCTGCTCCATGTCCTAGATCGTTCGATCACGATCGCGTGGGCGAAAACCGCACCTCATTTGGACTCTCCTAGCTCCACTTATGCCTATATATACACCCCCCCATTTCGGATCTCGTCTTCCTCCCCGTCCTCCTCCTAAAAAAAACAGATCTCCTTCCTCCGCCGCCGACGGACGTGTCCGGCCCGTGCCGGACAGCGTCCGCTCCACCCCGCCGCCACTCAGCCGCCGCCACGTGGCCCGGGGGACCGCTTCGCCGCCGCCGGCCCGCCAGGCCCACGGGAAGCCCCCGCGGCCCAGCCGCCTCGCCCCGCCGCCTGGTGCCTCCCGCCGCCAGCACCGCCTCCCTCCTCGTCTCCGGCGCCCGGCGCCGCCGTGGGCCGCCACCCCGCCACCGCTCGCCGCCCCTCCGCCGGCCTCCTCGCTGCCCGCGGCCGCCACCACCGACGCCCGGCCAGCGCCGCGCCCCTCCGCCGCCTCCTCGCCGCCTCCTCGTCGCCGGCAGCCGCCACGGCCACGGCCTCCTCGCCGGCGAGCTACAGGAGCTCCGGCGTGAACAGTACTCCGGCGCCGCCTCGGGATCCGTGCGCTGGATCTAGATCTGGGGTTGACCCCCTCTCCCCCGAAACCCTAACTCCCAGATTTTTATGCATTCTTTGACTGCTCGTATCTCCGTAACCGTAGCTCCGTTTTGGGCATATGATATATCAAAATCTTCGCCTCAACATGTAAATCATTTCATTCCATTGCATCATTTGCATTTGAGTTCATCTTGATGCCCAAAATGCTGTTAGAAGGAGGCTTCGTGAGTTAAATTGCAGATCCGTTAGTTCATCATGCACTTTTGTCATTTTTGCCATGTTTAATTCGTGCATGATATGCCTGTGCCCCTTTGGGATGAATTGTTAAGCATTTTGTCTTCTTTCCAGAGGTGCCACCCATGCATTTTTAGGATGTGTGTGTTGTCTTGCGCAAGCTTGCGAAGAGAGGTACCTGAGATTGCTGATTTCAGAGACTTAGTGATTTTCACTAAGTCTGGGATATTTTAGTTCATGATGCTATATGTCCAGCTTGTTTCCTAGTGATCCGTGCCTCTTTTGAGGATGATCAGTAAGGCAGTTTTGATATTTATGTTATGCTCTATCCATCCATGTCTTTGTTTACATATGTGGAGTGCTCTAGGTTGACTCAATCGAGCTCAACTTTTGCTTCGTTGTTAATCTGGGCAGATCGTCAACTTGTTTGCGATTTTGCCGATGCTACCGTTAGTGTTCCATGCATGCTATGCCTTTGTTCTTGCCATGTGTAGCTAGCATATTGTGCCTTCTTGCTGGTTATATGCTTTCCTTGCCATGACTTGCACCGTAGTGAGTGCATCGAGCTTGTTTACATGCCTTCGTGAGTTAAGTTTCTGCATGTCTCAGTTTTCACTAAGTCTGAAAACTGATTGTGTTCGAGCTATGTTCGTGAGCTCGGTAGAGTATTTTGTGAACCCTTTTGGCCCCAGGTCACTTTGGGTGTTTTGTTAATCTTGTTGAGTAGCTCCCTGCCATGTTCTTACTTGTCATGTTCAGGTTTTGTATCATGTTGTTTTGCTGCTCCGAAGAGGGCTTCGTGATCTGAAATTTTAGGCTAGTGTTAATTTCACTAAGTCTGGAATCTGTTTTGCATATTCATTTTTGCCATGCTTGTTTGAACCTCTTAATGGATGAATTTGCCTATGGCTCAGTGCTAGTGGTTTGTTAACCATCTTGTGTACATCACTGCCATGTATTTTTTTTCATGTTTGGTGGCTGTGCCATGTTCATTTCGTTGCATTTAGGAGCCTACTTGTTGTATATCGCAGATCGGTTCGTTTCGTAAAACGCTCGCCATTTCCAAACCGTAGCTCCGATTCCTATGATCTTTATATTGTTTTCAGGTGATTTCTTCCCTTCTATCCAGTGGCACACTTGGTTTTCCAAGTTGAGGCCAAGTTCATGCATTTTCTGTAACGTCTTGCATTTTGCATCCCGCATCGCATCCCGCATAGCATACCGTCTTTGCATATTATTGTTGCCCTTGCACGTGGTTGATTGTATCCTTGTTGCTTGTTTGTGTTGTTGGGTAGAGCCGGGAGACGAGTTCGCTAACGAGGAGCCCGTTGAGTGTGCTTTTGAGGATCCAGTCAACTCTGACAGCTTTGCAGGCAAGATGATCATACCCTCGAAATCACTACTATCTTTGCTATGCTAGTTTGCTCGCTCTTTTGCTTTGCCACTGCTACGATGCCTACCACTTGCTTGTCAGCCTCCCAATTGCATGATTGAACCTCTAACCTACCATTGTCCTAGCAAACCGTTGATTGGCTATGTTACCGCTTTGCTCAGCCCTTCTTATAGCGTTGTTAGTTGCAGGTGAAGATTGGAGCCATTCCTTGTTGGAACATTTATTTACTTGTTGGGATATCATTATATTGCTATGTTATCTTAATGCATCTATATACTTGGTAAAGGGTGGAAGGCTCGGCCTCTCGCCTAGTGTTTTGTTCCACTCTTGCCGCCCTAGTTTCCGTCATATCGGTGTTATGTTCCTGGATTGTTGCGTCCCTTACGCGGTTGGGCTATAATGGGAACCCCTTGATAGTTCGCCTTGATTAAAGCTTTTCCAGCAATGCCCAACATTGGTTTTATCATTTGCCGCCTACCCCTTTTCCCTTGGGTTTCCGGAGCCCGAGGGTCATCTTTATTTTAGCCCCCCACGGGCCAGTGCTCCTCTGAGTGTTGGTCCGAACTAGAGCCCTATGCAGCGCCACCTCGGGGAAACTCAAGGGCTGGTTTTAGTTGTACGGATTGCTCATCTGAGTGTGCCCTGAGAAAGAGATATGTGCAGCTCCTATCAGGATTTGTCGGCACATTCGGGCGGTGTTGCTGGACTTGTTTTAACCTGTCGAATCATCTTGTTGTACCGAGATACCGAGTCTGATCGGTGTGTCTTGGGTGGAGGTCTATTCCTTCATTGACCGTGAGAGCTTGTTATGGGCTAAGTTGGGACTCCCCTGCAGGGATTGATCTTTCAAAAGCCGTGCCCGCGGTTATGGGCAGATGGGAATTTGTTAATGTCCGGTTGTAGATAACTTTAACTAAACTTAATTAAAATGAATCAACCGTGTGTGTTACCGTGATGGCCCCTTCTCGGCGGAGTCCGGGAAGTGGACACGGTGTTGGAGTTATGCTCGCGTAGGATGTTCCTTTAGCTTCTCGCTCGTGCTTCGCCTTCTCTTCTCGCTCTCATTTGCGTATAAGTTAGCCACCATATATGCTAGTCGCTTGCTGCAGCTCCACTTATATTGCCGTACCTGTCCTATAAGCTTAAATAGTCTTGATCGCGTGGGTGTGAGATTGCTGAGTCCCTGTGGCTCACAGATACTACAACTCCAGATGCAGGTCCAGGTGTTTCTGCTCCAGTTGACGATTACGAGCTCAAGTGGGAGTTCGACGAGGACTCTCAGCGATACTACGTGTCTTTTCCGGATGATCAGTAGTGGTGCCTAGTTGGGGTTATCGATTCAGGGCCTTGTCGCATGTTGGGTGTCTTTTCTATTTTGGCACCGTAGTCGGGCCATGAGTGATTTGTATGATGGATGTTATTTATGTACTTTGATGTGACGTGGCGAGTGTAAGCCAACTACGTTTCTCCCCTTTATATTATTTATGTACATGGGATGTGTAATGATTTCCCGACTTGCGACATTGCTTTCAATGCGGTTATGCCTCTAAGTCATGCCTCGACACGTGGAAGATATAGCCGCATTGAGGGCGTTACAAGTTGGTAATCAGAGCCTTCCCCGACCTTAGGAGCCCCCATTGCTTGATCGTTTTTAGCAGCCGAGTTGTGTCTAGAAAAATGTTTTGAGTCCTTAGGAATTATATATCGGAGAGCTTAGGAATTCTTTTTACTTCCCAGCCTCCTCATCGCTCTGGTAAGGCATCCGGACGTAGAGTTTTGACTCTTCTCTTCTCAAATTTCACAAAAAAAAATTTAGGATCACGCGAGTATCTTGGTTTTGTTCCGATGGTTTTGTGACGAGAACATTGTTCTTGGTGCGTCCTGTCTTTAGGGGTTGTGGCAGTGTCCCGGGGAGTTGAGCTCTGAGGTGTTGTCGTCACAATTTTATCGTTGCAATTCTGGTATACTTGAGATTTGTGCGCCACATCGAAAATCCCCTTTGTGCAGTTCGTTGGTGAGATAACCTCGACGCCACCCAGTACTGGGGCGAGAGTTCGAGAGTATCGCCATAACTTGTATAACGGATGCTTTTCGAAGGTTGAGATAGATGGTTTCCGAAGGTTTCTTGGTTATGTGTTGAAGGATGGATACAGCTGGATGTAGGATTGCTAGCTTGAGTGAGATATTATGCTCCCCTGTATCCCCAACACCTGATTGCATAACCGGGAAAATTTCGGGAGTTTCATAGGTGGGAATTCAAGTAGCTCTTAGGATATATTTCCCACAGATGTATGATATGAAATTGGGGTTCGACGTCTAGTGGTTCGCCTATTCACGGTCGATTTTACAGTGGTCTCGTTGTGTCTTAAAGAGTCCTTGGCTATGCTGACTCGGGGACGCTTCGTATGTCATGTGCACTGCCTTGTACATGATGGTGCTGTACGATCGAGCCCGTGTAGGTCCCACCACGAAAACTTCGGACGAAATTTCTATCATGTATTTGTTCCGGCTTATTCCGCAAGCCAACCCTTGGTTTTATTTCGAGTTGTGGCATTCGTTTTGCTTCGACGTCATATGTTGATTCCATCCCTCGTTGTTGTACCCCTTCTACCTGATTCTTCGTGGCTTCGCAATTTAGGAATATGTGACCACTTCAAGAGAAGTGCATTCGTTCATTTTGTTCGGATGTGAAGACTTTATGTTGCAATTTTCATTCCGTTGGATTCAGCTTCAATATTTGTCTATTTGTGTGCTAATGGTGGTCAACCTGTTCAGGATGGCTCCTCCAACGCGCACGACTCCGAATCCTGACCCGCCTCCACCTCCGCCTCCTCCGGAAGCATGGCAAGCTGTGATGGCCGCTACTAATGCAAACACACAGTTGATCATGCAAATCCTCCAAGAGCGCAATCAAGGCAGTCAAGGGAATCAAGGCAGCAATCAGTACCACTTTGCTACTCTGAACCAGTTCCTCGCAAATAGTCCAAAGACGTTCAGCAATTGTGTTGAGGCTACCGATGCTGATGATTGGCTAGTGGATCTGGGCAAGCATTTTGAATGCAGCAACGTCAGGCCTGAAGATTTCGTCAAGTTCGCTTCTTTCCAGCTCAAAGATCAGGCTGCAGAGTGGTTCCAGCAGTACAAGGATTCCAGAGGTGGACGTGTGATCACTTGGGATGATTTCCGTCAAGATTTCCGCGCTCATCACATTCCTCAAAGTGTGGTTGAAAGTAAGCGTCAGGAATTCCGCAATCTGAAGCAAGGCTCTTTGTCTGTCTATGACTACAACAATTTGTTCCAGAAGCTCGCCCGTTTTGCCAAGCAGGATGTTCCTGATGAGAAGAGCATGATCTATCAGTTCAGGGGTGGTCTTCGTGAAGAAATTCAGCTCGCTCTTGTCCTCTTCGAGCCGTTGAGATACGATGAGTTCTACAACATGGCATTGAAACAAGAGGCTGCTCAGTTGAGGTGTGATGCTTCCAGGAAGCGTGCCAGAGATGTTACTCCGTCTTCCTCTACTCAAGTGGCCAAGCAGCAGAAGTAGTGGCTTCCTCCTCCTCCGTTCCGTCAGCCGTATCAGCAGAAGAGCAAAGGTGGCAGTGGTTTCTCCCACCCACCCAACCCAGGCTTTCAGAACAAGTCTTCGTCTCAAGCTCCAAGACCGAGTGCTCCGTATCACCGTCCGCTTTCAGAGGTCACATGCAACAAGTGCCAACAGAAGGGTCACTATGCCAACAAGTGTACCAACCAGAGGCGTCTTCCTCCTCCTCCTCCTGTCAGATCGGCAAGTACAGCTATGGTCAAGCACAATCCCAAGCATGCCAAGGTCAATATGGTGAATGCAGCTCAGGCAGAGGATTCTTCAGATGTGATCATGGGTAACCTTCCTGTTAATGATATTCCTGCAAAAGTTCTTTTTGACACTGGTGCATCGCATTGTTTCATCTCGAGACCTTTTGCTTCCAAGCATGATTTTGTTACTCAAATGTTGCCGAGACCATTGTCTATTGACTCTCTGGCCAGCCTCTTGACATCTCGAGTGTGTGTTCCGGATGTTACTATCACGATGGGCGATTTCAAGTTTCTTGCTTCTCCTATGGTTCTTGGTAACTCGGATATCGATCTTATTCTTGGGATGGACTGGCTCTCTAAGCATAAAGCTCAGCTAGATTGTGAAGCCAGGCAGATTCAACTGACTCATTCGTCTGAGGATGTAATTGTCTTTGCTGCTCGGAATAATACCATCCGGTTGTTTTCTCTCAATGAGAAGGGTGAATTGGATGCTATTTCGCAGATTCCGGTTGTTTGTGAGTATCAAGACGTCTTCCCAGAAGAACTCCCAGGGATGCCTCCAAACCGGCCCGTTGAATTTATTATTGAACTTGAGCCCGGTACGGAACCTGTGTGCAAACGTCCCTACAAGCTCGGCCCCGAAGAGTTGAAGGAGTTGAAGAAACAACTCGATGAGCAAGAAAGATTGGGTCTCATCCGGCCTAGTACTTCTCCGTGGGGTTGTGGTGTTCTTTTTGTGAAGAAGAAGGATGGATCGAGTCGACTTTGTGTTGATTACCGTCCAGTGAACAAGAAGACCATCAAGAACAAATACCCACTTCCCAACATCAATGAGCTGTTCGAACAACTCAAGGGTGACCAAGTATTCTCCAAGCTTGATCTCCGTATGGGTTATCATTAGATTCGTATTCGTGAGCAAGATATTCCCAAGACGGCGTTCAGAACAAGCTTTGGTTCATATGAATACACCGTCATGTCTTTTGGCCTCGCCAACGCTCCTCCGACGTTCTCTCGCATGATGAACTTCATCTTCAGCCCCTACACCAATGACTTCGTTTTGGTCTATCTCGACGACATTCTGGTTTTCTCGAAGAACAAGGAAGATCATGCCAAGCACTTGCGTTTGGTTCTTAACAAGCTCAGGGAACATCAGTTCTACGCCAAGTTCTCCAAGTGTGAATTTTGGCTCGATGAAGTTCTTTATCTTGGTCATATCATCTCTACCAAGGGTATTTCCGTGAATCCTGAGAAGGTGTCTGCAATTGTGAATTGGGAACCTCCTCAGAACGTGAAGCAACTCCGCAGTTTCCTCGGTCTCGCAAGCTATTGCAGAAGATTCGTTGAAAACTTTTCTAAGATCGCCAAGCCTCTCTCAAATCTTCTTCAGAAGCACGTCAAGTACGTTTGGTCTCCGGAGTGTGATATTGCTTTCAACACTTTGAAAGAGAAGTTGATCACTGCTCCAGTTCTGACTCCGCCTGATGAAACCAAGCCGTACGAGGTCTTTTGTGATGCCTCTCTCCAAGGTCTCGGTGCTGTACTGATGCAAGAGAAGAAGGTTGTTGCTTATACCTCTCGCCAGTTGAAGCCTAATGAGAAGAACTACCCCACTCATGATCTCGAGTTGGCGGCAGTTGTGCACGCTTTGTTGACTTGGAGACATCTTCTATTGGGAAGAAAAGTGGACATTTTCACTGATCACAAGAGTCTCAAGTACATCTTCACCCAGCCTAATCTCAACCTCAGGCAAACTCGATGGGTCAAAATGATTCAAGAGTACAATCCGAGTATTGAGTATACTCCAGGCAAGGCTAATGTGATTCCTGACGCTTTGAGCAGAAAAGCATATTGCAACCGTCTGATTCTCAAGCCCTATCAACCCGAGCTTTGTGAAGCTTTCCGCAAGCTGAATCTTCAAATTGTTCCTCAAGGTTTCCTCGCCAACCTTCAAGTTTCTCCTACCTTGGAAGACCAGATTCGCCAAGCCCAGCTTCTTGATGCTATGGTGAAAAAGGTGAAGATTGGTATTGCAAAGAGTCAGTCCAAGTGCAAGTGTTACCGACTTGATGACAAGGACACTCTCTTCTTCGAGGATCGAATTGTTGTGCCCAAAGGTGAACTTCGTAAAGTGATCATGAACGAGGCTCACAACTCTCTCCTCTCCATCCACCCTGGTAGTACGAAGATGTATCAGGATCTCAAGCAAGCTTATTGGTGGACTCGAATGAAGCGCGAGATCGCTCAATTCGTGAACGACTGTGATGTCTGCAGAAGAGTGAAGGCAGAACACCAAAGGCCAGCAGGTCTCCTCCAACCTCTTGCCATTCCAGAATGGAAGTTTGACCACATCGAAATGGACTTCGTGACTGGGTTTCCAAAGTCCAAGCGTGGCAATGATGCTATATTCGTCGTCATCGACAAGCTCACCAAAGTGGCTCACTTTCTGCCTATCAAAGAGTCGATCACTGCAGCTCAATTGGCGGAACTCTATACCTCTCGCATTGTCTCTCTGCATGGTATTCCTCAAGTGATATCTTCAGACCGTGGCAGCATCTTTACCTCCAAGTTTTGGGATTCTTTTCAGAAGGCCATGGGCACCAGCATCCGCTTCAGCACTGCTTTCCATCCTCAAACGAGCGGTCAAGTCGAGCGTGTCAACCAGATTCTCGAAGACATGCTCAGGGCTTGTGTGATTTCTTTCGGCATGAAGTGGGAGGACTGTCTTCCTTATGCTGAATTCTCATACAACAACAGTTTTCAAGCAAGTTCGGGCAAGGCCCCTTTTGAAATTCTATATGGCAGGAAGTGCCGTACCCCTCTCAACTGGTCTGAAACCGGTGAACGTCAGCTGCTGGGTAATGACCTGATCACAGAGGCAGAAGAAATGTGCAAGGTCATTCGTGATAACCTCAAAGCAGCCCAATCCCGCCAGAAGAGCTACTATGACAGTAAGCACCGTGATCTGGCTTTCGAGATCGGAGATCATGTTTACCTCCGCGTCTCTCCTATGAAAGGTACTCGTCGCTTCGGTATCAAAGGGAAGTTTGCCCCCAGATATGTCGGGCCTTTCAAGATTGCTAGCAAGAGAGGCGACCTCGCCTATCAGCTCGAGCTTCCTTCAAACTTTGCCAATGTTCATGATGTGTTCCATGTCTCCCAACTCCGAAAGTGCTTCAAGACGCCTGAACGCACCGTCAACTTCGAGGACATTGAGCTCCAAGAAGATCTCTCTTACCGTCAGCACCCAGTTGCCATTCTTGAAGAGACCGAACGCAGAACTCGCAACAAGTCAATTAAATTTCTCAAAGTCAAGTGGTCTCACCATTCTGACCGTGAAGCTACCTGGGAACGCGAGGATCACCTCCGTTCTGAGTACCCGGAGTTCTTTCAGTCCTAGATCTCGGGACGAGATCTTTTCGTAGTGGTGGAGTGTTGTAACGCCCCAGATATACTTTCCATATTTGTATCCAACTCTTGCCGTCTCCGGCGCTAAGTTATATTTATTTCTCGGGTTCGGGTCTTTGTCTCCGTGTGTTGTTTTTCTTTTTCGTGCATCTCTTATCATGTCATCTCGTGCATTGCATTTGCATACATGTTCATCTCATGCATTCGAGCATTTTCCCCGTTGTCCGTTTTGCATTCCGGCGCTTCGTTCTCCTCCGGTGGCCATTTCTGGCTTTCTTTCGTGTGTGGGGTTCAAACATTTCCAGATTGGACCGAGACTTGTCATGCGGCCTTGGTTTACTACCGGTAGACCGCCCATCAAGTTTCGGGTCATTTGGACTTCGTTTGATACTCCAACGGTTAACCGAGGGACCGAAAAAGCCTCGTGTGTGTTGCAGCCCAACACCCCCCAAATTTGTCCCAAAACCCACCAAACTCTGCTCCATGTCCTAGATCGTTCGATCACGATCGCGTGGGCGAAAACCGCACCTCATTTGGACTCTCCTAGCTCCACTTATGCCTATATATACACCCCCCCATTTCGGATCTCGTCTTCCTCCCCGTCCTCCTCCTAAAAAAACAGATCTCCTTCCTCCGCCGCCGACGGACGTGTTCGGCCCGTGCCGGACAGCGTCCGCTCCACCCCGCCGCCACTCAGCCGCCGCCACGTGGCCCGGGGGACCGCTTCGCCGCCGCCGGCCCGCCAGGCCCGCGGGAAGCCCCCGCGGCCCAGCCGCCTCGCCCCGCCGCCTGGTGCCTCCCGCCGCCAGCGCTGCCTCCCTCCTCGTCTCCGGCACCCGGTGCCGCCGTGGGCCGCCGCCCCGCCACCGCTCGCCCCTCCGCCGGCCTCCTCGCTGCCCGCGGCCGCCACCACCGACGCCCGGCCGGCGCCGCGCCCCTCCGCCGCCTCCTCGCCGCCTCCTCGTCGCCGGCAGCCGCCACAGCCACGGCCCCCTTGCCGGCGAGCTACAGGAGCTCCAGCGTGAACAGTACTCCGGCGCCGCCTCGGGATCTGTGCGCTGGATCTAGATCTGGGGTTGACCCCCTCTCCCCCGAAACCCTAACTCCCAGATTTTTATGCATTCTTTGACTGCTCGTATCTCCGCAACCGTAGCTCCGTTTTGGGCATATGATATATCAAAATCTTCGCCTCGACATGTAAATCATTTCATTCCATTGCATCATTTCCATTTGAGTTCATCTTGATGCCAAAAATGCTGTTAGAAGAAGGCTTCGTGAGTTAAATTGCAGATCCGTTAGTTCATCATGCACTTTTGTCATTTTTGCCATGTTTAATTCGTGCATGATATGCCTGTGCCCCTTTGGGATGAATTGTTAAGCATTTTGTCTTCTTTCCAGAGGTGCCACCCATGAATTTTTAGGATGTGTGTGTTGTCTTGCGCAAGCTTGCGAAGAGAGGTACCTGAGATTGCTGATTTCAGAGACTTAGTGATTTTCACTAAGTCTGGGATATTTTAGTTCATGATGCTATATGTCCAGCTTGTTTCCTAGTGATCCGTGCCTCTTTTGAGGATGATCAGTAAGGGAGTTTTGATATTTATGTTATGCTCTATCCATCCATGTCTTTTTTTACATATGTGGAGTGCTCTAGGTTGACTCAATCGAGCTCAACTTTTGCTTCGTTGTTAATCTGGGCAGATCGTCAACTTGTTTGCGATTTTGCCGATGCTACCGTTAGTGTTCCATGCATGCTATGCCTTTGTTCTTGCCATGTGTAGCTAGAATATTGTGCCTTCTTGCTGTTTATATGCTTTCCTTGCCATGACTTGCACCGTAGTGAGTGCATCGAGCTCGTTTACATGCCTTCGTGAGTTAAGTTTCTGCATGTCTCAGTTTTCACTAAGTCTGAAAACTGATTGTGTTCGAGCTATATTCGTGAGCTCGGTAGAGTATTTTGTGAACCCTTTTGGCCCCAGGTCACTTTGGGTGTTTTGTTAATCTTGTTGAGTAGCTCCCTGCCATGTTCTTACTTGTCATGTTCAGGTTTTGTATCATGTTGTTTTGCTGCTCCGAAGAGGGCTTCGTGATCTGAAATTTTAGGCTAGTGTTAATTTCACTAAGTCTGGAATCTGCTTTGCATATTCATTTTTGCCATGCTTGTTTGAACCTCTTAATGGATGAATTTGCCTATGGCTCAGTGCTAGTGGTTTGTTAACCATCTTGTGTACATCACTGCCATGTATTTTTTTTCATGTTTGGTGGCTGTGCCATGTTCATTTCGTTGCATTTAGGAGCCTACTTGTTGTATATCGCAGATCGGTTCGTTTCGTAAAACGCTCGCCATTTCCAAACCGTAGCTCCGATTCCTATGATCTTTATATTGTTTTCAGGTGATTTCTTCCCTTCTATCCAGTGGCACACTTGGTTTTCCAAGTTGAGGCCAAGTTCATGCATTTTCTGTAACGTCTTGCATTTTGCATCCCGCATCGCATCCCGCATAGCATACCGTCTTTGCATATTATTGTTGCCCTTGCACGTGGTTGATTGTATCCTTGTTGCTTGTTTGTGTTGTTGGGTAGAGCCGGGAGACGAGTTCGCTAACGAGGAGCCCGTTGAGTGTGCTTTTGAGGATCCAGTCAACTCTGACAGCTTTGCAGGCAAGATGATCATACCCTCGAAATCACTACTATCTTTGCTATGCTAGTTTGCTCGCTCTTTTGCTTTGCCACTGCTACGATGCCTACCACTTGCTTGTCAGCCTCCCAATTGCATGATTGAACCTCTAACCTACCATTGTCCTAGCAAACCATTGATTGGCTATGTTACCGCTTTGCTCAGCCCTTCTTATAGCGTTGTTAGTTGCAGGTGAAGATTGGAGCCATTCCTTGTTGGAACATTTATTTACTTGTTGGGATATCATTATATTGCTATGTTATCTTAATGCATCTATATACTTGGTAAAGGGTGGAAGGCTCGGCCTCTCGCCTAGTGTTTTGTTCCACTCTTGCCGCCCTAGTTTCCGTCATATCGGTGTTATGTTCCCGGATTGTTGCGTCCCTTACGCGGTTGGGCTATAATGGGAACCCCTTGATAGTTCGCCTTGATTAAAGCTTTTCCAGCAATGCCCAACATTGGTTTTATCATTTGCCGCCTACCCCTTTTCCCTTGGGTTTCCGGAGCCCGAGGGTCATCTTTATTTTAGCCCCCCACGGGCCAGTGCTCCTCTGAGTGTTGGTCCGAACTAGAGCCCTATGCAGCGCCACCTCGGGGAAACTCAAGGGCTGGTTTTAGTTGTACGGATTGCTCATCTGAGTGTGCCCTGAGAAAGAGATATGTGCAGCTCCTATCGGGATTTGTCGGCACATTCGGGCGGTGTTGCTGGACTTGTTTTAACCTGTCGAATCATCTTGTTGTACCGAGATACCGAGTCTGATCGGTGTGTCTTGGGTGGAGGTCTATTCCTTCGTTGACCGTGAGAGCTTGTTATGGGCTAAGTTGGGACTCCCCTGCAGGGATTGATCTTTCGAAAGCCGTGCCCGCGGTTATGGGCAGATGGGAATTTGTTAATGTCCGGTTGTAGATAACTTTAACTAAACTTAATTAAAATGAATCAACCGTGTGTGTTACCGTGATGGCCCCTTCTCGGCGGAGTCCGGGAAGTGGACACGGTGTTGGAGTTATGCTCGCGCAGGATGTTCCTTTAGCTTCTCGCTCGTGCTTCGCCTTCTCTTCTCGCTCTCATTTGCGTATAAGTTAGCCACCATATATGCTAGTCGCTTGCTGCAGCTCCACTTATATTGCCGTACCTGTCCTATAAGCTTAAATAGTCTTGATCGCGTGGGTGTGAGATTGCTGAGTCCCTGTGGCTCACAGATACTACAACTCCAGATGGAGGTCCAGGTGTTTCTGCTCCAGTTGACGATTACGAGCTCAAGTGGGAGTTCGACGAGGACTCTCAGCGATACTACGTGTCTTTTCCGGATGATCAGTAGTGGTGCCTAGTTGGGGTTATCGATTCAGGGCCTTGTCGCATGTTGGGTGTCTTTTCTATTTTGGCACCGTAGTCGGGCCATGAGTGATTTGTATGATGGATGTTATTTATGTACTTTGATGTGACGTGGCGAGTGTAAGCCAACTACGTTTCTCCCCTTTATATTATTTATGTACATGGGATGTGTAATGATTTCCCGACTTGCGACATTGCTTTCAATGCGGTTATGCCTCTAAGTCGTGCCTCGACACGTGGGAGATATAGCCGCATCGAGGGCGTTACATGGCTCCACTTGAGTGGAGCATTGTCCTTCTCCTTCGGCCACAAAGGGTTCCTCAATGGGTAGGATAAAGCCAACACCGATTCTTCTTATGGCTTGAGGAGGAATTTCATCACCTACATCACAGGTGCCACTTTGCTCCACTTGGGAGCCATTATTTTCATCAAACTCCACGTTACACGTCTCCTCAATAAGTCCCGCGGATTTATTGAGGACACGGTAAGCATGAGAGTTTGTAGCATAACCAACAAATATGCCCTCATAAGCTCTAGATTCAAATTTAGACAATCGAACAACTTTCCTAAGAATGAAACACTTACACCCAAACACCCGAAAGTACTTGAGGTTGGGCTTGTTACCGGTGAGTATATCATATGGAGTCTTGTTCAAGCCCTTGCAGAGGTAGAGCCGATTGGATGCATGACACGCGGTGTTGATGGCTTCGGCCCAAAAGTTGTATGGAGACTTGAACTCCGCCATCATGGTCCTTGCTGCATCCATCAACGTCCGGTTCTTCCTCTCCGCAACACCGTTTTGTTGAGGGGTGTAAGGTGCGTAATATTGATGCTTGATCCCCTCATCACTAAGAAACTCATCCAAGGTGTAGTTCTTGAACTCGGTGCCGTTGTCACTTCTTATTGTCAAGATCTTTGCATTGTGCTGATGTTGTGCTTCATTTGCAAAGTCAATGACGGTTTGTTGGGTCTCGCTCTTCCTCTTGAAGAAATACACCCAAGTGTATCTTGAGTAGTCATCCACAATCACCAAGCAATACTTCCTACCCCCAAGACTATCGAAGGATGGAGGCCCAAAGAGATCCAAGTGAAGGAGCTCCAAAGGCCTCTTTGAGTAAATGATAGTCGTGGGAGGGTGAGCCTTCTCATGTAGCTTTCCTTCGATACAAGAACTACAAGCACGATCTTTAGCAAAACTAACATTCGTTAGTCCACGGACATGGTCCCCCTTGAGAAGACTTTGCAAAGATCTCATATTGACATGGGCTAAACGGCGATGCCAAAGCCATCCCACATCAACTTTAGCCATTAGGCATGTCGCGGTCTTAGTGGGTCGCTCCGAGAAGTTAATCACATATAGACCGTTCTTGACATGCCCAACAAAGGCTACTTTAAGAGTCTTGCTCCACAAGAGGGCCACGGTATCGATATCAAATAAAGTGGCAAAGCCCATGATTGCAAGTTGACAAACGGAAAGTAAATTGTAAGCAAGGGACTCAACAAGCATGACCTTCTCGATCGTGAGATCATGAGAGATAACTACCTTGCCAAGTCCCAATACCTTAGAAGATGAGGCGTCACCCCACTCGACATTGGTGGGCATAGATGGAATCTTGTGCACGTCCACCACCAAGTCCTTGCTTCTGCTCATATGATTTGTAGCTCCGCTATCGAGCAACCATGATCCCCCACCGGAAGCAAACACCTACAAGAGATCAATGCTTGGTTTTAGGTACCCATTTTGTAATGGGTCCTTTCATGTTAGTAACAAGGGTCTTTGGAACCCAAATAGACCATTCAATGTACTCATGAGGGGAACCAACAAATTTGGCATAGACATGCCCATCACTAGCCCGACATAACACATAAGAAGGATTAAAGTCGTCGGCTTTGATGGGAGGAGTGGCATTGCCCTTTTTGACACGGCCACCCTTCGCATTGTTCTTATTCTCCTTGGAAGCACTCTCTCCCTCCTTCACAAAGGTTTGCATGATAGGAGGAGGTCGTTTGGTCTTGTCATTCTTCTTCTTGTTCTTGGACTCGGGCACGTACCCAATCCCTTCCTTAGCCACAACTCCCTTTTGGTTGGTCAAGAGGTCGTTGAGGTTCTTCTTGCCTTGTATGCCAGACGCAAGACCTTTCTCAAGTTGCACCTTTAGCTTAGCGTTCTCCTCAACAAGATGCACATGCTCACAACACGGGTTAGTAGCATTTGCATTATCAATTAACATCATACGAGGAAAAGTGGCTTTTTCCTTGGTTAGCTTTACTTGAAGTTGATCATGAGACTCTTTGAGGCTAGCATGAGCACCCTTCAAGACCTTGTGAGCCTTGTCAAGTAGATCAAACTCCTCTTTGAGTCTAGCAAGATCAACTTCAAGTTCGGCCTTCTTGGATTTTAGCACACAAGAAACAATGATAACATGATCAAAATCTTTCTTTAACTTAGCATGATCAACATTGTCTGACTCCTCAAGAGCCAAACTAAGACCACACTCTTCCTCAAGAGCATTGGAAAGATCCAAGATCTCATCGGCGTAGTCACGACTATGCCCTTCCATCTTAGAGATGGTATCTTCGTGAGCCTCGATCATGTCATTGGCTTCACCAAGTTGTTCCAAGAGAGCAACAAAGTGCTTCTTGGATTTACCCTTAAGTTTGCCCATAAAGGCATCAAACTCATTCACCTCCATATTAGCTCCCTCATGTTCATCAATGCTATCCATTGAAGAAGGATGATTAATGATGGTAGTTTTGATGTTGGAGGTTACCTTGTTGGTGGCTTTAGCCATGAGGCACTTGGCGGTGATGCTCTCATTGGGTGAGTCGAAGAGAGACACCCGTGGAGTCGTTGCAATGGCAACAGAGGCCATGGCAACCGACTCACCATCTTCATCATCCTCATTGCGCTCTTCTTGTACCACCAATGCCTTGGGGGGAGTCTTCTTGGTGAAGTTGCTCTTGTTGGGGAACAACTTGGCCTTGTCCTTTCGGATGAGCTTGCCACCATTGTCTTCCCTCTTCTCATACGGGCACTCCGCAACAAAATGACTCACATTGCCACAATTGTAGCAAGTCCTTACATGTTGCTTGCTCTTCGTGCCACTTGAGTTGTTTTTGTTAAAGTTTGGCCTTGAGTTTTTCTTGCTCCAAAATTGCCTTGAAGCAAGTGCCATGTGTTCATGATATGCGTACTTTGTATCTTCAGGGTTGCTCTCCTCTTCTTCCTCTTCTTCTTCTTCTTCAATGCAGAGCTTGGCCTTCAATGCAAGGTTGGGCTTCTTTGCCCTTTGAGAACGAAGCACCGCATTGTCGGTGGTCTTGTCCAAAATGTTCATGGCCACAAACTCATCCAACACTTCTCTTGAGGTCAAAGTGTGGAAGTCCGGCCTTTGACGAATGATGGAGGACATGGCCTTGTGGTAGGGCATCATTACCTTGAGAAATTTGCGCTTGATCCAATTATCATCTGTGTCCTTGCTCCCGTGATCTCGGAGTGAGACCGCGAGTTTGGTTACTCTCCGATAAAGCTCACGAGGTTCTTCATCTTCTTTCATTGCAAACTCATCAGCCTCATCTTGCACCAGTTCATAGTTGGAGCGTTGAATGCTTGCGCTTCCCCGGTAGAGTGAGACAACACAAAGCCATGCGTCTTTGGCCAAGGCGAAGGGCCGAAGATGAGGTAGATCTTCGGGTGGAATTGCATCTTGAATGATGAAGAGAGCATTCTCATTGAATTGATTATCCGCGGCTTCTCGAGGAGTGAAGTTGCCTGGATCATGCGGATAGAAACCTTCTTCAATGATTCTCCAAAGATTAGTGTTCACATGATTTAAATGACATTTAAAGCGGTAAACCCAAGAATCAAAGTCCTCATTTTTCACAATCTTAGGGGGAGGACCGTCATGATTCAAATGAGTGGAAGGAACCGGTCCACCATAAACAAGTGGTGGTTCCACATGAGCAAAGATGCCGGTGCCATTCTTACCACCAGAAGAAGGAGCCTTTTCGCTACTAGCTTCCCCCTTATCGGAGGTAGCATCCGTCACCTTGTCGGTGGGAATACCCACGTTCAACGGTGCGGTGGATAGTTTAAGCCCTTCAAGGAATTTAGTAAACATGCTTTCAACCTCGGTCGTCATGGAGTCTTTCAATGTCTCCAAGGCCACATTGAACTCCTCACGAGAGACCGAGGTTCCCCCATCGCCCGTAGACGAGATCGGATTCACACCGGAGTGTTCCTCCACACCGTCTACGGTATCACCCATACTCTTCGGATGGTAAAGTCCTTAATAAAGAGACGAGGCTTTGATACCAATTGAAAGGATCGATATGGTTGACTAGAGGGGGGTGAATAGGCAACTAACAATTTTGAACTTTTCTTTAACAAATTAAACATTGCATCAAAGTAGGTTGTCTAGATGTGCAACTAGGTGAGCAACCTATATGATGCAATAACAACAAACAAACGAGCAAGAAAGAGAAGTAACACTAAAGAGCTTGCACAAGTAAAGGTAAGAAATAACCAAGAGTGGATCCGGTCAAGACGAGGATGTGTTACCGAAGTTCCTTCCTTTTGAGGGGAAGTACGTCTCCGTTAGAGCGGTGTGGAGGCACAATGCTCCCCAAGAAACCACTAGCGCCACCGTATTCTCCTCACGCCCGCACACAATGCGAGATGCCGTGATTCCACTATTGGTGCCCTTGAAGGCGGCGACCGGACCTTTACAAACAAGGTTGGGGCAATCTCCACAATTTAATCGGAGGCTCCCAACAATACCACGAAACTTCACCACAATGGACTATGGCTCCGTGGTGACCTCAACCGTCTAGGGTGCTCAAACACCCAAGAGTAACAAGATCCGCTAGGGATAGGTGGGGAAATCGAAAATCTCTTGGTGGAAGTGTAGATCGGGGCCTTCTCAACCACTCCCGAGCAAATCAACAAGTTTGATTGGCTAGAGAGATAGATCAGGCGAAAATGGAGCTTGGAGCATTAATGGACCTTGAGTGGAAAGAGGTAGGTCAATGGGGAAGAAGGGGACCCCCTTTTATAGTGGGGGCAACAATCCAACCGTTGACCCACTAACCAGCCCCGTAGAGGGCGATAGTACCGCTTGGGGGGCGATACTACCACTGAGCCAGAGGTACTGCCGCTACAACTAGCGGTACTGTCGCGTAGAGAAGAGAAGCGGGGTCCTAGACCCAGAGCGGTACTACCTTGGTGGTAAGGGCGGTACTACCGTTGCGAACCGGTACTACCGCCTCTACTGCCGTAACTAGTGCTGTAAAACCCGACACGAGAAAAAGAGCCCTCGAGTCGAGGCGGTAGGAGCCAGACAGGCCAGCGGTAGTACAGCTGCGGAGTCACCAGCGGTACTACCGCTGCGGAGCGGTACTGCCGCTTGTGACCCCTCAACGGTACTACCGCTGGGAGCACAGTACTACCGCTGGGACCCAGACAAGAGAGAAAAGATCTCTCCATCGAAGTTGAAGTCGAGGCGGTAGGGCCAGGCAGGCCAGCGGTAGTAGTGTTGCGGAGTCACTAGCGATACTACCGCTGCGGAGCGGTACTGCCGCTTGTGACCCCTCAGCGGTACTACCGCTGGGAGCACGGTACTACCGCTGGGACCCAGACAAGACACACAAGAGAGAAAAGATCTCTCCAACGAAGCGGAAGAGCTCTGAGGGTGAGAAGCGGATGTGTACGTGTTGATTCCACCCAAGCAATACCCCAGCGGACCCCCTCTTGATAGTACGATGCCCTCTACGCAACTAGTCCACCGAAAGAGAAACGAAAGAGCTGCACCGTCTTGAATGATACTCCGAGGGGAAGAAATCGTCTCGTGCCAAGGATGAATCTCTGAAATACTCAAAGCACATGATTAGTCCGCAAAAACGTTGTAATCAATCACCAAAACCACATCGAGAGAGATATGCCTCAACATCCTGAGTGAAAAACTGCTTCTTCTTGGTTGGAGCGGCTCCCTTGCCCTTGGAGGCATCTGAGTCGGAGGACTGCGTTGTTGCGGCAGTCTTGAGAGCGAGCTTGAGTGTCTTCAAGGCTTCCTTGGCGTCCCCCTTGATGGTGAGGTGATACGTCTCCAACGTATCTATAATTTTTGATTGCTCCATGCTATGCTATATTATCTACTTTTTTGAACATTATTGGGCTTTATTATCCACTTTTATATTATTTTTGGGACTAACCTATTAACCGGAGGCCCAGCCTGGAATTGTTGTTTTTTGCCTATTTCAGAGTTTCGCAGAAAAGGAATATCAAACGGAGTCCAAACAGAATGAAACCTTCGGGAACGTGATTTTCGGAACGAACATGATCCAGGAGACTTGGACCCTGCGTCAAGAAACAAAGGAGGAAGCCACGAGGTAGGGGGCGCGCCTACCCCCCCCCCAGGCGCGCCCTCCACCCTCGTGGGCCCCCTGTTGCTCCACCAACGTACTCCTTCCTCCTATATATACCTACGTACCCCCAAACGATCAAATACGGAGCCAAAACCCTAATTCCACCGCCATAATTTTCGGTATCCACGAGATCCCATCTTGGGGCCTGTTCCGGAGCTCCGCCGGAGGGGGCATCCATCACAGAGGGCTTCTACATCAAACCATAGCTTCTCCGATGAAGTGTGAGTAGTTTACCTCAGACCTTCAGGTCCATAGTTATTAGCTAGATGGCTTATTCTCTCTTTTTGGATCTCAATACAATGTTCCCCCCTCTCTTGTGGAGATCTATTCGATGTAATCTTCTTTTTGCGGTGTGTTTGTTGAGACCGGTGAATTGTGGGTTTATGATTAAGATTATCTATGAACAATATTTGAATCTTCTCTGAATTATTTTATGTATGATTGGTTATCTTTGCAAGTCTCTTTGAATTAT
Source organism: Triticum urartu (assembly GCF_056163025.1). Taxonomy (NCBI): domain Eukaryota; kingdom Viridiplantae; phylum Streptophyta; class Magnoliopsida; order Poales; family Poaceae; genus Triticum; species Triticum urartu. Next base: position 135,944,932 of record NC_141876.1, on the reverse strand, counting down.
CAGTTTGGTTTGGCCTACTAGATTGATCTTTCTTGCAATGGGAGAAGTGCTTAGCTTTGGGTTCAATCTTGCGGTGTCCTTTCCCAGTGACAGTAGGGGCAGCAAGGCACGTATTGTATTGTTGCCATCGAGGATAACAAGATGGGGTTTTTATCATATTGCATGAATTTATCCCTCTACATCATGTCATCTTGCTTAAGGCGTTACTCTGTTTTCATGAACTTAATACTCTAGATGCATGCTGGATAGCGGTCGATGAGTGGAGTAATAGTAGTAGATGCAGGCAGGAGTCGATCTACTTGTCTCGGACGTGATGCCTATATACATGATCATACCTAGGTATTCTCATAAGTATGTCAATTCTGTCAATTGCTCAACAATAATTCGTTCACCCACCGTAAAATACTTATGCTCTTGAGAGAAGTCACTAGTGAAACCTATGGCCCCCGGGTCTATCTTCATCATATTAATCTTCCAATACTTAGTTATTTCATTTGCTTTTTACTTTGCTTTTATTTTACTTTGCATCTTTATCACAAAAATACCAAAAATATTATCTTATCATATCTATCAGATCTCACTCTCATAAGTGACCGTGAAGGGCTTGACAACCCCTTATCACGTTGGTTGCGAGGAGTTATTTTTTTTGTGCAGGTACGAGGGACTCGCGTGTAGCCTCCTACTGGATTGATACCTTGGTTCTCAAAAACTGAGGGAAATACTTACGCTACTTTGCTGCATCATCCTTTCCTCTTCAAGGAAATCCAACGCAGTGCTCAAGAGGTAGCATGAGGACACCCTCGCTCCCTGGCATCTTCATGAGGTTGTAAGCCGGATGGGTTGCTGCCATGAATTGGGCCAGAGCCAGGTACCCGAGGATGGCGTTGTATGGGAGGCCGATGTGGGCGATGTCGAAGTCGATGAGCTCGGTGCGGTAGTTGTCGCGCGTGCCGAAGGTCACGGGGAGGCGGATCTGCCCCAGGGAGCGGGCGGAGCCTCCACCAACCCCTGAGAAAGGCTTGCTATGGCGGAGCCGCTCGAGTGGTACGTGAAGAAGGCTGAAGGCCTCGACGGAGAGCACGTTGAGGTCGGCGCCGCCATCAATGAGCGTCTTGGTGATGGACACGTGGAAGATGGTGGGCGTGCAAAGAATTGGGAGCGCACCCAAGCCAATGGTGGAGGCGGGATGATCCCCTGAGTCGAAGGTGAGGTCGGCCTCGGGCGCGGCCCAGCCCAGCGGAGCCCCGGGGTGCTTGGAAGCAGCGCCGACCTGGCAAAAGAACGGCTTGACGTGACGATCCGAGGGTGGTGCTTGCGAGCCGCCGAGGAGGGCCGCAACCGCGTGGTGCGCCGGCGCCGCATAGCGTGCGGCGAAGAGGCCATGCAACTCCTCCCAAGATGCCATCATGGATCCGGGGAGGTTGAGAAGCCAGGCGCGCGGTGCGCCAGTGAGAGCCATGGGAAGCCAGTTGGCCATGACCTTGTCGTCGCCCCCAACCTTAAGGACGGCCTCCTCATACGCCAGCAGGAAAGCCGTTGGGTCTACCGCGTCGTCGTAGCGCGGCGGCATCTCCGGCTTGAACTTGGGCGGCCACTGCACCTGTCACAGGGCGGGGGACAAGGCTAAGAGCCCCCTGGCCCCGCCGTCGGCGCTGATCGTCGGAGCAGGGAGCGAGGCACCTGCCATGAGGGCGAAGCGAGGTGGCGGCGGAGCGCATATTGACGGAAGGAAAATTCCGGCGCACCCCCTACATGGCGCGCCAAATGTTGGATCACGGGTTCCGGCAAAACCTCAAGGTTCCAACACTGGGGTGCGCGCGAAGATCTCCCCCTACCGATCCACGTCCTAGCTTCACTAAGATCTCACAGGCTAACTCGATGAACACGCAACACAAAGGACACAAGATTTATACTGGTTCGGGCCACTGTTGTGGTGTAATACCCTACTCTAGTGTGGTGGTGGTGGATTGCCTCTTGGGCTGAGGATGAATAGTACAAGGGGAAGAACAGCCTCCTGAGGAGAGGTGTTCTTGTGCTCGGTGAACTTATGGTAGTTCTGGTCTCTCTCGATCCGTCCCCTAGCTATGGTGGTGGCTAGTCCTATTTATAGAGGCCCTGGTCCTCTCCCCAAATATTGAGCGGGAAGGGAGCCAATAACGGCCAATTTGAAAGGGCACAGCTAGTACAGCTTATCCTGACAAAAGCAGTCTTCGCCTGTCAAAGGCTCTGGTGGTGACGCTGTCTTGGGCTCCACGGTGACCTCCGTCTTACCGTCCTTCTGGTCTTGGTCTCATTGCACTGATATGGAAACCTTTGCTTGACGCCTTGGTACTCTGCGCCTGCGCTTGCTTCCTTAGCACCAAAGAGGAAACAAGGACACTGTGTGCACTGGCGCCCGCCTGGCGCCCACCTGATCTCGATCGTCATGGCTCACATCATCGGAACCTCGCGAGGTTTGCCTCGCCTTGAACTCTCTGCCCCTCGCGAGCCAGCCTGGTGAGGCCGCTCCTGAGGAGGTCTTGTGAGGCCACTCCTGAGGAGGTCTTGTGTGGTCCGCTCGCGAGGCTTGGCCCCTCGCAAGGGTCTTGAGAGCTTGTCGGTGAAGATGGGTCGTACGGGCCCGCTCGCAGAGCCACGCCGTGGGCCGCAGGCAGGCAAGTTTGGGGACGCCCGTTCCCGGAACACCGACAAAAGTGGCTTTGTTTGTTGCCATGTGGTTCAGATATGGTCTTCACAAACATCACCCAATGAGGATAGATGACATTGGCAAGATAGTATCCCATGATGTAGTCACGACCGTTGACAATGTAGTTGCATGGTGGCGATTCCCCATTACAAAGCCTCCTGAACACAGGAGATCGTTGAAGCACATTGATGTTGTTGTGGGAACCCGACATTCCAAATAATGCATACCAAATCCATAAGTCATGTGATGCCACTCCTCCAGTATGATGGTGGCCTCTTTGGTGTGGCATTGATACATTCCCCGCAAACCTTTGGGGTAGTTCTTCCATTGCTAGTGCATGCAATCAATTGATCACAACATTCCTGGACACCATATGGCCTCTCCAATAGCCAACAACTTTTTTGTGTCCTACACATTTGGTTCTCTCAGATACTCTTCTTCGAACACCTACACCACAACGTCGACAAACTTCATAGTAGTCTTCAGGCATGTGCTCTCCCCTATCTGGATCATCTGACCAATGACATCTGCGGCAGTACCAAGTGTAAGCATCCTCAGAGCATCCATGCATTTCTGATAAGCACAAAAAAATGTTGGCCGCAACGATCCCTACTGATCTTGAAGTAGTCATAATGTGACTCCATTCCCTCCACAATGCGCAAAAATAATGGTTTTCACATGCAAAAACGGCGACGAAACCATGGATCATCCGCGACAGTTGGGTTCGGAGCAAAGTAGTCCTTGTGCAGTAGCCATGCTCCGGAGACCCTATCCCGATTGATCACTCTTCTCCCTTTGAATGAGCCCTTGAAGTTGAGAATATGCTCCACCTGTCAGTCCATTTCCTCTTGCATGCTCATGAGCATGATCATGTCCACTTCTTCATCATCAGACGAATCGAAGAACTCATCTTGAATCATTTGATCAAGACCCGTTGGTCCATACTCCTCGTCCTACGAAGCATCGGAATTCATCATTTTCCCTATAAATAAATCACAAAACAGGGTCGGATAATGTGTCAAACATATAGAGTGCAAGGGGTAGCCCGCGAGTTGTTGGACGTACCGCGGTGGCGTCTGGGCCGGCGACGACGTCCCCGGTGGCGAGCATGGGAGTGAGGACTGTTGTGCCGATGCTGGGGGCGCAGAGGGTCGGAACGGTTGCGGAGGAAGGGTGGCGGTGGAGCTGTGAGATGTCTATCGTGAAGGAGGAAGAAGAAGAGAGGAGAGAGCAAATGGATCCGGTAGGTCGAGGGGGTGGATCTGGTGCAATTTGTGGTGGGGTAGGCCTGCTGGGTATGACATGGAGGACGCTCTTGATCGCCCCCATATTTGGGCTAGATATGAGGGGTGTCGGCCAGCCCGGATTTTGAGGCCCGTTTGAGGCGCATGTCTGGGTTGTCTTTTGTGACCGGTCACTGACTGGGCCATGCGTCCGAGCGTATGAGACGGATTTGGGTACCTAGCGATAGATGCTCTTAGTGAATCACAATCTGATTTCTGAAGCAAGGTAGACAAGACTGTTTAGGCTCCCCATGTGCTTGCTCTAGGAGGATAATCTGTGAGGATGTCTGCAATTCTCCTTTACCTTTCAAAAAGGTAGTGGCTCATACAACAAGGATACACAATGGTTCTATTCAATATTAGGTAGCATCATTAGAAATACTCGAGCACAAGAAGATGAAGTATTATTCTAAATATACTAAACCTAGCTAGGTTTTTTGGGTGGTTTTTTACTTTTTTCTCATAGTGAAAACTTAGCCAATCATGGTCTGCCATGTTTATTACTGTGGGATTTAGTTGGGTACAATTCTATGCACGCATTGTGTTTCCCTCTCTTATTTGATTCCTAGTCCACATGCGTTCGACGGTGGTGGGTCATCAGTTTTTGGAAAAAAATTCAAGGTACATCCATAGTTGAATTGATAATGTGACCACGTGCATACAACTCTCAAAACGTCTGCTTAATGCATCTAGTACGCGGTTGTAAAACTCTTTGGTGTCTGCATTCATGTAGCTATTGACACTAGGCTCTTATATTATGGGACGGAGGGAGTATATCTTAACATGGACATGCTAGCGCCTTGCTATTGGACCTTGCTGTCCCAGTTCATCAGCACATCAGCACCCTACACATCGTATAATAATCATCAGGGGAATTTTTGGTTCCTTCAGCTAGCCTAGCTGATGCGCCAACAGTATGTGCTAAGAAAATCTTCTATGTTTTGTTTGTAGGTAAAAGCACGAGTATACCGTTGTGACGACCCGAGGGCTCCGAGTCTCTGTGCTTTCTATGTCAGTCCCTGGATCAATAGCCGATACGCACAGTCGACAATGAAATACCAGAAAATACATCACATGTCATAGTATTACATCATAGATCCAGTGCTTTATAATACATACCTTCTTAGCTCACGGTCTAGCTTAATTTACACACATGCAGCAGAGTTGATAATCTAGTCTTTTGACGTCCATCCACTCACAGGCAAGAGGCATCGTAACCCTAATTCATGCCTTTCCTTCAATATGGTAAGCCTGCAACATGATACGTTGGAGCCACAAGGGTCAATACATTGAATGTATTAGCAAGCTTCATCGCGATTGGCTTGTTGGAACATAAACATGCAATTTGGTGTGGATGGGTTTTCTTTTTTGCGTGAAGGTAGGTTTCCTACTTTGTAATAGTGGTCTACTCTAATAGTTGGACATACCATATCACACAGTAGTACTGGACAGATCGTATCACGCGATCGCCCAAAATAAGCATTTGAGTATGTGGGCCTCCACATCACATGACCACCCTAAACCTCTCTCAGATAGTCTCCCTGGTATCACGCCAGGTACCTGAGTCAGTCCATACTCCCCTTTGGTTCATCCCACAAATTTTATTAGAAGAGTTGATGAGATCAAGCTGAAAACTCTCGATAAGTTGCTCAAAAGTTGTCCATAACCGGGGACATGGGTAATTATGATTAGTTTTATACACTTTACAGAGGTTTGTATACTTTACCCGTGATTCCGATCACACCCTTCTGCTACTAAACTCAAATCATGAAGTAGGTAGGTAGATCAAGACAAGACTTTCGGGAAGTAGTAGCCCTTTCTAGAAAGGCAGACCCATCCATTTTCCCTACATGTAAATCTACATCTGCTAGTCATGCCCAGGAGGGTTCCCAAAACTTACTTCGTCAAGATAGAGCACATATTATCTCACATTTACACATGGAACCTACTCAACTATAAATTCGTATAATCCCTCTGATACATGGGTGGCATTCCCCCCCGAGGACTACACTCGATGACTCATTCAAAGTCAGCCCACCCATATGGATTAATTAATTAAGTTGTAGTTAAGTAGTCAACCATAAGTAACCTTTTAATGTGATCCCAATCCAGGTAATAGCAGCTAAGAAATTGATTGATTGTTACGAGGTCATGGTACAAGGGACCTAATTTCTTCTACTAGGTTCTGTCAAGCATAAACTAAAATCCTATAGGGGATTCCTAGTTGGAAACAACTACAATGCATGAAAGCATAAGTTATGATCAAAGGTTCCACTTTTCTGGTATTGACGATTCTTCAAACACACAATCTTGATCACGTTACTCTCTACTCTCCGTACAATCTAACATAAGTAAAGAGCAATCATAAACAACCATACACTACAATCAAAAATACAACAAGTGTTTTGCATGGTGTCAGTGTCATCGTGCTATGAGATCATGTGTCAGGGTTGACTCATAACAGTTTAGATAACAGTGGTTGTTAGTTTGAATACATGTGACATAAGGGTTGACATGCAAATTTTCAGTAAGGGTTTATCACATAAGGAGTATGTGATGCCAAGTTGTGGTTGTCAGATCCAATCAAAAGAATCTTAACAACAGAGTCATGGTCTATGAAGCTTGGGTAGCCAAGTTCATGCTCACTTTGAATGACAATTCAAACTTGTTGACCTTTCTGTTGGAGATATGCCCTAGAGGCAATCATGTATGATGATATTTCCTATGTGTTTATGAATAAAGATAGTCCTTGGACATTATCAATGATGTGTATCAGCAAGTACGTGACTTGTTTATGGGACTATGCATTGTATGATGACTGTCCTAAAAGGTCCCTAGTCAAAAGGGTTGTGTGGACGCGCAACCAACTAGACTAGCATATGACACGGTTGATGGCTTGGTCTCACTAGCCATGGAGCATTGGATGCTAACCGGATAATATGGACTTGGAAGGATCTGGTCGGATTCGATGTAGTCGGATCCGAGTCGAGATAAGGTCCGAGTCGGACAGACCCAACTATGAGACGCAGCGATATGTCATATGTGAGTCTCGAGTACAACATATGTTCTATGTCCTAAGACCTGAGCTGACGCATGTACTCGGGATGGTGACAAACTTGCTTTGGGCCGACCAAACGCTACTCCGTAACTGGGTAGTTATAAAGGTAGGTTTTGGGATTGTCCAGAACCATGTTGTGAGACGTTGTCGAGCAAGATGGGATTTGCCCCTCCGATCAGGAGAGATATACTCTGGGCCCCTTGTGTGATCCGACCAGGATAAGCATGGCCATGCGATAAGGATTATGATATAATCCGGTTTGTGGTCGGCGTCACTGGAATGAGAAAGAGGTCGGGCTAGCACAAGGATGACAGACTCGCCTTGAGACCGACAACATATATCGTGTGGCAAAAGGAATGGAAGTATGATGTACAGGTTCGCCTAACCAGCTTCATAGTCTGTTTGGTGTTCGGCATGCCTTGCTAGAGGCCGCTACCAACTGCGCAGTTCGGAGGTGATCTGAACTGCGACCAAGCCGGCTTGAACCTAAGGGGTCGCACGCTTAAGGGAAGGAACCTACGAGGTCGGGTCCGAGGACACTGGTCGGATGTGATCCGAGCTGTATTCGGATTATGGCCGAGTAGACTTATGGGCTTTAGTCTGTGCAAGGCCCAAGTGATGAGCCTGCGACGGACGCCTATATAAAGTGGAGGTGCCGCACACTCACGGAATTGATCGCTTCAGCGCTGTCACTAGGGTTTGGATGTGTTGCGAATAGACACCTCCACTCGCCGCCGATTGTGTGATCGGACCTAGCAGTCCGCCGCATGACATTCCTACTGCACGCGCGGATACCGTTAGAGGCGGTGCACTTGCGCCGCTCCGGCGAACCTGCACGTGGAAACCGATGACCAGCTGTTCAAGGGAGATCGGACGAGGAGGAGACGATTCACGCGGACGCGCTGCCCCAACTCTTCTTCCGCTGCACGGCACTGCGCGTCTAGTGGTAACGATCTATGATCCATCTCCCGTAGCATGTTCTTGGTTGCTCTGCGCGTAGGAAAAATTTAATTTGCAGTCGACGCACCCTACCGTAGAACCCAACAGTGGTATCAGAGCCTCTGCTATAGGATTTGGATTCAGATCATATGCATATTAGATATGTGGAGGCGATAGATGAGATCTGTTGTCGTTGATGAGATCGGTTATGTGCACGGTTGATGTGATCAACTGCACATGGGGATCGTTGAGGCTATGTTTTCTAATGATTGGAGTCGATGAGGTCGTGACACAACCTACCCCTACCGGTCAGTATCCACCATCGGAGTTAACAGTGGAACATAAATCCGAATCATACTCGCGATGATCGATAAGATCGGTCAGATTAGAGAATCCGTGTGCGTAGCGCATTGTATTTCGTACACGATCACTCAAACCGGTAGAATATGATTCTATGCATAACTTTATTTTGCAGGGTCTGATGTGAATAGTATGGCTCATGTGTATGTGATGTATGTGTGTAAATTATACATGGCCCGCGTGTCATGTTTGTCAGCCGGCAGGAGCCAAAGTATTGTCATTATATTGTATAACGACCTGCGTGTTTACTTATGACTCTATGTAAAATTCATTACTAGTTGTAGTAGTTGGATAATAGAGATCAGGTTGGCGGCTTGGCGGCCCGGCGTGACAAACAAGATGGAGTTTCTAGATGGTCATTGGAGTTGGAGCTGACCTGGAAGAACATCCATGAAGGAGCCATACCATTTCACAATATATGTTTTACTTGTGATTGTTATGCTTCTTTGTTTCTATGCATGTTAGAATGGTAGAAAGATCCCTCATGAATATCAAGTAAATTGCCATTCCCGATGTTGCACCTTCGCACGTCAAGTACATCTAGTAGTGGGCTCATAAAATTGGCGTGCTACTAGGTGTCCTTGAACTGAAGGGTTCGTGTCGGACACAGACATGCACTGCATTAGGTTAACTTGACAAGGCTATCAAAACGGTTTTGGGCCTTGTGGCAAAAGAGGTCGGGAGCCGGGGTATGAGATACCTACCCAACCGACAGGAGTCGTATAGAGATACGATTAGCAAGGAGTTTCTTACCGGATAGGCATGTTGTATAGCAGTGATGCTAAAGCTCACTAGTCGCATGTGCTAGTCGGATCCTGAATCACTAAGAGTTTGCGGAGGGATGCTGACTTCAGTGGGAGTATTTCTGTTTAAGGCTAGAATTACTCTACATAAACACATGCTTAGTGATTGCATATTTTTCTGTTGTAGATCGATGGCACCACCTGCTCAACCCAACTTTGCATTGAAATCAATTCTGGAAAAGGATAAACTGAATGGAACAAACTTTACTACCTGGTATAGAAATTTGAGAATTGTTCTCAAGCATGATAAAAAGGAACATGTTCTAGAGGATCCTCTTCCAGAGGAACCTGCCGATAATGCTAGTACCACAACCAAGAATGCCTACCAGAAACTCGTTGATGAATCAAACGATATCAGCTGCCTCATGCTGGCTTGTATGGAGCCTGATTTGCAGCAGCATTTCAAAGACGTTGGGGCTTTCGATATGATCGAGAGTCTCAAGAGCATGTTTCAGGTGCAGGCTAGGACTGAAAGGTTCAATGTCTGGCGATCCTTGATGGATTGTAAGCTCAAGGAAGGTGATCCACTGAGCCCGCATGTGATCAAGATGATCGGATATGTGCAAGCTTTGGATCGGTTGGGCTTCCCGCTCTTGGATGAGCTGGCTACTGATGCAGTTTTGGGTTCTCTTCCGCCCAGCTATGGGACGTTCATCTCGAACTATCATATGCATGGCATGGATAAGAAGCTCACTGAATTACATGGGATGCTCAAAGTGGCAGAGTAGGATATTAAGAAAGGCACGCATCAAGTGTTAATGGTGCAGAAATCGGCTAAGTTCAAGAAGAGTTGGTCCAAGAAAAAGGCTAAGGCAAAGGGCACGGAGACAGTAACCTCCGCCGCTGCGCCGAAGTCTGGACCGGACTCAAAGACCATTTGCTATCATTGCAAGGAAACTGGTCACTGGAAGAGGAACTATAGCAAGTGGCTTGCAGAGCATGGCAAGAAGGCCGGGAATGCTGCTTCAGGCAAAGGTACACTTGTTGCATATGTTATAGACATTTACCTTGATGACATACCTAGCAGCTCTTGGGTATTTGATACCGGACCGGTTGTTCACATTTGCAACTCGATGTAGGGGCTGGTAAGAACTAGGCGTGTGGCACAAGGGGAGATTGACATCAAGGTCAGAAACAAAGCAAGAGTTGCTGTGTTGGAGGTCGGCACGATGCAGCTCCAGCTTCCTTCTGGATTTATTTTGGAATTGAATATTTTTTATTACATTCCTACACTTAGTCGGAACATTATTTCTGCCTCATGCTTGATGAGTCAGAGTTATGAATTCAATTTAAAGGACAATGGTTGTTCAATTTATTTGAATGGTATGTTCCACGGCTATGCACCCATTGTTGATGGGTTATTTATATTGAACCTAGAACAGGAACCGCTCTATAATGTGAATGTCAAGAGGCATAAGCCTAATGAGATAAATCCGACATACTTATGGCATTGCCAGCTTGGACACATTAGTCTGAAACGCATGAAGAAGCTCCATGATGATGGACTCCTAACTTCGACCGACTTTGGGTCGTCCGAGACATGCGAATCATGCTTGCTCGGCAAGATGACTAAGTCCCCTTTCGCAAAGAGTTGTGAGAGGGCATCCGAGCTGTTGGAACTAATACACTGTGATGTGTGTGGACCAATGAGCACAACCGCCAGAGGTGGCTATCAGTACTTCATGACTTTTACCGACGACTTGAGTAGATATGGATATATCTATTTGATGAGGCACAAGTCAAAAACTTTTGAAAAGTTCAAAGAGTTTTAAAACAAGGTTGAGAATCAGCTCGGCAAGACTATAAAAATTCTACGATCTGATCGTGGAGGTGAGTACATGAGCCAGGAGTTTGATGATCATCTGAAAAGCAGAGGTATAGTACCTCAGCTCACACCTCCGGGTACGCCACAGAGAAATGGTGTATCGAAACGAAGGAATTGTACCTTGTTGGACATGGTTCGATCTATGATGAGAAAATCGGATTTGCCCTTGTCATTCTGGGGATACGCTCTAGAAACTGCAGCTTCCACACTTAACAGGGTACCATCAAAATCCGTAGATAAGACACCACATGAGATGTGGAAAGGGAAGACTCCCAGTTTGTCTTCTCTAAAGATTTGGGATTGTGAAGCATTTGTCAAGCGACTTATGTCAGACAAGCTTACACCAAGTCGGACAAATGCATATTCGTGGTATATCCGAGGGAAACCTTGGGATATAGCTTCTACAACCGGGAAGAGTACAAAGTGTTTGTTGCTCAGAACAGGGTTTTCCTTGAGAAAGAGTTTCTCAGTCGGGAGGCCAGTGGGAGGACGGTCCGACTCGAAGAAATTCGAGTACCACTCAGGGACGGCTCAGCAGGTGATGAGATCATACCGGAGTCAGTCAGGGAACCCGTAGTGGAAGCGGCACCAGAACCACGGAGGTCAGAAAGATTGCGCAGAGTGCGTGATTTATTGTTGCTAGAAAGCAATGAGCCGACCACGTATGCAGAAGCGATGGTGAGCCCGAATTCCGAGCCATGGTTAGAGGCCATGAGATCCGAGTTAAAGTCCATGGATGAATATCAAGTCTGGGACTTGGTTGATCCGCCGCCTGGCATAAAGGCCATTGGCTGCAAATGGGTCTTTAAGAAGAAAACCAATGTGGATGGAAATGTTCAGATACACAAAGCTCAGCTTGTCTCTAAAGGTTATGGACAAGTTTAAGGAATTGACTACGACGAGACTTACTCGCCGGTAGCGAAGCTGAAGTCGGTAAGGATCGTACTAGCTATAGTTGCATATTTCGATTACGAGATATGGCAGATGGATGTCCAAACGGCTTTCCTTCACGGAAATTTAACCGAGGACGTGTATATGATACAACCCGGGGGTTTTGTCGATCCGACTAGCACTAGTAAAGTATGCAAGCTCAAGAGATCCATTTATGGGTTGAGGCAAGCATCTCGGAGCTGGAACATTCGTTTTGATGAGGTCGTCACTGGTTTTGGCTTCATCAAAAGCGAAGAGGACTCTTGTTTATACAAGAAGTTAAGTGGGAGCTCGATAGTGTTTTTGATCTTGTATGTGGATGACATACTACTAATCGGAAATGATATTTTGATGCTGAACTCGGTCAAGGAATCATTGAATGGCAAGTTTTCAATGAAGGACCTTGGTGAGGCAGTTTACATTTTAGGCATCAAGATCTATTGAGATAGATCGAGGAGGCTACTCGGCTTGAGCCAAAGCACGTAAATAGATAAAGTGTTGAAGCGGTTCAACATGAGTGAGGCCAAGAAAGGGTTCTTGCCTGTCTCACATGGTATAAGGCTAAGCAAGACTCAGAGTCCTTCGACATCTGATGAGCAAAGCAGGATGAGTCGGGTTTCGTATGACTCGGCAATTGGATCCATCATGTATGCCATGATATGCACACGGCCTGATGTTTATTTTGCAATAAGCCTAACAAGTAGATACCAGGCGAACCGTGAGAGTCACTGGGCAGCGGTAAAGACTATTTTGAAGTACCTAAAAAGGACTAAAGAGATGTTCCTAGTTTATGGAGGTGAGAAAGAGCTCGTCGTAAGGGGTTACACCGATGCTAGTTTCCAAACCAACAGAGATGATTGTCGATCACAGTCCAGATTCGTGTATGTCATGAATGGAGGAGAAGTGAGCTGGATGAGCTCCAAGCAAGATACGGTGGCCGATTCTACCACAAAATCCGAATACATTGCGGCTTGTGAAGCTGCAAAGGAAGGTGTTTGGATTCGGAACTTTCTGGATGATCTTGGTATTTTCCCAGCCTCGGTAAAACTGTTGGACCTTTATTGTGATAATTCTGGTGCCATCGCACAAGCCAAGGAGCCGGGGAATCACCACAAGGTCATACACATAGATCGGAAATATCATCTGATACGAAAGATCATAAAGAGTGGTGATGTAGAGTTATGCAAAATTCACACGGATGCAAATGTTGCGGATCCGTTGACTAAGCCGCTTCCACAACCCAAGCATGAGGGGCACGTTATAGATATGGGCATTCGATGTCTATTTGATTGACTCTAGTGAAAGTGGAAGACTGTTGGAGATATGCCCTAGAGGCAATCATGTATGATGATATTTCCTATGTGTTTATGAATAGAGATAGTCCTTGGACATTATCAATGATGTGTATCAGCAAGTACGTGACTTGTTTGTGGGACTATGCATTGTATGATGACTGACGTAAAAGGTCCCTAGTCGAAAGGGCTGTGTGGACGCGCAGCCAACTAGACTAGCATATGACACGGTCGATGGCTTGGTCTCACTAGCCATGGAGCATTGGATGCTAACCGGATAATATGGACTTGGAAGGATCTGGTCGGATTCGATGTAGTCGGATCCGAGTCGAGATAAGGTCCAAGTCGGACAGACCCAACTATGAGACACAGCGATATGTCATATGTGAGTCTCGAGTACAACATATGTTCTATGTCCTAAGACCTGAGCTGACGCATGTACTCGGGATGGTGACAGACCTGCTTTGGGCCGACCAAACGCTACTCTGTAACTGGGTAGTTATAAAGGTAGGTTTTGGGATTGTCTAGAACCATGCTGCAATACGTGGACGAGCAAGATGGGATTTGCCCCTCCGATCAGGAGAGATATACTCTGGGCCCCTCATGAGATCCGACCAGGATAAGCATGGCCATGCGACAAGGATTATGAGATAATCCGGTTTGTGGTTGGCATCACTGGAATGAGAAAGAGGTCGGGCTAGCACAAGGATGGCAGACTCGCCTTGAGCCCGACAACATATATCGTGTGGCAAAAGGAATGGAAGTATGATGTACAGGTTCGCCTAACCAGCTTCATAGTCTGTTTGGTGTTCGGCATGCCTTGCTAGAGGCCGCTACCAACTGTGCAGTTCAGAGGTGATCCGAACTGCGACCAAGCCGGCTTGAACCTAAGGGGTCACGCACTTAAGGGAAGGAACCTACAAGGTCGAATCCGAGGACACTGGTCAGATGTGATCCGAGTTGTATTCGGATTGTGGCCGAGTAGACTTATGGGATTTAGGGTCCGTGGAAGGCCCAAGTGTTGAGCCTACGATGGACGCCTCTATAAAGTGGAGGTGCCGCACACTCACGGAATTCATCGCTTCGGCGCTGTCACTAGGGTTTGCATGTGTTGCGAATAGACACCTCCACTCGCCGCCGTTTGTGTGATCGGACCTAGAAGTCCGCCGCACAATGTTCCTCCTGCACACGCGGATACCGTTAGAGATGGTGCACTTGCGCTGCTCCGGCGAACCTGTACGTGGGAACCGACGACCAGCCGTTCGAGGGAGATCAGACGAGGAGGAGACGATTCACGCGGACGCGCTTCCCCAACTCTTCTTCCGCTGCACGGCACTGCACGTCTAGTGGTAACGATCTGTGATCCATCTCTCGTAGCATGTTCTTGGTTTTTCTGCGCTTAGGAAAAATTTAATTTGCAGTCGACGCACCCTACCGTAGAACCCAACACTTTTGTGAGCTTGAATACACTCAGTGTCTGAAAATAATAATTTGGTGAGGCTTCCAATTCAATTTGGATTTGAATTAGGGTTCATCTTATTTGAATTCAAATTGAATTGAGTTCACAATTTGCTTTAGTTCCTAAGTTTGATCTTACCAAGTTAAATTTGAATTATGAATGGTTCCATAAATGACTAAGTTAGTCCAAACCTAACTCAATTTGTTTATTGGTTTCCCTATAGTCAAATACAATATAGTGTCACTTACTAAGCGCAAATAGTTTTTCAAACTTTACTTAGGTTTGAACTAATTTAATTTAAATTTATTTTCCTCAAGTCAATTATGACTCCAAAATAAACACTAAGTCATATTATAAAGGTTTATTCAAATTAAACCTATGGTTTCAAAGTTATAATCAAACTAGTTTGAATTTAATCCAATTTAAGTTCCCTAAAGTCAAATAATAATCCCATAATATTTACTAAAGTTCATTTTAAGCTCCTAAACTTAGTTGCAACATTTTTATCCCAATAAAAACTTTCATACTAAATTTGGTTTAAATACTATTGGCATTATAGCTACAGTTTAAACTATATTCAAATTCAAATTTTAAATTATTTTAAAACTGAACTATGGTAGTTAAGTTGAAACTACAATTCACTAGATTCACTTTGCAAAAAGAATAAATTTAATTGGATTTATAATTTGCAGGTTATGTCCTATTTGAATTTGAATTTTAGACTATTCAAATTCTTAATTTTATTACTCGAGGTGAAAGTGCATTTCCTAAGGATCATTTTGCAAAAAGAATCACTCAATTTGGATATACAGATAAAAAGTTGTGAGTGTTTGAAGTTCCAGGGGTTTTTCTATAAATGTGCATTAATTGAATTAAACAAAAAGTTTTGGATAATGTTTTGCATAAGGTAGGTGACGTGGCTGATACTATTTGATGATGCCAATTCGTTTAAGTGGGACGATGTGGTGCACTAGATCTAGATTGGACGATGCAGATTAAACAAAGGGGGTACTCATCGAGCTAGGTCACCAGAGGAACACGCCGAAGACGGAGGCACGGTGGCGGAGAGTGGCGCCACGGCATGTGGATGAACGATCTGGTGTTCCAGAGGGCGTCGGATATGGTGGAGTGCGTGGTTCGATGTGGCACAACTCGAGGAGGTCGCTAGTGGTCCTGGCCGAGGGTCGCTAGAGTTTGGACGCACCAGTGGAGCTTTGGGCTTTGATGAATGATGACCCACAAGTATAGGGGATCAATCATGGTCCTTTCGATAAGTAAGAGTGTCAAAACCAACAAGGTGCAAAAGGAAATGACGAGCGGTTTTCAGCAAGGTATTTTCTGGAAGCACTGAAATTATCGGTAACGAGTAGTTTGATA
The DNA here is from genome assembly GCF_056163025.1 of Triticum urartu. Taxonomy (NCBI): domain Eukaryota; kingdom Viridiplantae; phylum Streptophyta; class Magnoliopsida; order Poales; family Poaceae; genus Triticum; species Triticum urartu. The sequence continues at coordinate 135,928,920 of NC_141876.1, read as the reverse complement.
GCAAGATAATTCGTAACAACTGACAAGTAGCAATAGTAACTAAGGTGAAGCAAGGTAGCCCAATCCTTTTTGTTGCAAAGGACAGGCGAGAACGATTTCTTATAATAAGCTAAGCTTTCTTGAGGACACACGGGAATTTCATCTAGTCACTTTCATCATGTTCGTTTGATTCACGTTCGCTACTTTGGTAATTTGATATGTGGGTGGACTGGTGCTTGGGTGCTATTCTTACTTGAACAAGCCTCCCAATTATGATTAACCCCTCTCGCAAGCATCTCCAAGTACGAAAGAAGAATTAAGATAAATCTAACCATAGCCTTAAACATATCGATCCAAATTAGCCCCTTACGGAATAGCGCATAAACTAGGGTTTAAGCTTCTGTCACTCCAGCAACTCATCATCTAATTACTACTCCACAATGCATTTACTTATGCCCAAATATGGTGAAGTGTCATGTAGTCGACGTTCACATAACACCACTAAGGGAATCAACAACATACATATCATCAAAATATCGAACGAATACCAAATTCACATGATTACTTATGACAAGACTTCTCCCATGTCCTCAAGAACAAAAGTTACTACTCACACATCATATTAATGTCCAAGATCAGATGGGTATTGAATAGCATAATGGGTCTGAACATATAATCTTCCACCAAATAAACCAACTAGCAACAACACTACTAGCAACCCCCATGTACCAATCTGAGGATTTGATACAAAGATTGAATACAAGACACGAATTAGGGTTTGAGATGAGATGGTTCAAGTGAAGATTTTGATGAATATTGGTCCTCCCACGATGAGAGGGTTGTTGGTGATGACGATGGCTTAGATTTCCCCCTCCCGGAGGGAAGTGTCCCCGGCGGAATCACTCCGCGGAAGAGCAAAAGTACTCCTGCCTAAGTTCCGCCTCGATACGGCGGCGCTCCGTTCCGAACGTACTCTCCTTATTTTTTTTCTAGGGCAAATGGGCTTATATACCAGACGACGGGCACCGGAGGCTGGCCAGGGGCCCCACAAGCCAGCAGGGCGCACCCTAGTGCCTCGTGGGCACCTGGGTGGCCCCCTCTGGTACTTCTTTGCTCCAATATTTTTAATTTATTTCAAAATAAATGTCCGTGAAATTTCAGCTCATTTGGAGATGTGCAGAATAGGTATCTCTGACATAGCTTTTTCAGGTCCAGAATTCTAGCTGCCGGCAATCTCCCTCTTCATGTAAATCTTGCATATTAAGAGAGAAAAGGCATTAGAATTGCTCCACAAAGTGTTATATTGATTAAAAACACTATAAGTAACAGTAAGAAATCATGATGCAAAATGGACGTTTCAATGAACTACTCAATTCAAATCCATTTGAATTTTGAATTTTCTTCCAAAAGAAAAGGTGCTCTAAAATCTATTTGGGATATTCCTAATCTGCTAGACTTTTTGTTTGGGCATTTTGGAAAAATATTTTTTGCACTTTATATTTCCTTTTGAATTTGAATTTTGTTCCAAAACCAATTGTATTTCAAATCCAATTTGAAAATTGGTAGAAGGTCAAACACATCATTTGTACTTATGAAATTTCCTTTTCCTGCCAAATAAATGCAAATCCGTTTTTAAATATTTCCCTTTGGCTTTTGAATTGATTCCAAAACAAATCCAACTCAAACCACTTAGGGGAAATTTCATTGGGCTTGAATACCATTTGGGTCTTATTAAGGATGGCCTTATGCCCAAATAAATATTTTAAAATAATTTGGTTTTAACTAAAGTCTAGCTAGGTTTCCACTAGTTGCATCAGGCTTTGCCCTTCATATGCAAACATTCAAGCAAACAAGGTCAATCACAAGCAATTCTAGGCAATCATGAGTTTTTCCTTGAAGTTTTTTAATTCACTGTGAAATTTTCAATATACTAGATTTGGAAAAATCTGGGATGTGACAACCGTACAAGTAGAGCCGTGTGAATTTTACTCTAAATATATGGATCATACAGACTCACAACAACTATCAAACAATTGTACTGCTTGCGTAAAACACCGCACTTGCACGTCCAGACATATAGCACGAACAATGGTAATCAGTGCAATCACCACAATATGAGAGTCATTGTAGTATTATAGCAATGTAGATCAAGCAGTCAGCAGTATGGGCGGCTGTTGTGCTGTGTAATAACTAGTATTACCTCTGTATCAAAATATAAGAAGTTTTTATAGGCTAAGGGTATCTCCAACGTTGACCCATAAATTTACTCCGGTATCTGTCCGCGGACAGGGGGGCTAGCCCGCGGACATTGTTGCCAGAGGCTCCATCCAACGTTGCGCGCATGCATTTCAACAACTATTGAAACTAAATAGACGAAATTTATGCAAACATGGCGGATTCATATAAACGGGACTACATTCATGCAAACATGGCATGATTTTCATTACATTTCAAACATTTAGAGAAAAAATATGCTACCCTAAATCTACCCTACGGTGGCGTCTGGCGTCCAAGCCCTTGTTGTTCCCTTCCTGGGATCGTGTCCCCCATCCGCGTCTCCATGAACATCGGAATAAGACCTATGAAGTGAAGGGGCGGTCTACGTAAGAAAGGGTTGAACATGGGAGACAAACCGGCCCACATGGGACACAAGGCCCCACCACCTTCCATGCCCTACTCACCCTTGGAGGACTCCGCGTCTTGTCCGTCGCTGGTGGACGTGAGGTCCATGATGGAAAAGGAGGCGCTTGCACTCTCGTCGTCCCATCGGGCCGTCCGAAAGTTCGCGGGCGGCTCGTAGGACGCGCAACTGGCATTGTTCTCGTCCGTGATTGCCTGCAGCTATGCCTCAACGGCAGCCTGTTCCTGGCGAGCGACGGCTTGAGCAGGGCGGCCTCGTAGATTGCACCCTACTCCGTGGCAAAGTTGGGGTTCGCCGTGGCCATGGCCTCCTGGCTCGCGCGCTCGCTGTCGATTAGGCCCTCCGTCAGCCAGTGTTGCTCGAGGAGCAACAAGTTGTACCGTTGTTTCTCCTGCGCCTGCTGGAACACCGACACAGGCGCCAACGCGAGCTGCTCCTCCGCCATGGTGGTGTTGAAGTGCGCATGTGCCTGCTCCATGGTGAAGACGGCATGCACTTGCGCGTGGGTCGATGCGGTGTCGTCGGAGCCCGTCTCCACCGTGGGGTCATCCTTGTCGTCGAAGACCTCGGGCAAGTTGATCGGCATGCCGGCCTCGATCCGCCTGGCACGGCAGCTCTGCCAGGTGGCCGCAAGGGCGGCCATTGCGGCCACCTCGTGCTTTATCTCCATCAAAAGACTCTCCCGCAGAGCGTTGCCGCCTGCAATCATGGCGGATGTGGTGCAAGGGAGGAGGGTGTGGAGTGGTTTGTGTTGTGGCATGGAGTTAGCTAGGTGTGGCCACCTTTAAATAGTGAATTCCAGTGAGTCCAGGCGTCCGGGTGCGTCAATGCACGGAGCCGGAGTGGGTTTCTCGGCCGACAAGTCTGCTTAATGGCGGCATACGGATGGGCGGGACATTCACCGGGCGTGGTAGATATCCGTCCCCTCCCGTCAAGTAACACGTCTCCGGCATTGAAGAGGCACGGACACCAGGGATGCGTTGTGGGCGGCGCCCTCGGCCGGCGCGCTGCTTCAGTGGCGGAGCCAATGAGAAGTCATGTCCATTCCGGTCTGACGTCAATACGGAGCGGCCACTGTACAACGTATGAATTCAGGCAACTGGCACCAAACGGGAACGCGCGCGGACAAGGTGGGAAGCGTTTGGATGGGTCTGGGCGGTCAGAAGCAGTCGTTGGTGTTGTCTGGACGTCCGCAAAACCCTCCTAGTTTGTTTCTGTTTTGTGAGAGAAAATGCGTCCAGATTATTCTGTGGACCGATGCAGAAGCACGTCAGATGGCACAACAAGTCCGGACCGTGCAGTCCGGTCAGTTACGGACGGTTTGAGTGAGATGCACTAAACGTCTGGATAGTAATAAGCATGGAGCATCCGTGTCATTTGATCTTTTGTTTCCATTTGTTAATCCACAAGTGCCGGCTTTCCACATAGCCGCCTTGGCCGGCCGCTAACTCCACTTCTAATTTAGAAACGAAAAGTAATGCCGTGTACTCGAGAGACCCGTCAAAGCTAGCACCATCTCCAGTAACTTAAACCATAATATCGTGTAAGAGGGAGCACAGAAGAGCCAATCGGCTTGTTCTTGACAATCATCCATGGAGGCGGCACTGGATAGCGGTGCAAAGGTAAAGCACATCATCCTCGTCCACGGCGTGTGCCACGGAGGCTGGAGCTGGTACAAGGTTGCGGCGGGGCTACGGTCTGCGGCTGCGGCGGCTGGGCACGCCTACCGCGTCCACGCGCCGGACCTAGCCGCGTCGGGCATCGATGACCGCCGGCTGCCAGAGGTAGCAACGTTCAGCGAGTACACGGGGCCGCTGCTCGATGCACTCCGGTCGCTCCCGGCCGGGGAGAAGGCGGTGCTCGTTGGGCACAGCCTCGGGGGCCTTAGCGTCGCCCTCGCCGCCGAGATGTTCCCGGACAAGGTCGCAGTCGCCGCGTTCCTATCCGCTTACATGCCGGACTGCGTGTCCCCGCCGTCGCATGTCCTCATGCAGGTATGATCTGATCGACCCCGTTGTCATACGTGTGATACTTGATGCATCGTATTATACATTTTGTTTAGGTAGATATATACTTTTTTAATTAAGAACCAAGGCTTGTGAAGAGCCCGGTTTTGAATTAACAAAGCTATCAACAGGCCAGGAGTTATAACAGACAACCCAACTTACAACAATCGGAACGATACAACGGAAAACACTGGAAAGCCTATTCACTACAACCTCCACAAGCCCCAAATGAATTGCAGCTAGCAAAGGCCAAGCACTCCACACTAGGATCATATGTAACAGAAACGGAGCAGCACAACAGGACATAGCCGACCTTCGAGGATGGACCGTGCTCCAGGAACACCTAGAAAAGAAAGGAACCAACATCTTCCCTCTCAATCACCGAAGAGGGACCCTTCCCTCTCGCCATGGCTCGTAGGCGCCGCACCATCGGGATTTCGAGAAGCTCACCCTAGAGCTGGAAGAATGTCGCTCTCGCATCGCAAGGTGGACATAGGATGACCACATCGATTTGGGATATATCTCGCCGGCTGCTCCGCCACAATCCATGCCCAACTAGTTGGAAACAAGCTTCAAGGAATCGGACGACGCAGAGAAGGTAGCTCAATCCCTCACCTACATAACCTCTCGACCGAGCCCCGCACCCTTGACGACGCCTCCAGCAAGGTCACGACGCGCAAGGCGCCGCCGCCGCCAAATCCGCCGAGGATAAAGGTTTTCACCCGGGCAGGGGGGGTCGGGGTGGAGAGCAGGGGACCTCGGCTGCGCCCCCATGGAGGAAAGCAACGCCCTTGGGCGTTACCGCCGTCGGGCCGGCCGGACCGGCCAAGGTTTCCCCCGATTCCCTAGCTGACCACCAACACGCACCAATGCCGGAGCCAGAAAACGCTAGCCCACACCGGAGGCGAGAGAGAGGCAGCAGGGAATAGGGATTTCGCACCTCCAGATCTCATGAAGAAATCTTCTCGCCGCGACCGGATTCCACTAGCCACCCGTCGCCCGCGCGGCCGGGCACGCTGGCCAGCACCCCCTGCGAACGCCGCCCACCGCCCGACGACGTCGCCTCTCCGGCAAGCCCCCCCCCCCCCCAGAACCACGGGCCTCCAAAAGGAGGGAGCGCCGAGATCCCCGCCGCCACCTTCACCGGCGTCCGCGCGGGCTTCCCGGCGGCCGTCTCTGGTAGCGGCGAGGGGGGGAGGGGGTGGTGGCGGCGGCGGAACCCCAGTCTCCCCTAGTTTTTTCGAAAAACAACTTAACTTTATTAATTAGAAATAATTGTTACATCGTCTATCAAGAGAGTTACAATATCTTTCATGGGCTCCTCTATCCAATCCCTAGTCATGGAACCTTTTGCTAATCTAGCAAGCTCATGAGCTACTTTATTCGCTTCCCTGTTACAATGTTCAAAACTGGTTTGAGGAAAATCACAGGCCATAAAAAAACAATCCTCAAAAGTTGCAGCAGCCGGCCCCGTAGACTGTCCTCCGTTCTTCGTTGTGTCGATGATCTCCATATTATCATAATTGATAATTAGACAATTGCAGCCCGTCTTTTGTGCCAACAGTAAACCAAATCTGAGTGCTACCGTCTCTGCTGTCAGGGCATCCACACAGTACTGAATCCTCCAGTTACCACCTACTATGAAGTTTCCTTTGTCATCTCTGATAACAGCACCCGTTGTGCCTCTTAGTTGATCATGATCAAAAGAAGCATCCACGTTCAATTTAACGAAACCCCTAGGAGGTCTTCACCATCCTTCATTCTTTCTCTTTGCTTTAGTAGAGTGGGCATTTACATAGTTCGATGTTAGAGCCCGAACCCCCATCGAGGTTTGGGACGCCTCTTGAGACTTACCCTCATGGACTAGTTTCCGTCTATTCCACCATAAATACCAAGCAGCTATAGCAATAAGTTCCCCTGCATTCCGGGAGCCCAAGATGGGTAGTTCATGATCAGGCATAAGGAGTAGGAATTCAAGGACTGCCTCTCCTGCACGATCAACGACACGGGCTTTTTTTACCACTTTATACAACCCCAAATGTTCCCACACTTCTTTTGCCTTCTGGCACAGAAATAATATATGTTTCGTGTCCTCTGGCTTGTCCAAACATGCTGGGCATATTGGCTGAGTTTTTATATGTTTGTTGGCCAATGTAACACGACACGGTAGAGTCCCGTGAAGCGTCTGCCAAATAAAAAATTTAACCTTCGCCGGACAAGCTAATTTACAGATCTTACCCCAAATAGAATTGACCTTGCTTCTACCCATGCCATTCGAGTATTCCAACTTCCTCGCATGTTGGTTATTCCATTCCTCCACATAAGCTGATCGTCCAATGAATAAACCATTTGTTGTATAGCTCCACGCAATAAAGTCCGACATATTATGCATATAGATCGGGGTCGCTAGGACTCTACGGACATCAATTGGCCATAGAGTTTGTCTCACCAAATCTTTATCTTAGCCATTAGTGACTAGGTTAATAAGATCAGAAACTTTCGTCAATAGATTCCTCCTTCTAGGTGTAATAATTTTTCTGTCCGCACAATTTGGGATCCATGCATCTCTCCATATATTAATATTTTCTCCTGTTCCCACTCTCCATATATAGCCATTTTTTAGAGAGTCCACTCCCATCATAATGCTTTGCCAAGTAAAGGAAGAGCCCTTCTTTAATATTGCGTTCATCAAATCACCTCCGGGAAAATACTTGGCTCTTAGGATTGTTGCACATAATGATTCAGGATTATCCACGAGACGCCATGCTTGCTTCGCTAATAAAGCCAGGTTAAAACAGTGTATATCACGGAAACTCATTCCTCCTTGTTCTTTTGGAACACACATCTTCCACCATGCCATCCAGTGCATCCTTTTCTGATTGTCCTCGTCACCCCATCAAAATTGTGACAACACGTCTATGATTTCTTTGCAAATCTTTTTAGGAATTTTAAAGACGGACATTGCATATGCTGGCCCAAGGGGACGACGCGAGGGCCGGGCTTGAGCTACTTTCTCAATCGGTAACCCTCAGATAGATATATACTCCCTCACGTCTTAGTAGTACATAACAAAAAAGCCTAATTGTCAAATGATCGAATATCAGTTGCAAGCTGTCACCTACTCACCTGATAGATACTCTTCCACAGTTTTCAAAATTACTCTGTAGACAACATGTACTTTTTTTCTACAGTATTTGAAAAATCGTACATGAGCTGCACAGTTTAGGGGAGTAAGCACTGTACTTCTTTTTTGTGAGCCGAAAGCACTGTACCTTTTGAGCAAACAGTATGAATTTATTGCTTATAACTAAAAATATATAGTACATCAAACCGACTAACTGGAATAAGAACAAAATTTTCAATCAGGATTACATCAAGATACTTCAAAGCTATCATCTATAGGCACACAACAAAAATTGTAATCTTGTATAGGACGATCGGGATCTTATATGCTCAGGTTATACCTGTCTGCGGTGATTGGACTCGTTCGCGACTACAAACGACTACCAATATCACTTTTATTAACTCAAACTGTCGGCGATGCATTTACTTATTTCACGTCCTCTTGTTTCTCTCATGTCTCGAGGGCGGGCCTCTTATATGTCTATCTCCATTGCTAAACATTTCTAATGGTCCATCCTTCTTTTGTTGTTCGGTTGATGGAGAGACACCTTAGTTTCCTCCGTGTCACCATATGGAGAGACACCTTAGTTTCCTCCGTGTCACCATATCCTACCAATGAAAAAAATAGTGTACTATAGCAAAATAGCGTCGGCCTTAAAATACGCTATTAGCACGATATTATACACTGATTAATTTAACGAGTCATTCCTCAGTATGCTATGGCACGGTATTTTTTTAGTGTGTTCTACACACGTTAGGGCTAGGGTGTGCCGCCACGAATTCCAGCATCATGAGGGTATCCTTTCGCTTCCTCTCCATCATACCTCAACCTCTATCATCGGCATTTTACCTTATTGCTTGTATACGGTGGGGTTGGCCAAATTTTACAGGCTGCTATTTCCAATAAAATAATTGAATAGTAAAATAACTTATTCAACTTAAAAGTTGGTTCTTGTTTTTCTAAACATCTTCTTCTTCTTTTGAAGAGCTCGGTGCGGGATCATGAGTTTTTGAAAGTTCATAAAGATATAGTCTAGTTTAACCCTCTATTTGCTAGTTATGGTTTTGTTATATATTTCGCCCTGTCCCCATTTTTCTACAATGATCTTCTAAATTGTTTTTGGAAGTTTGCCCAGAAAGACTTGAGAGATGATTTTTTTTTGCTACTTCATTATTCTCCCACCTCGGTCCCAATGACGATACTTGTCCTTTATCTGGAGATGAAGATGTTAAGGGATGGACGAGAACAACGAGGGGGAGATGTATTGATTAGCGCCCAAATATGAAAAGGAAAACCATGTCTTGCCACTTTAGTGAGATTGGATAAAAGCAAATTGCACACCCTGTGACGCGCATATGCACATGTTTGTCACATAAACTGTGGAGGGACTAGGAGTCAGATGACAAAGATCATTACAAATTATTGTTTGGATTTCTAGAACCCGGTGACATTTGAGCCCAAAATCTATACCGTTCAGATTCATTTTGTCGGTTATTGTCATTTTTGCAAAACAAAAACCTTGTTTTTGAAATGGATGTACAAAAACCCTTACATTTAGCAAGATTAACTCGCATCCACCCATAACTCATCTATGGGACTTCTTTGTTATATTTACAAAAGGAACATTGTTCAAACTCAACCTGCAGTCCACCATGCGTAAGTTTGATATAAATAGAACTCGGATGCAATTTAGACGTACATGAAATTTACTTACGTTGCAAGAATTACAACCCCCGGCATGTGGAAATCTCTTGACATCATAAGTGTGCAGTTAGGATTTTGGCCATGTTAAACGAGAGCTTATTAGGTTCAGTTTTTCATGAAAACTATCACATTCTAAGTCATACTATATGGTTTAGCAAAATTTCTGGATGAAATGGTGGTCAAGGCTTACAACACACGCAGCATCATAGTCCGCACCATTCATTAGAATGTATGGTGCATGGTTCCTGTTTGTGCATGTACCAATGCATGGCTCTTTTTTAAAATAAAAGAGAAATATATTAATATCACGAAGATATCAATTACATCCAGTCTCGGCATCTATAAGATGTCGGAAAGACATCCTGGATGCACACAACCAAAGGAAAAAAAATAAAGGTCCCGCCATAGTGATGGACTCCTCTCAGCAGCTGCAGACAAACCACCACCAAATACAACACCCGAAAAACATAAAAGGTCTCCAAAAGCAACGCGTTCAAGAAGGAAACAGTGCAAAGCACCGTCGTTGACCGATTCAATATCTTAGGTTTTCACCCTGGAGAAGTCCGAGCTCTCAAAACAATTCCTTCAGCAAGGCAATTGCCGGGCACAACCAATGAAGGCCAGAACTTAGGTTTTCACCCGAGGAGCACCACCAAAATGAAAACCTCCAGTGCTGCCGCCCCCATTTGACACTGTTGCTCCTAAGAATTATCAAACACCTGGCTAACTGGCTAACTCCATGGCCTCGAAGGCCCCGCCCGTCTAATTGATCCTCCGATCTCAACCACCATGACCTTCTCTACATTTGTCTACACCATAGAAATTGAGAAGCCGACATGTCCCTTGGTGTCAACAAAAAACAGAGCTTAGCATCACGCCCTCATGGAACCTCGTAGGCTGAAATGGACATGCACGACCGAATTCTATCCGATCCAGATATCTTGGGCAATATCTCTGGCAGTAGTTCTGAAACACATCGATGACCAAATCTAAGAGGATCGATCATGTAGGATGTTGTCGTGATGCGAGAGAAGCACGAGGATCGCCGCCTTCAATATCACAGCAGCAGCCCCCCACACCACCCCGATCCAGCTCAACGCCGCCCGACTGCAGCCATGGTCCAAGCACCAACCCATCCAGATCCAGACCAGATCGGGGGGATCGGTACCTCCACGTGTTGCAGCATGCACGCACCTAGCCCGTCGTCGCCTGACCACAGCCATGGGTCGAGCACCAACCCAACCAGATCCAGATCAGATCAGGGGGATCGGTACCTCCACGTGCTGCAGCACGCACGCAACTGCCATCATCCTCCCACCGCCCCAGGCACCTACGACCTGCGCAGAGGAGCGCAACACCGCTAGCCACCTCAAAAGCCCCCAACTCAATGTCAGCCACCCAAGGACGCCAGAGCCCCGCCGCCACCGGATCCATGCACGCTTTGCCCGACAAAGACCATGAGGCGGCGGCGAGGGGAGAGAGGGCACGAGGAAGGAGACCTCGAGCGGGCGTGTTTGCCGCCGCCCGAGTCGCCCGGGGAGGACTACGCGGGGGCTGGGCCAGATCCCAATGCATGGTTCCTATTTGTGCAACGGGGATACCCAGTTGCCCTCACCATGCTACTCTGACACTTCAGGAGATATGTGCCAGAAATAAACCTGAGAATGGTTATTAAAAAACTGGGTGAAATGATTCGGTTCTTACTTTGGGTTTGATTGGTTCAGGTTTTATTGGGCTGAAACTTTTTTAGTTTGGTTTTGGTTTGGGTATGTGAAGAAACCAATTTGGGTATAGTTGGTTATGGGCTTAAACAGTTTGCTTATTAACGACAATAAACTATGGGTCCAAACCGGTTTCTGGGCATTGGTTATGTGCAATAGGCAACGACGCATCGACAACAAGTATCTTTGATCCGTGTATATGCTGCGATGCACTATGTAATTATGTATTATGGGGAAACACCACATGCAATCGAATGTGTTTGCTTGTGCTTTAGCTAAGCAATTGGTTTTAATACACTTGTCAGTGAGCTTTTCAGTCGTGCGTATTGTCTTTTTGACTCTTGTTGTGTGTTGACCGTATCTCAACGATAACTTTGTTCACAAATTGTTGTAGATGCACTTATGCCTTTTCTATGTCATTCGCTTCTTAACATGTTGATTTGTGCAATCATATATACATTGAAGTAAACCCATAGTTATGTATTGGGTTTAAATTGGTTTGGGTGGAAAAAATAGAGGGTTTAGTTTTGGTTGGGCTGAAAATGGCATTAAACGGGTATGGCTCAAGTATGGTTTTGAGAGAGATATATACAGGTAAGGTTCAAGTATAGTTTAAGTATGAAACCATTCTCAGATTTAGCCAGAAATATATGGTGCATGCTTCCTATTTGTGGATGTAGTAACAACGTCTTCATGGTTCTACAAAAGATTCCCATATGGTCTAATTTATTTACAAGGCAATACACCACTTTGTTAATTGCTGATGCACATGCATTACTTACCTTCTTCTCTCTTCCCCGTAGCATGGTGAGGGCAACTGGGTATCCCCGTTGGACAACGAGATGAAACCCCAAGATGCAGATGGAAGACTCCCGGCTTCCTTCATGTTCGGGCCGCAATTTATACAACAAAAGCTCTATCAGTTGTGCTCATCAGAGGTATGTCAATGTCCAAGGAGAGCAAAAATGGGTCGTTTTTGTTTGATACAAGAACCAGATTGTAATACATCTCCTAATTAAGAGATTTGCTAATGAATCCGGCATGCAGGACATCACCCTTGCGAAATCTCTCATACGAGTCGGCTCATTGTTCCTGGAAGACCTGCAAGCCCGTCAGCCATTCACCGAGGAACGCTACGGCTCGGTCCGCAAGGTCTATGTAGTATGCAAGCAAGATGTAACCATACCAGAGGCATACCAAATGTTGATGGTGGCCAAAAACCCGGTGGACGAGGTCAGAGAGATCGACGGTGCAGATCATATGGCGATGCTCTCGGCACCTGAACAGGTTGTCAAGTGTATCCTCGACATTGCTGAGAAATATAAGTAATTTTATGGTGTCGATGGATGTATGCACATGTCCCGGACGAAAACATGAAAATCTGTTGTAATAATCAAACATACTTTGGTGCCATCGTCGACTATTATTGTGTGGGATCCAGTTATAGGTGGGTGTTTGGCCTTCTCAAGTTGTCTGGGTCTATTATCCATGAGACAGGACAATAGTATATCGACGCATATGGATCATCATAATGGTTTAATGTTAGGGAACGCAATATGCAATTTCAAAAAAATCCTACGCTCACGCAAGATATATCTAGAAGATGCATAGCAACAATAGGGGGAGAGTGTGTCCATGGATGTACCGTTGTAGACCGAAAGCGGAAGCGTTAGCTTAACGCGGTTGATGTGATCGAACGTCTTCTCGATTCAACCGATCAAGCACCGAACGTACGGCACCTCCGAGTTCTGCACACGTTCAGCTTGATGACATCCCTCAAACTCTTTATCCAGCAAAGTGTCGAGGGAGAGTTCCGTCAGCACGACAACATGGTGACGGTGATGGTGAAATGATCCGCGCAGGGCTTCGCCTAAGCACTACGTGAATATGACCGGAGAAGTAAACTGTGAAGGGAGGCGTTGCACACGGCTTGAAACAATTAATGTGTCTTAGAGGCGCCCCCACCCCCGTATATAAAGGAGGGAGAGGGGAGGTCGGCCCTAGGCATGCCCCAAGTGGGAGGAGTCCCACTTGGGATCCTAGTAGGATTCGCCCCTCCCCCCTTTCCTTTTACCGGAAGGGGAAAGGGAGGAGGAGAGAGAGGAGGGGAAGGAAAGGGGGCGCCGCCCCCTCCCCTAGTCCAATTCGGACTCCTCCCTTGGGGGGATGCCACCCCTTGTGGGCTGGCTTGCCTCCCTCCTATGGGCCATATGGCCCATATTTTTGAAGGAAATATGCCCTAGAGGCAATAATAAAGTTATTATTTATTTCCTTATATTATGATAAATGTTTATTATTCATGCTAGAATTGTATTAACCGGAAACATAATACATGTGTGAATACATAGACAAACAGAGTGTCACTAGTATGCCTCTACTTGACTAGCTCGTTGATCAAAGATGGTTATGTTTCCTAACCATAGACATGAGTTGTCATTTGATTAACGGGATCACATCATTAGGAGAATGATGTGATTGACTTCACTCATTCCGTTAGCTTAGCACTTGATCGTTTAATTTGTTGCTATTTCTTTCTTCATGACTTATACATGTTCCTATGACTATGAGATTATGCAACTCCCGTTTACCGGAGGAACACTTTGTGTGCTACCAAACGTCACAACGTTACTGGGTGATTATAAAGGTGCTCTACAGGTGTCTCCAAAGGTACTTATTGGATTGGTGTATTTCGAGATTAGGATTTGTCACTCCGATTGTCGAAGAGGTATCTCTGGGCCCACTCGGTAATGCACATCACTATAAGCCTTGCAAGCATTGCAACTAATGAGTTAGTTGCGGGATGATGTGTTACAGAACGAGTAAAGGGACTTGCCGGTAACGAGATTGAACTAGGTATTGAGATACCGACGATCGAATCTCGGGCAAGTAACATACGGATGACAAAGGGAACAACGTATGTTGTTATGCGGTTTGACCAATAAAGATCTTCGTAGAATATGTAGGAGCCAATATGAGCATCCAGGTTCCGCTATTGGTTATTGACCGGAGACGTGTCTCGGTCATGTCTACATAGTTCTCGAACCCGTAGGGTCCGCACGCTTAAAGTTCGATGACGGTTATATTATGAGTTTATGTGTTTTGATGTACCGAAGGAGTTCGGAGTCCCGGATGAGATCGGGGACATGACGAGGAGTCTCGAAATGGTCGAGACGTAAAGATCGATATATTGGACAACTATATTCGAACATCGGAAAGGTTCCGAGTGATTCGGGTATTTTCAGGAGTACAGGGGAGTTACGGGAATTCGTATTGGGCCTTAATGGGCCATACGGGAAAGGAGAGAAAGGCCTCAAAGGGTGGCCGCACCCCTCCCCATGGGCTGGTCCGAATTGGACTAGGGAGGGGGGCCCTTCCTTCCTTCTCCTTTTCCCTTCCCTTTCCTTCTCTCCTACTCCTACTACTTGGAAGGGATCCTAGTTCTACTAGGAAAGGGGGAATCCTACTCCCGGTGGGAGTAGGACTCCCCTAGGGCGCGCCATAGAGAGGGCCGGCCCTCCCCCTCCTCCACTCCTTTATATACGTGGCCAGGGGCACCCCATAGACAACAAGTTGATCAGTTGATCTCTCCCAGCCGTGTGTGGTGCCCCCCTCCACCATATTCCACCTCGGTCATATCGTAGCGGTGCTTAGGCGAAGCCCTGCGTCGGTAGCAACATCATCACCGTCACCACGCCGTCGTGCTGGCGGAACTCTCCCATGAAGCTCTGCTGGATCAGAGTTCGCGGGACGTCATCGAGCTGAACGTGTGCTGAACTCGGAGGTGTCGTGCGTTCGGTACTTGGACCGGTCGGATCGTGAAGACGTACGACTACATCAACCACGTTATGCTAACGCTTCCGCTTTCGGTCTACGAGGGTACGTGGACAACACTCTCCCCTCTCGTTGCTATGCATCACCATGATCTTGCGTGTACGTAGGAAATTTTTTGAAATTACTACGTTCCCCAACAGTGGCATCCGAGCCTAGGTTTTATGCGTTGATGTTGTGCACGAGTAGAACACAAGTGAGTTGTGGGCGATATAAGTCATACTGCTTACCAGCATGTCACATTTTGGTTCGGCGGTATTGTTGGATGAAGCGGCCCGGACCGACATTACGCGTACGCTTATGCGAGACTAGTTTTACCGTCGTGCTATGCACACAGGTGACTAGCGGGTGTCAGTTTCTCCAACTTTAGTTGAACTGAGTGTGGCTACGCCCGGTCCTTGAGAAGGTTAAAACAGCACCAACTGCACAAACTATCGTTGTGGTTTTCATGCGTAGGTAAGAATGGTTCTTGCTAAGCCTGTAGCAGCCACGTAAAACTTGCAACAACAAAGTAGAGGATGTCTAACTTGTTTTTGCAGGGCATGTTGTGATGTGATATGGTCAAGACGTGATGAGATATAAGTTGTTGTATAAGATGATCATGTTTTGTTGAAGTTATCGGCAACTGGCAGAAGCCTTATGGTTGTCTCTTTATTGCATAAGATGCAAGCGCCAAATAATTGCTTTACAATTATCGCTATGCGATAGCAATAGTTGCAAGAGCAATAGTTGGCGAGACGACCATCTGACGACACATTGATATAGATCAAGATGATGGAGATCATGGTGTCATGCTAGTGACGATGGAGATCATGACGATGCTTTGGAGATGGAGATCAAAGGCACAAGATGATGATGGCCATATCATGTCACATATTATGATTGCATGTGATGTTTATCTTTTATACATCTTACTTTGCTTAGTTATGACGGTAGCATTATAAGATGATCTCTCACTAAATTTCAAGATAAAAGTGTTCTCCTTGAGTATGCACCATTGCCAAAGTTCGTCGTGCCCAGACACCATGTGATGATCGGGTGTGATAAGCTCTACGTCCATCTACAACGGGTGCAAGCCAGTTTTGCACACGTAGAAATACTCGGGTTAAACTTGACGAGCCTAGCACATGCAGATATGGCCTCGGAACACTGGAGACCAAAAGGTAGAGCGTGAATCATATAGTAGATATGATCAACATAATGATGTTCACCATTGAAAACTACTCCATTTCACATGATGATCGGTTATGGTTTAGTTGATATGGATCACGTGATCACTTAGATGATTAGAGGGATGTCTATCTAAGTGGGAGTTCTTAAATAATATGATTAATTGAACTTTAATTTATCATAAACTTAGTCCTGGTAGTATTAGCATATCTATGTTATAGATTAAAAGCTCGCGTTTAGCTCCCCTGTTTTATTTTTGATATGTTCCTAGAGAAAACTAAGTTGAAAGATGTTAGTAGCAATGATGCGGATTGGATCCGTGATCTAAGGTTTCTCCTCATTGATGCACAGAAGAATTATGTCCTTAATGCACCGCTAGGTGACAGACCTATTGCAGGAGCAGATGCAGACGTCATAAACATTTGGCTAGCTCAATATGATGACTACTTGATAGTTTAGTGCACCATGCTTAACAGCTTAGAATCGGGACTTCAAAGACGTTTTGAACGTCATGGATCATATGGATGTTCCAGGAGTTGAAGTTAATATTTCAGGCAAATACCTGAGTTGAGAGATATGAATTCTCCAACAAGTTCTATAGCTAAAAGATGGAGGAGAATAGCTCAAGCAGTGAGCATGTGTTCAGATTTTCTGGGTACTACAATCGCTTGAATCAAGTGGGAGTTAATCTTCCAGATAAAATAGTGATTGACAGAATTCTCTAGTCACCACCACCAAGTTAGTAGAACTTCATGATGAACTATAGTATGCAAGGGATGATGAAAACGATTCCTGAGCTTTTCATGAATGATGAAATCGATGAAGGTAGAAATCAAGAAAGAGCATCAAGTGTTCATGATTAACAAGACCACTAGTTTCAAGAAAAGGGCAAAGGGAAAGAAAGGGGGACTTCAAGAAGAACGGCAAGCAAGTTGCTGCTCAAGTGAAGAAGCCCAAGTCTGGTCCTAGGCCTGAGACTAAGTGCTTCTACTACAAAGGGACTAGTCACTGGAAGCGGAACTTTCCCAAGTATTTGGCGGATAAGAAGGATGGCAAAGTGAACAAAGGTATATGAAAGTGCGTTATATCGACTAGAGGGGGGTGAATAGGCGATTTTTATGAAAGTCTTCAGAACATGGGAGTTTTGAAGACAAACGATAAAATTAAACCTATTACCATGCAGCGGAAGGTAGACTACACTAGGCAAACCATAGTCAAGTATTCAATGAAGTGAAAGCACAAAGACTAATAGCAGCTAGGTAGTAAGGATCAGGTAGGAAGATATTGTGAAGCCAAACAGAACACGCAGTCACTCAGTGAAGACAAATGATAGAGCAAACATACAATGACTTCACAAGGAGGAACAGTAAGTAAAGTGAAGTGAAGATGAAACCAGTGACTCGCTGAAGACAATGATTTGTTGGACCAGTTCCAGTTGTTGTGACAACTGTACGTCTGGTTGGAGCGGCTAGGTATTTAAACCTTAGGACACACAGTCCCGGACACCCAGTCCTGAACACGCAGCTCAGGACACCCAGTCCTCACCGTATTCTACTTGAGCTAAGGTCACATAGACCTCGCCCAATCACTCTGGTAAGTCTTCAAGGTAGACTCCCAAACCTTCACAGACTTCGTTCACTGGAAATCCACAATGTCTCTTGGATGCTCAAAACGCGACGCCTAACCGGCTAGAGGATGCACAGTCCTCAAGTGTAATAAGTCTTCAAATCACACAGATAAGAAGACTTAAGTGATGCCCAATTCTCTCTGGCTCTGGTGGTTAGGGCTTTTATCCTCGCAAGGAATTCTCTCTCAAAGGCTTTGAGGTGGGTTGCTCTCAAACGACAAAAGCCGTACTTTCAATCTGAGCAGCCAACCGTTTATGGTTGTAGGGGGTGGGCTATATATAGCCACTTGGCAACCCGACCTGATTTGTCCGAAATGACCCTGGGTCACTAAGGAACTGACACGTGTTCCAACGGTCAGATTTCAAACTCACACGATGACTTTACTTGGGCTACAAGCAAAGCTGACTTGTCCGACTCTGGACAAGATTCGCTCTCATAGTCTTCACTCGAAGACATAGGTTTTTGGTTTAGGCATCACTTCAGTCATTCTGACTGGTTCTCTTGGACCCCACTTAACAGTACGGTGGTTCCTATGACTCAACACAAAAGAAAAAGAACTACGAAAGATATAAGTCTTCGAGCTCCATAGGCTTCATATAGTGTCTTCTCTTGTCATAGTCTTCAATGTGAATATCTTCATATACCACCTTTGACTTCAATGTCTTCATACAGTTTTAGGGGTCATCTCTGGTAGTAAAACTGAATCAATGAGGGACTTCTACCTGTGTTATCCTGCAATTCTCACAAACACATTAGTCCCTCAACTAGGTTTGTCGTCAATACTCCAAAACCAACTAGGGGTGGCACTAGATGCACTTACAATCTCCCCCTTTTTGGTGATTGATGACAAACTAGTTGAAGTTTTCAATGGGGAATATAATCTGTGAAATTGTAAAGGATAAGGAATTGTCTTCATAAGTTGCAAGGGCTCCCCCTGAAGATGTGCATATAAGTTAATTTGCTTTTGGAATGCAAATGCACATGGCAGGTGGTACTTGTGGAGATCCACTTCAACTTATGATGACAATCCACTATGCATGTGAAAGTATATGAATATAATGACATGCATAATGGAAAATGGACGTCTGCAGAATGAGCTAAGTGCGGAA
The DNA here is from genome assembly GCF_056163025.1 of Triticum urartu. NCBI lineage: Eukaryota > Viridiplantae > Streptophyta > Magnoliopsida > Poales > Poaceae > Triticum > Triticum urartu. The sequence goes on along the minus strand of NC_141876.1, from coordinate 135,910,010 downwards.
TTTATCGTCGCACATGCGGAATTTATCTTCACAAAACAAGGTGGCAAATAAGTAGCAGACGACCATCTAGTTTAAGTGTTACAACTCATAAGAACCAAATGTAGCAAAAACGAGAGTTGTAAGCACGAAGAAAAATATAAGGCACCCGCCCATATGGACCCGCTTGAAGACTATCAATATCATATGCTTCTCCCCCTTTTGTCAGTAATGACCAAAAAGGTTTGAAGACATAGAGCCTCTACTCGTACCCATGAGGAGTAGGTGAAGTAGCAGGTTTGTTGGTGTTGTTTGGCGGTGCAGAAGAGCTTGGAGGTGCTGAAGGAGGTGGCGGTGAAGTAGCATCGTCTTCTTCCTCAATAATTCTGGCAGTCACTGTGGCAGCAGAGGAAGAGAACTCAGAGTCTTCAAGGGATGGAGTTCCTAGCAGCACAACCCTTCGAGGAGGTGGGGAGTCAAACTTGAATCTCTCAGAGAAGCCATCCTCTTGAAGATCAGCTTCAGAACACATCATCGTGAGCCCTTTCCATGTGCGGCGACAGGTTTCATGGGCAACGAAAGCATTCTTGGTGGCAAGATTTCAAGTGCGATTAACATCCACCAAGAGGCTTTTCATCTGACGCTTCAGCCAGTCATGATGCCTATCCTGTTTCTGATGTAGAGCCACAAGAAGCTCTCGGTCGTTGAGAACACGAGTGCGCTTCTTGGGTCTTGGAGCAGTGGCACTGTCAGTGGCTTCAGTGGAAGCAGGGTGTGGTGCACGTGTAGTGCCAGCCAAAGGATACACCCGAGAAACTGCTTCAACGCCTTCAACGTTCTGAGTAAAACTCTGATGGTCTACATTCTGAAGACTTAGAGGTTGCTTGGCAGGCTCAGAATATATGGCTTCAGTAGACATGTCCACGTCAGGCAAGAAGATCCGATGGTTGCGGGCTGAGGGCTGATACGAGATGGCAGAGTGTAGCTTGATCAGCCGCATGACCCAAGGGGCGTAGAACTTCAAACCAAACAGATCAATGCCTGATGCAGCAAGTTGGCGTATGAAGAAGTCATGTGCATTGAAGCATTTGCCATGAAGTATATAGAAGACCAAAGTCTTCATTGCACCCTGAAGCTTGGCATTTGGAGAGTGCCCTTTGATAGGCCAGAGAGTTCGCCGGATGATGTGATAGATGGTTCTGGGCAGGTACTCAAGGTCTTCAACGAAGAACTCTGTGGGATATGCAGCATCTTGGGGCAATGGCTTCATCATGCTGAGCATTTGACTCATATCAGGTTCTGGCCGCTGAAAGATGCTCTCAATAGCTTCAGCATGCAGCTGACATCCTTGCTCGAAGAGATCGCCAGGAGTGGGCAAGCCAGTGAGCTCAATGATGTCAAATGCATTGGCTTCGTGATGAACGTTGCCAGTCATCCACTCCAGGACCCAAGTCTTCGGATCTCTGCTGTACCCTTTGATGTGAAGTGTGGCATAGAATTGTAGCAGCAGCTCTTCATTCCAATGCTCTTCATCAGTAACAAACTGCAGCAGACCCACTTGCTTGAAGCAATCCAACGCTTCTTCTAGACAGGGCAGACCAGCTATAGCTTCAACGTCAAGGCGCTTGTGTGGGAAGATACGACCTTGGTTGTAAAGAATGCAAGAGTAATAGCTTCGCTGAGGATAGCTCCAGAACCGATCAGATGATATCCTTTCCCTTGAGTAGGGTTCCTGGAGCTATTGAAGAACGTGTTGTCTGCCCTGAAGCCATTGATGTTGAAGGAGCCAGGTGCTGATGCAGGACCTGGAAACCTTGGCAGTCTTGGAATTGGCTTCTGGACCTGAGGTCTGTGCTCAACATGACAGTTGAATTGGGGACCGGCAACAGACTCAGGAACAGAAGTGGCGGGATCAGTGGCTTCGCTGTCTTCTGAAGCTTTTGCTGGGGCGGGCTCCACATTAGCTTCATTGTTGGTTGTGGCAGCCTCAAGATTTTCATCCTCCACTTGACTAGCTGGAGGGTCGGTCACAGGCACGTTCTCCTGGAGAACTGCTTCTTGGTGGAACAGGGGAGTGGGATCTTGTGGTACTTCTTCTTCTGCGGCTGATGCAGCCGGAATGTCTTCAGTAGAGACTTGAGGCCTTGGACCTTTGCGAAGCCTGCGTAACGCAGACGACGCTTGTGGAGTTGGAGTGGGCTGGGCCTCATAGTCTTCTTCCTCTTGTGGGCGATCCGCCCATGAAGCATCATGTGCAATTGGCGTTAGTGGACGACCAATGCTGATGAGTTCGCTGTTTTCAAACTGAGGAAGGACTGCATCATCTTCTACATTGTCATGATGACCAATGTCTTCAGCAGCGATGGGATCATCTGCTGGAATGTCTTCAGCTTCAGGAGCCTCTATGGAAGCAGGCTCATGAATTGTCAGTTGACGTTCTGCATCAGGATGAACCATAGAAATGGGTTCAACTATCAAGGGCTCTGTGGAAGCAGCCCGAGCTTTCTTGGTCTTCCTCTTCTTCTTGGAGGGGGCAGTAGGAGAGGCTTCAGAGTGTTTCCTCTTCCTGGCTTCAGCCTCAGCAGTCCTTGTCTTCTTGAGCTCTGAAGCTATTGACCGACTTTTTGGCTTCGAGCCAGTCAGTCTAGTTGGGAAGACAATCGGAACTGCTTCTTGCCTTGGTGCATCATTTTCAGCCATAGCAGGCTTCTTCTTCTTCTTTGCGTCCATCCTGGGGGTCGATGCCAGGACGCCCAAGCGCCTTGCGCTTCTCAGCCTCATTATAGGCTTGCACAGATCTGTCAGCCAGAGTCTTCATGCGCTCATGCAAACCCTGAGCTTCTGCACGCTTCTTCACAAAGGCTTCCTTGAGCTCGTGCATCATTGTCTTGAAGTTCTTCACTTCTTGCACGCTGAGCTTGGCCATATGCTTCTTGAACTGAGCCTTTTCATAGTCAATCTTCTGCTTCAGTTCAACAATGCGCTGGGCAATAGCAAGTTCTGAAGCAATGGCGCCTTGGAAGGCGACACTGAGGCCAATGGGTAGCTGCAGATCTTCAAAGCTGATGTTTGGCGTGTCAAACCACTCGTCAATGAAGTTGTGGATGATGGTGACATCAAAGAGAGGCAGATCATTGAAGATTTCTGCTTCTTCTTTGCTCTTGATGAGTTTCTCAAGAGCGTCATCTGCAAGATCTTCATCACTTGACAGATCAATGTCGTCGTTGCGCAGAATGGCAGCAGCTGTTAGCTCTTTGCCAGTGTGAGACAGAGGCATCTTGGCCTTCTGGGGCTTGGAGACGTGTGATAAGTCTTCAGACTGCACACTGTCTTCAGGAGGTGCAGTTGCCAATGGCTTCGCCCTTGAGATTTTTGGTGAAGGGGCCGGCTTTGAAGCTTTTGGCTTCTTCAACTGCTTTGGCTTCGGCACTGCAGGCGCGTCATCAAACTCAGTGTCAGCTGCAGGCTCATTCACTGCAGTCCCTTGAACCAAGATGTAGGTGATGAGGCCTTCAAGGTTGGCAAAAGGACCGATGACATTGGGTTCTGCATGTCGTGTGCCATCTGCCCTTGGAGATGAGGGACCAGGGTTGAAGTCTAACCCAAAAGTCTTCTTGTTCTGCTTCGCTGAGTTCTGAGCAAACTGGAAGTTGCGCTTGAACAGATTGTCGTCACGACACCATAGCAGTGACGACGAGTGTGCATCAGCAGGATGTGGTCCACGGACCATGCATGGATAGAAGCCTTGCTCAATGGCTTCATCTCTGGACCTGGGTAGAAGATTCTTGAATAGGATGTCACCCCACGGTCTCTTGATGGCGTTTTTCTCAGCATACTCCTGGGTCACAAATCTGTATTTGAACCATTGTTCTGCCCAATATCTTCGAATCCATTGGATTCGGGTCTTGCGCTGACTGTAATCCTCTTCAGGATCTGTCTTGTACATTTCTGAGAGTTCATCTGGCAGATCTCTGGAGGTCTCACCACGACGCTTTCTGCCACCCTTCCTTGCTGCTTTCTCTAAAGCCATAAACTTTAACTTGAAAGGCTTCAAGACGTTCAAAGGCTTCAAAGGTTTTCGTTTGCTGGACCAACAGGAACTGGCTTCGGGAGAATTTATGTGATGCTGTAAGAATTCTGCAAATGAATGCAGACTATGAGAACCAAAGGATTCTCCCACGGACATGTACCTGTGACAGCATTAAGGTGCGAGGGAAGAGGAAGAGGTCATATGCATTATCAGAAGATTTTGAAGATAAATCAGTTTAGAAGACATTGACCTCATCGTGCGAACACATTCACTCACAGATAAGAAGTTGGTTCCAGATTTGTATGAATTCACAGATCAGTACAAGTGAGGAATCTAATTACTTTGTGAAGCACAAGTGAATATACTAGGCATGTTATGAGATGCAGTATGAGAGAGATCTAGCTTGTGTGAACAGAAACTGCTTGTGGTAGAAAGTGACAAATCCATAGGATCAATGGTGCTGTAAAAGAGGAAGTTTTATTTACCACACTAAGAACTGCTAGACGGAGTGTAAGATGAGGCCGAGCAGTTCGATCTTCCGTGCCCTAACTTGGTGACGGAGGACACCTACGGCGAGGGCGGAGAGGACGATGTCCGCGGTCGGCGTGAAGACGGCGTCGAAGAGGTTGCGGCAGCGAAGCGCTTCGTCGCCGGCGTCGTCGAGGGCTAGCGGTGGCGCTAGGGTTCGTGCGAGGGTGGAAGAAGAGATAATGACCGCTGTGAGTGTGTATTTATAGGCACAGGGGCGGCACTATGCTATTACACAGGTGCCCCTGGCGATTCGCATCTGAGGAACACGTGGCCATTATGCGGAATTTTGGGGTTTGTTCCACGTCCCACGCACGCCTGGATTGTCGGATGGTCGTTCCTACTTCTCCGGATTTCATGTGGAGGAATGAGCATTGAAAACGGATTTAATGGTTGTCTCTATATCTTCTGCTGACAAGGACGCAGAGAAGACATTCAACAGTTTCAATAGAATGCATATGACTTGGAGAGATAGAGTTTGAGATAGAAAGCATAGAGAGGTTAGGGTCCGATCACATTCACTTAGTTCAAAAGATTCAACACGAAGACATAGCTATAAGTGAATGTTGTAGAGGACAGAACACTAGTATATATATATATATATCTATAATCAACATAGTGAAGATAATCATGAATATACGTTGAGATCGAAGCCAAACCAAATGTGAAGACATTGCAAGGTAACGCCATGAGTGAAACACTTTAAAATAGAACGTTTGGTGGTGGCGTTACCCACCGTATAGGAAGTATTAGACCCAGACACGGCGCACAATTATCGTGGCGCTCCGAAGTCAAATTCCACATTAATGTATTCACACTTAGAATGTATGTCTTCATTGATTGAAGATATACTTTACTTCGTGTGTTGCACATCTAAGTCATCAATATGCATAAGGGTTAGGATGTGTGCCTGATCACAGGACATTTGAGGATTCCAGGATATTTAGCTCACACCGTAACTTGCAAAACCTCTTCTCATCCAAGGGCTTGGTGAAGATATCTGCCAATTGCTCTTCAGTGTTGACGTGTATGATATCAATGTCTTCCTTCACAACATGATCTCTGAGAAAGTGATGACGAATTTCAATGTGCTTTGTCTTCGAGTGCTGAACTGGGTTGTTGGCAATCTTGATGGCGCTTTCGTTGTCGCAGTAAAGTGGCACTTGCTTCAGATGAATGCCATAGTCCTTGAGTGTTTGCTTCATCCACAGAAGCTGAGCGCAGCAAGATCCAGTAGCAATGTATTCAGATTCAGCAGTGGAGAGAGATACACAGTTCTGCTTCTTTGAAGACCAACATACAAGTGATCGTCCCAGAAAGTGACATGTGCCTGATGTAGACTTGCGATCAACTTTGTCACCAGCATAATCAGCATCCGAGAATCCAACCAGATCAAACTCTGAGCCCTTTGGATACCATAATCCTAGAGTTTGGGTGTGAGCCAAATATTGAAGAATTCGCTTCACAGCTAAGTGATGCGACTCCTTTGGTGCCACTTGAAATCGAGCACACATGCAAACACTAAGCATAATATCTGGCCTAGATGCACATAGATAAAGTAAAGAACCAATCATGGAGCGGTATACCTTTTGATCGAACTCTTTACCATTGTCGTCAGGACCCAGATGATGTTTGGCTGGCATTGGTGTTGTGAAGCCTTTGCAGTCTTGCATACCAAACTTCTTCAGGCAATCTTTGAGATACTTCTCTTGAGATATGAAGATGCCATTGCGTTGTTGTCGTATTTGAAGACCGAGGAAGAACTTCAACTCCCCCATCATGGACATTTGATATTGCTCTTGCATCATATATCCAAACTCTTCACTGTACTTCTGATTGGTGAAGCCGAAGATAATGTCATCCACATATATTTGGCACACAAACAGTTCACCATCATATGTCTTCGTGAAAAGAGTGGGATCTAGGGAACCAGGTATGAAGCCTTTGCTCTTCAGGAAGTATTTGAGTGTGTCATACCAGGCCCGAGGGGCTTGTTTGAGGCCATGCAGTGCCTTGTTGAGCTTGTATACCATGTCAGGATGTTTTGGATTTTCAAAGCCAGGCGGTTGTGCAACATACACTTCTTATTCAATCTTGCCATTGAGAAAGGCACTCTTCACATCCATTTGATATAGAAGTATGTTATGATGATTTGCATAAGCCAGTAGTATGCGTATGGCTTCAAGTCTAGCCACAGGAGCAAATGTTTCATTGAAGTCAATGCCTTCCACTTGAGTATATCCTTGAGCAACGAGACGAGCTTTGTTTCTGACAACTTGACCATGCTCATCTTGCTTGTTGCAGTATATCCATTTGGTGCCTATTATATTGTGCTTTCGTGGATCAGGACGCTTAACCAGTTCCCATACATTATTCAGCTCAAACTGTTGAAGCTCTTCTTGCATAGCTTGAATCCATTCAGGTTCCATGAAGGCTTCTTCAACTTTCTTGGGTTCTGCTATTGAGACGAATGCGAAGTGCCCACAGAAATTTGCTAGCTGAGTTGCCCTTGAACGAGTGAGTGGACCAGGTGCATTGATGCTATCAATTATTCTTTCAATCTGCACTTCATTGGCAACGCGAGGATGTACAGGGCGAAGACTTTGCTCTTGCTGTTCATTGTCGTTGTTGGAAGGAATGTCTTCAGGCTGAGCATTGTCTTCATGTTGATCAGGTGCTGAAATGATAAGTTCTTCTTCAGGATGAGCTTCAGAAGGTATAATTTCTCCAGTTCCCATTAGCTTGATTGATTCACTGGATGGAACTTCATCTAGCACATTTGGCAGCTGCTCTCTTTGTGAACCGTTGGTCTCATCGAACCGCACATCCACTGTTTCAACCACTTTGTAATGAAATAGATTGAAGACTCTGTAGGAGTGCGAATCCTTTCCATATCCAAGCATAAAACCCTCATGTGCTTTTGGTGCAAATTTTGAGGTGTGATGTGGGTCCTTGATCCAGCACCTTGCGCCAAATACTCTGAAGTAACTGACATTTGGCTTCTTGCCAGTAAGGAGCTCATAAGATGTCTTGTTCAGTAGCTTGTGAAGATAAACACGATTGATTGTATGGCATGCAGTATCAATGGCTTCGGGCCAGAATTTTCTTGGGGTCTTGTGTTCATCTAGCATCGTTCTGGTCATCTCAATTAGTGTTCTATTCTTGCGTTCGACGACGCCATTCTGCTGTGGCGTGTACGGGGCTGAGAATTCATGTGTGATGCCCAAGGTATCAAGATATGTATCAAGGCCAGTGTTCTTGAATTCAGTGCCATTGCCACTTCTGATATGCTTTATCTTGGCGCCAAAATTGTTCATAGCTCGATTGGCGAAGCGTCTAAAGACATCCTGCACTTCAGTCTTGTAAAGGATTATGTGCACCCAAGTATATCTAGAATAATCATCAACAATAACGAAGCCATAGAGGCAAGCAGTAGTAGTTAGAGTTGAGTAATGAGTGGGACCGAAAAGATCCATGTGAAGCAGTTCGAAGGGTCGAGTAGTGGTCATGATTGTCTTCGAGGGATGTTTGGCCCTCGTCATCTTCCTGCTTCACAGGCACCACATAAGTGGTCTTTCTTGAACTTGACGCCCTCGATGCCTATGACATGCTTCTTCTTCGCAAGGGTGTGAAGGTTCCTCATGCCAGTATGTCCAAGCCTCCGATGCCAGAGCCAGCATTCTGAAGCCTTTGCTAGAAGACATACTGCAAGTTGTGGCCCTGCTGAGAAATCTACCACGTACAAATCATCTTTTCGATACCCTTCAAACACTAGAGACTTGTCAGATTCCATTAGTACAAGGCAACAATATTTTCCAAACATTACGATCATGTTCAAATCGCAAAGCATTGAGACAGACATTAAGTTGAAGCCAAGGGATTCAACAAGCATGACTTTATCCATGTGTTGATCCCTTGAGATTGCAACTCTACCTAGACCCAATACCTTACTTTTACCAGTGTCAGCAAATCTGATGTGGCTCTTGTCGGATGGACGTAAGGTTGAGTCCATAAGAAGACTTCTTTTGCCAGTCATGTGATTTGTACACCCACTGTCAATAATCCATTCTAAAGACGCTGGTGTCGTACCCTACAGTGCAGTTAGGGGGATAGGCTTCACCAAGAGCATTGTGAAGCAAAAACATTTGACGAACCAGTGGGTTATGAAAGCTTAGATCCAGGTTAGGACTAATAGGGAGAGTAGCAAGCGATTCAGGTACGAAGTACATAGTAAGACCATTTGGGCATTTGATCTTGCGCCCTACAAGATGTTTAAGGTCCCCAGCAATAGCGTCAAACGATTTTGGTTTTCTGCTGGAGACCTTTCCCTGCAAAAGAGAGTTAAGCCTTCTTAACCACCCACATCTTTAAGGGTGGCTTAGAAGCAATAAGTCTAAGTGCAGCATCTGAGAATTTTGGCTTTGAAGCCTTAGCAAACAGTCTTGCAGGCGGACAATAGTACTCATAAGAATAAGCAGAATAATTCTTGGTCTTATGAACATGGCAGTTTGATGAACCGCTCTCATATTCATATGCCTGAGTATGGTTTCCTTGCAAAACATTTGCGTTAGTGCGACTCAGGTGAGTCCTCTGTCTGTATGAAGCCTTTGGACTGTATGAAGCCTTTGGTCTGAGGTTTGTCTTCTTCACGTGAGGTGTCATGATGACATTCACAGGAAGACTCTCCAGACACCTTTTCGGAACCCAGATCTTCTTCATAGGCGGTCCATTCCTGCAGTTAGTACCAATGTACCTGGCAAACACTTCACCATTCTGATTCTTAAACAGTATATAGTTTGCATCAAAGGATTCATCAATGATAATGGGGTTAGCACAAGTGAAGCCAGTTAGATTGGATGGATCTGCTGAAGGTTCCTTTGCAGCAACCCACATGGTTTTGGGGTACTACTCAGGTTTCCAGTAAGAGCCATCTGCATTCATTTTCCTTACGAACCCTACACCCTCTTTCCTAGGGTTTAGGTTCAGAATCTGCTTTTTCAGGACATCACATAGCGTCTAATGCCCTTTAAGACTTTTGTACATCCCTGTTTCAAGCAATGTCTTCAACCTAGCATTCTCATCAGCAATAGCGGTGGTATCCTCAGCAGAGGGGTTAGTTACCACAACAACAGTTGAAGATATTGCAACAGCAGTAGCAGTAGAACATTCAGCAACAGAAATAGCATTATCACGCTCAATGCATTTAAGACATGGTGGTTCAAATCCTTCCTGAGCGGGACTGATCTGTTTGGCGTGAAGTGACTCGTTTTTCGTTTGAAGATCTTCATGAACCGCTCTCAATTTCTCAAGATCTTGCTTCCTTTGAAGATAATCATAGGAAAGCTTTTCATGAGTTGTTGAGAGAGTTTCATGACGGCTTTCAAGTTCCTGATACTTAACATGAAGATTTTTTTATGTCTTCAATTAAGGATTCAGATCGAGTCATTTCAGCACCTAACAGATCATCGCTTCTGTCTAACAGTTTTTGAATATGTTCCATAGCTTTCTGTTGTTCAGTTGCAATTTTAGCAAGTGTTTTGTAGCTAGGTTTTGAACCACAATCAGAGTCATCGTCACTAGATGTTTGATAGTGAGTAGTGCGTGTGTTTACCTTGGCACCGCGTGCCATGAAGCAGTAGGTGGAAGTGGAGTAGTCCTTGTCATTTGCATCGGTGTCGGTGATGAAGTCATTGTCTTCAGTGTTGAAGATGGACTTGGCAACGTATGCTGTAGCTAGACTTGCGACGCCTGAGTCGGATTCCTCCTCAGACTCCATCTCCGCCTCCTCGGAAGCAGACTCCTCCTCTGAATCCATTTCCTTGCCAACAAACGCACGTGCCTTGCCAGATGAACTCTTCTTATGTGATGAAGACTTTGAGGAAGACTTGGAAGAAGACTTTGAGTATTTCTTCTTCTTGTTGTTGTTGTCAGAGTCATATTCCTTGCTCTTCTTCTTCTTGTTGTTCTCATTGTCCCACTGTGGACACTCAGAGATGAAGTGGCCAAGTTTCTTGCACTTGTGACATGTTTTCTTCTTGTAGTCATGAGCAGGAGCTTCATCATTCCTTGAACTTGATCGGGAAGACTTTCTGAAGCCTTTCTTCTTGGTGAATTTTTGAAACTTCTTGACAAGCATAGCAAGTTCCCTTCCAATGTCTTCAGGATCATCAGAACTGCTGTCAGATTCTTCTTCAGATGAGGAGACAGCTTTTGCCTTCAAGGCACGAGTTCGCCCATAGTTTGGACCGTAGATATCTCTTTTCTCCGAAAGCTGAAACTCATGTGTGTTGAGCCTCTCAAGTATGTCAGACGGATCGAGTGTCTTGAAATCAGGACGTTCTTGAATCATCAGGGCCAAGATGTCAAACGAACTATCAAGTGATCTCAGCAGCGTCTTGACGACTTCGTGTTTGGTAATCTCAGTGGCGCCGAGGGCTTGAAGCTCATTTGTGATGTCAGTGAGTCGGTCAAATGTGTGCTAGACATTCTCATTGTCATTTCGCTTGAAGCGATTGAAGAGGTTGCGAAGGACACTGATTCTCTGATCTCTCTGGGTTGAGATGCCTTCATTGACCTTGGAGAGCCAGTCCCAGACCAGCTTGGATGTCTTCAAAGCACTCACACGGCCATACTGTCCTTTGGTTAGATGACCACAGATGATATTCTTGGCAGTAGAGTCCAATTGAACGAATTTCTTGACATCAGCAGCAGTGACACCTTCTCCGGCCTTGGGAACGCCGTTCTCGACGACATACCATAGGTCGACGTCAATGGCTTCAAGATGCATGCGCATCTTATTCTTCCAGTAGGGATATTCAGTTCCATTGAAGATGGGGCACGCAGCGGAGACTTTAATTATCCCTGCAGTCGACATAGCTAAAACTCTAGGTGGTTAAGCCGAATCACATAGAACAAGGGAGCACCTTGCTCTGATACCAATTGAAAGTGCGTTATATCGACTAGAGGGGGGGTGAATAGGCGATTTTTATGAAAGTCTTCAGAACATGGGAGTTTTGAAGACAAACGATAAAATTAAACCTATTACCATGCAGCGGAAGGTAGACTACACTAGGCAAACCATAGTCAAGTATTTAATAAAGTGAAAGCACAAAGACTAATAGCAGCTAGGTAGTAAGGATCAGGTAGGAAGATATTGTGAAGCCAAACAGAACACGCAGTCACTCAGTGAAGACAAATGATAGAGCAAACATACAATGACTTCACAAGGAGGAACAGTAAGTAAAGTGAAGTGAAGATGAAACCAGTGACTCGTTGAAGACAATGATTTGTTGGACCAGTTCCAGTTGTTGTGACAACTGTACGTCTGGTTGGAGCGGCTAGGTATTTAAACCTTAGGACACACAGTCCCGGACACCCAGTCCTGAACACGCAACTCAGGACACCCAGTCCTCACCGTATTCTCCTTGAGCTAAGGTCACATAGACTTGGCCCAATCACTCTGGTAAGTCTTCAAGGTAGACTCCCAAACCTTCACAGACTTCGTTCACTGGAAATCCACAATGTCTCTTGGATGCTCAAAACGCGACGCCTAACCGGCTGGAGGATGCACAGTCCTCAAGTGTAATAAGTCTTCAAATCACACAGACAAGAAGACTTAAGTGATGCCCAATTCTCTCTGGCTCTGGTGGTTAGGGCTTTTATCCTCGCAAGGAATTCTCTCTCAAAGGCTTTGAGGTGGGTTGCTCTCAAAGGATAAAAGCCGTACTTTCAATCTGAGCAGCCAACCATTTATGGTTGTAGGGGGTGGGCTATATATAGCCACTTGGCAACCCGACCTGATTTGTCCGAAATGACCCTGGGTCACTAAGGAACTGACACGTGTTCCAACGGTCAGATTTCAAACTCACACGACAACTTTACTTGGGCTACAAGCAAAGCTGACTTGTCCGACTCTGGACAAGATTCGCTCTCATAGTCTTCACTCGAAGACATAGGTTTTTGGTTTAGGCATCACTTCAGTCATTCTGACTGGTTCTCTTGGACCCCACTTAACAGTATGGTGGTTCCTATGACTCAACACAAAAGAAAAAGAACTACGAAAGATCTAAGTCTTCGAGCTCCATAGGCTTCATATAGTGTCTTCTCTTGTCATAGTCTTCAATGTGAATATCTTCATATACCACCTTTGACTTCAATGTCTTCATACAGTTTTAGGGGTCATCTCTGGTAGTAAAACTGAATCAATGAGGGACTTCTACCTGTGTTATCCTGCAATTCTCACAAACACATTAGTCCCTCAACTAGGTTTGTCGTCAATACTCCAAAACCAACTAGGGGTGGCACTAGATGCACTTACAGTATATTTGATATACAGATTATTGATGTGTATTTTACTAGTGTTCGTAGCAACCCCTCGGTATTTGATACTGGTTCAGTTGCTAAGAGTAGTAACTCGAAACGGGAGTTGCAGAATGAACATAGACTAGTGAAGGGTGAAGTAACGATGTGTGTTGGAAGTGGTTCCAAGATTGATATGATCATCATCGCACACTCCCTATACTTTCGGGATTAGTGTTGAACCTAAATAAGTGTTATTTGGTGTTTGCGTTGAGCATGAATATGATTTGATCATGTTTATTGCAATACGGTTATTCATTTAAGTAAGAGAATAAATTGTTGTTCTGTTTACATGAATAAAACCTTCTATGGTCATCCACCCAATGAAAATGGTTTGTTGGATCCCGATCGTGGTGATACACATTCTCATAATATTGAAACCAAAAGATGCAAAGTTAATAATGATAGTGCAACTTATTTGTGGCACTGCCGTTTGGGTCATATTGGTATAAAGCGCATGAAAAAACCATGCTGATGGGCTTTTGGAATCACTTGATTATGAATCAGTTGATGCTTGCAAACCATGCCTCATGGGAAAGATGACTTAGACTCCGTTCTTCGGAACAATGGAGCAAGCAACAAACTTGTTGGAAATAATACATACTGATGTATGCAGTCCAATGAGTGTTGAGGCTCGCGGCAGGTATCGTTATTTTCTGACCTTCACAGATGATTTGAGCAGATATGGGTATATCCACTTGATGAAACATAAGTTTGAAACATTTGAAAAGTTCAGAGAATTTCAGAGTGAAGTGGAGAATCATCGTAACAAAAATAAAAGTTTCTACGATATGATCGCAGAAGTAAAATATTTGAGTTACGAGTTTGGCCTTCAGTTAAAAACAATGTGAAATAGTTTCACTACTCACGCCACCTGGAACACCACAGTGTAATGGTGTGTCCGAACGTCATAACCGTAGTTTATTAGATATGGTGTGATCTATGATGTCTCTTACCGATCTACCACTATCGTTTTGGGGTTATGCATTAGAGACAGCTACATTCACGTTAAATAGGGCACCATCTAAATCCGTTGAGACGACACCGTATGAACTATGGTTTGGCAAGAAACTTAAGCTGTCGTTTCTTAAAGTTTGAGGTTGCAATGCTTATGTGAAAAAGTTTCAACCTGATAAGCTCAAACCCAAATCGGAGAAGTGCGTCTTCATAGGATACCCAAAAGAAAATGTTGGGTACACCTTCTATCACAGATCCGAAGGCAAGATATTCGTTGCTTTCAATGGATCCTTTCTAGAGAAGGAGTTTCTCTCAAAAGAAGTGAGTGGGAAGAAAGTAGAACTTGATGAGGTAACTGTACCTGCTCCCTTATTGGAAAGTAGTTCATCACAGAAATCTGTTCCTGTGACTACTACACCAATTAGTGAGGAAGCTAATGATGATGATCATGTAACTTCAGATCAAGTTACTACCGAACCTCATAGGTAAACCAGAGTGAGATCCGCACCAGAGTGATACGGTAATTGTAACGCCCCGGATGTAACTTACCCAATTTGTACTCCAACTCTTGCCGTTTCCGGCCTTAAGTTATTTTATTTTCTCGGGTTCGGGTCTTTGTCTCTGTGTGTTGTTATCGTTGTCATGCATCTCATATCATGACATCATGTGCATTGCAGTTGCATACGTGTTCATCTCATGCATTCGAGCATTTTCCCCGTTGTCCGTTTTGCATTCCGGCGCTTCGTTCTCCTCCGGTGGTCATTTCTACCTTTCTTTCGTGTGTGGGGATTAAACATTTCCGGATTGGACCGAGACTTGCCAAGTGGCCTTGGTTTACTACCGGTAGACCGCCTGTCAAGTTTCATACCATTTGGACTTCGTTTGATACTCCAACGGTTAACCGAGGGACCGAAAAGGCCTCGTGTGTGTTGCAGCCCAACACCCCTCCAAGTTGGCCCAAAACCCACCTAAACCTGCTCCATCATCTAGAGCGTTCGATCACGATCACGTGGCCGAAAACCGCACCACATTTGGACTCTCCTAGCTCCCTCTATGCCTATTTAAAGTCCCCTCCCGAAAATTCCGGATCCAACCACCCTAACCCTAGTCGTCTTCCACCTCTCGCCGCCGGACACGTCCAATTCGAGCCGGACGTGTCCGACTTGTCCCGCCGCCGCCACGTGTCGCCGCCCCACTGGCCCGGCCTCATCTCCCAGCCGCCGGCCCGCAAGCCCGCCACGGGCCCTCCCGGCCCGAGATCCCGCGCCGCTTCGCCCACCTCCCCGCCGCCCGAGCGCCGCCGCACTCGCCTTCGTCGCCGGGACCCCGCCGCCACCGCGACCTCGCCACTCCGGCGACCGCGCCACCCAGCACCACCGCGGCCGACCCGAGCCGGCGCCACCCCGTCCGCGCCCGGCGCCGACCTCGCCGCTCCGGCCGCCCCCGACCTCCACCGCCGTCCGGTCGGCCTCCTCTCTCCGGCGAGTTCTTCCGGTGAACAGTCCGGTCGGTCAACCTCGTACGACGTGCGCCGATCCAGATCCGGATGAACAGTAACCCTAGGTGGTTTTTCTTCTAAGTCCTGGGATTTTCAGATCCAAGTGCTCATGTTCATAGCATCGTATCTCCGCATCCGTAACTCCGATTCATGCATATAGCATATCAAAATGTTCGTCTCAGAGAGTACATCATTTCATTCCATTGCATCATTTTCATTTGAGTTCATCTTGATTCCCTAAATGCTGTTAGAAGAGGGCTACTTGAGTTAATTGTCAGATCTGCTACTTCGTTTAGCTTTTTGTCATTTTTTCCATGGTTAATGTGTGCATGATATGCCCTGATGCTCTACATATGTTTTGTTAAGGGTTTTGTCATCTTTCCAGAGGTGCAACCCATGTATTTTTGTGATGTGTGTATGTGTGTGGTGCCTAGTGCAAGCTTGCAAAGTGGTGCACTTGGTAATTATGTTTTCAGGGACTTAGCATTTCCACTAAGTCCTTGAGCTGTTTATCTCATGTTGTCATATGTTCATGTTGTTTCCTAGTGATCCGTGCCTCTTTTGAGGATGATCAGTGAGGGTGTTTTATTGATCTTGTAGTGCTCTATCCATCCATGTCTTTGTTTACAATTATGGAGCACCCTAGCTTGAGTCAATCAAACTCTACTTTTGCTACTTTGTGAATCTGGGCAGATTGTCAACTTGTTTGCAATTTTGCCGATGATGTTGTAGTTGATCCGTGCATGCTATACTATTGTTCTTGCCATGTCTAGCTTGCATTTTGTGTGTTCTTGATATATCTATGCTTAGCTTATCATGACTTGTTCCGTAGTGAGTGCATCGAGCTCGTAAACATGCCTACTTGAGTTATGTTTCAGCATGTGCCAGTTTTCACTAAGTCTAAAAACTGATTATGCTTTTGCTATGTTCGCGTGCTTGTTAGTAGATTTTCTGATCCCTTTTGGCTCAAGGTCACTAAGGGACTTTTGTTAAGCTATTTGAGTAGCTCCATGCCATGTTTTACTTTGCCATGCTCAGGTCCTGTAGCATGTTGTTTTGTTGCTCCGAAGAGTGCTACTTGGTCTGAAATTCCAGACAAGTGTTAATTTCACTAAGTCTGAGATCTGTTTACCATATGCATTTTTTGCCATGCTTGTTTGAACCTGTTAATGGATGATTTGGCCGTAGGTCAGTGCTAGACTTTTGTTAAGCATCTTATATGCATCCCTGCCATGTATTTTGTTGTCATGTTTGGGTGTTGTAGCATGTTCATGTCATTGCATTTAGATGGCTACTTGCTGTAAATCGCAGACCGGTGTCATATTTGAATCGCTTGCCATTTCCAAACCGTAACTCCGATTCCGGCGTTCTTTATATCGTTTTCAAGCGATTTCATCTCATATTTCCAGTGGCACATTTGGTTTTCCAAGTTGAGGCCAGGTTCATGCATCCCTTGTCAAATCTTGCATATGCATCCCGCATCGCATCCCGCATAGCATATCATCATTGCATCATATTGTTTGATCCTTGCACGTGGTTGATTGTATCCTTGTTGCTTGTTTGTCTTGTTTGGGTAGAGCCGGGAGACGAGTTCGCTAATGTGGAGCCCGTTGAGTTTGCTTTCGAGGATCCAGTCAACTCTGACAGCTTTGCAGGCAAGATGATCATACCCTCGAAATCACTACTATCTTTGTTATGCTAGTTTGCTCGCTCTTTTGCTATGCCAATGCTACGATGCCTACCATTTGCTTTCAAGCCTCCCAAATTTCCATGTGAAACCTCTAACCCACCATGTCCTAGCAAACCGTTGATTGGCTATGTTACCACTTTGCTCAGCCCCTCTTATAGCGTTGCTGGTTGCAGGTGAAGTTTGGAGGCCGTTCCTTGTTGGAACATTTATTTACTTGTTGGGATATCATTATATTGCCATGTTATCTTAATGCATCTATATACTTGGTAAAGGGTGGAAGGCTCGGCCTCTCGCCTAGTGTTTTGTTCCACTCTTGCCGCCCTAGTTTCCATCATATCGGTGTTATGTTCCCGGATTTTTTGCGTTCCTTACGTGGTTGGGTTATAATGGGAACCCCTTGACAGTCCGCCTTGAATAAAACTCCTCCAGCAATGCCCAACCTTGGTTTTACCATTTGCCACCTAGCCTTTTCCCTTGGGAAGTGGACACGGTGTTGGAATTATGCTTGCGCAGGTTGTCCTCTAGTTTCTCGCTCGTGCTTTGCCTCCTCTTCTCGCTCTCTTTTGCGAATAAGTTAGCCACCATATATGCTAGTCGCTTGCTGCAGCTCCACATATATTTACCTTACCCCTACCTATTAAGCTTAAATAGTCTTGATCGCGAGGGTGCGAGATTGCTGAGTCCCTGTGGCTCACAGATTACTATTACACCAGTTGCAGGTCCAGATGATTCCGCTCCAGGTGACGCGCTCGAGCTCAAGTGGGAGTTCGACGAGGACTCTCAACGTTACTATGTTTCTTTTCCTGAGGATCAGTAATGGTGCCCAGTTGGGGGTGATCGGGACCATGTTGTTGGTTGGGTTGTCTTTTATTTTGGCGCTGTAGTCGGGCCATGAGTGTTTGGATGATGTATGTTATTTATGTACTTGATTGACGTGGCGAGTGTAAGCCAACTATGTTATCCCTTTTATTTATCTATATTACATGGGATGTTTGTGATGATTGCCTGACTTGCGACATATGCCTTCAATGTGATTATGCCTCTAAGTCGTGCCTCGACACGTGGGAGATATAGTCGCATCGAGGGTGTTACAAGTTGGTAATCAGAGCCTTCCCCGACCTTAGGAGCCCCATTGCTTGATCGTTTTTAGCAGCCGAATTGTGTATAGAAAAATGTTTTGAGTCATTTAGGAATTATATATCGGAGAGTTTAGGAATTCTTTTTACTTCCCAGTCTCCTCATCGCTCTGGTAAGGCATCCTAACGTAGAGTTTTGACTCTTCTCTTCTCAAATTTCACTAAAAAAAATTTTAGGATCACGCGGGTATCTTGGAATCGTTCCGATGGTTTTATGATGAGAACATTGTCTTGGTGCCTCCTGTCAGGGGTTTTGTGGAAGTGTCCCGGGGAGTTGAGCTCTGAGGTGTTGTCGTCATAATTTTATCATTGCAGTTCTGGAATACCTGAGTTTAGTACGCCGACATCGAAAATCTCTTTTATGCAGTTCGTTGGTGAGATAACCTCGACGCCACCCAGTACTGGGGCGGGAGTTTGGGAGTATCGCCATAACTTGTATAACGGATGCTTTTCGAAGGTTGAGGTAGATGGTTTCCGAAGGTTTCTTGGTTATGTGTTGAAGGATGGATACAGCTGGATGTAGGATTTGCTAGTTTGGGTGAGATATTATGCTTCCCCTGTATCCCCAACACCTGATTGCATAACCGGAAAGGTTCGAGAGTTTCATAGGTGGGAATTCTTGTAGCTCTATTTCTTCTTCCACGGATATTGGTTTGAGATTGGGATTTCTTACCGATTATTCGTTCTTGAGCCGTACCTTGTTGATTTATTTCTCTACCTTAATTCTACGTGGCTTCTCAATTTATGGATATGTGACCATTTCAAGAGGAATGCATTCGTTCATTTTGTTCGGATGTGAAGACTATATGTTGCAATTTTCATTCCGTTGGATTCAGCTTCATTTATCTGTCTATGTGCTAACGGTGGTCAACCTCTTCAGGATGGCTCCCGCTAAGAGCACCAGTCAGAATCAGAATCAAGATCCGCCACCACCTCCACCTCCTCCGGAGGCATGGCAAGCTGTGATGGTCGCAAGCAATGCAAACACACAGTTGATCATGCAAATTCTCCAAGAGCACAATCAAGGCAACCAAGGGAATCAAGGCAACAATCAGAATCACTTTGCTACACTCAACCAGTTCCTTGCTAATGGGCCAAAGACTTTCAGCAATTGTGTTGAGGCTACCGATGCTGACGATTGGCTCGTGGATCTGTGCAAGCATTTTGAGTGCAGTAATGTCAGGCCTGAGGATTTCATCAAGTTCGCTTCCTTCCAACTCAAAGATCAAGCTGCAAAATGGTTTCAGCAGTACAAGGATTCCAGAGGTGGACATGTGATCACTTGGGATGAATTCCGTCAAGATTTCTGAGCTCATCATATTCCTCAGAGCGTGGTTGAAAGAAAGCGTGAGGAATTCCGCAACCTGAAGCAAGGCTCTTTGTCTGTCTATGACTACAACAAGTTGTTTCAGAAGCTCGCCCACTTTGCCAAGCAGGACGTCCCTGATGAGAAGAGCATGATATACCAGTTCAGGGGTGGTCTCAGAGAAGAAATTCAGCTAGCTCTTGTCCTCTTTGAGCCCTTGAGGTACGATGAGTTCTACAACATGGCATTGAAGCAAGAGGCCACTCAGTTGAGGTGTGATGCTTCCAAGAAGCGAGTCAGAGATGTTACTCCTTCTTCCTCTACTCAAGTGGCCAAGCAGCAGAAGTATTGGCTTCCTCCTCCTCTGTTCTGTCAGCCATATCAGTAGAAGAGCAAAGGTGGCAGTGGTTCTTCCCACCCACCCAACCCTGGCTTTCAGAACAAGACTTCGTCTCAAGCTCCAAGATCGAGTGCTCCGTACCACCGTCCGCTTTCAGAGGTCACGTGCAACAAGTGCCAACAGAAGGGTCACTATGCCAACAAGTGTCTCAACCAGAGGCATCTTCCTCCTCCTCCTCCTGTGAGATCGGCAAGTACAGTTGTGGTCAAGCATAACCCCAAGCACGCCAAGGTCAACTTGATGAATGCAGCTCAGGCAGAGGACTCATCAGATGTCATCATGGGTAACCTTCCTATTAATGATATTCCCGCAAAAGTACTTTTTGACTCTGGTGCATCGCATTCCTTCATGTCATTCCCATTTGCATTGGAGAACAATTTTAGTACTAAGGCTTTACCTAGAGCTATGCAAGTCGTCTCTCCGGCCAAGCGTCTGAGTTCTAGTATGATGATTCCGGTTATTTCTATCATGATGGGTGATTTCAAGTTTCTGGCTTCTCCAATGGTTCTTGGTAACTCGGATATTGATCTTATTCTCGGGATGGATTGGCTTTCTAAGCACAAGGCTCAGCTTGATTGTGCAGCCAGGCAGATTCAATTGACTCATTCGTCTGAGGATGTAATTGTCTTTGCCGCTCGGGATAATACCATCCGTCTGTTTTCTCTCAATGAGAAGGGTGAACTGGATGCTATCTCGCAAATTCCAGTCATTTGCGAATATCAAGACGTCTTTCCAGAAGAGCTTCCAGGAATGCCTCCGCACCGGCCAGTTGAATTTGTCATTGATCTTGAGCCCGGCACGGAACCTGTGTGCAAGCGTCCTTACAAGCTCGGACTTGAAGAGTTGAAGGAGCTGAAGAAGCAACTCGATATTCAAGAGAAAATGGGTCTCATCCGGCCTAGTTCTTCTCCGTGGGGTTGTGGTGTTCTTTTTGTGAAGAAGAAGGATGGAACGGACCGACTTTGTGTTGATTACCGTCCATTGAACAAGAAGACCATCAAGAACAAATAACCACTTCCCAACATCAATGAGCTGTTCGAACAACTCAAAGGTGCTCAAGTATTCTCCAAGCTTGATCTCCGTATGGGTTATCATCAGATTCGAATCCGTGAGCAAGATATTCCCAAGACGGCTTTCAGGACAAGCTATGGTTCATATGAATACACTGTCATGTCTTTTGGCCTCGTCAACGCTCCTCCGACTTTCTCTCGCATGATGAACTTCATCTTCAACGCCTACACCAATGACTTCGTTTTGGTCTATCTCGACGACATTCTGGTTTTCTCGAAGAACAAGGAAGATCATGCCAAGCACTTGCGTTTGGTTCTCGATAAGCTGAGGGAGCGTCAGTTCTACGCCAAGTTCTCCAAGTGCAAATTTTGGCTCGATGAGGTTCTTTATCTTGGTCATATCATCTCTGCCAAGGGCATTGCCATGAATCCTGAGAAGGTGTCTGCAATTGTGAATTGGGAACCTCCTCAGAACGTGAAGCAACTCCGTAGCTTCCTCAGTCTCGCAAGCTATTGCCGAAGATTCGTTGAAAACTTTTCTAAGATCGTGAAGCCTCTCTCAAATCTTCTCCAGAAGCACGTCAAGTACGTTTGGTCTCCGGAGTGTGACATTGCTTTCAACACTTTGAAAGAGAAATTGATCACTGCTCCAGTTCTGACTCCGCCTGATGAATCCAAGCCGTACGAGGTCTTTTGTGATGCCTCTCTCCAAGGTCTTGGCGCAGTGTTGATGCAAGAGAAGAAAGTTGTTGCTTATACATCTCGCCAATTGAAGCCTAATGAGAAGAACTACCCCACTCATGATCTTGAGTTGGCGGCAGTTGTGCATGCTCTTTTGACTTGGAGACATCTTCTATTGGGAAGAAAAGTGGACATTTTCACTGATCACAAGAGTCTCAAGTACATCTTCACCCAGCCTAATCTCAACCTCAGGCAAACTCGATGGGTCGAAATGATTCAAGAGTATAATCCAAGTATCGAGTATACTCCAGGCAAGGCCAATGTGATTGCTGACGCATTGAGCAGAAAGGTTTATTGCAACAGCCTGATTCTCAAGCCTTATCAACCCGAGCTTTGTGAAGCTTTCCGCAAACTTAATCTGCAAGTTGTTCCTCAAGGTTTCCTCGCCAACCTTCAAGTCTCTCCTACCTTGGAAGACCAGATTCGCCAAGCCCAGCTTCTTGATGCCATGGTGAAAAAGGTGAAGATTGGGATTGCCAAGAGTCAACCCAAGTACAAGTGCTACCACCTTGATGACAAGGATACTCTCTTCTTCGAGGATCGTATTGTCGTGCCCAAAGGTGACCTCCGTAAAGTGATCATGAACAAGGCTCACAATTCTCTCCTCTCCATCCACCCTGGGAGTACGAAGATGTATCAGGATCTCAAGCAAGCTTATTGGTGGACTCGAATGAAGCGCGAGATTGCTCAATTTGTGAATGAATGTGATGTCTGCAGAAGAGTGAAGGCAGAACACCAAAGACCAGCTGGTCTCCTCCAACCTCTTGCCATTCCAGAATGGAAGTTTGACCACATTGAAATGGACTTCGTGACTGGGTTTCCAAAGTCCAAACGTGGCAATGATGCTATATTCGTTGTCATCGACAAACTCACCAAAGTGGCTCACTTTCTGCCTATCAAAGAGTCGATCACTGCAGCTCAATTGGCGGAACTCTATACCTCTTGAATTGTCTCTCTGCACGGTATCCCTCAAGTGATCTCTTCAGACCGTGGCAGTATCTTTACCTCCAAGTTTTGGGATTCTTTTCAGAAGGCCATGGGCACCAACATCCGCTTCAGCACAGCTTTCCATCCTCAAACTAGCGGTCAAGTCGAGCGTGTCAACCAGATTCTTGAAGATATGCTCAGGGCTTGTGTGATCTCCTTCGGCATGAAGTGGGAGGATTGTCTTCCTTATGCTAAATTCTCCTACAACAACAGTTTTCAAGCTAGTTCGAGCAAGGCCCCATTTGAAATTCTGTATGGCAGGAAGTGCCGTACCCCTCTCAACTGGTCTGAAACCGGTGAACGTCAGCTTTTGGGAAATGACTTAATCACAGAGGCATAAGAAATGTGCAAAGTCATTCGTGATAACCTCAAAGCAGCCCAATCCCGCCAGAAGAGCTACTATGATAGTAAGCACCGTGATTTGGCTTTCGAGATCGGAGATCATGTTTACCTCTGCGTCTCTCCTGTGAAAGGTACTCTTCGCTTCAGTATTAAAGGGAAGCTTGCCCCCAGATACGTGGGACCTTTCAAGATTGTCAGCAAGAGAGGCGATCTCGCCTATCAACTCGAGCTTCCTTCAAACTTTGCAAATGTTCATGATGTGTTCCATGTCTCTCAGCTTCGAAAGTGCTTCAAGACTCCTAACCGCATCGTCAACTTTGAGGACATTGAGCTCCAAGAAGATCTCTCCTATCGTGAGCACCCACTTGCTATTCTTGAAGAGACTGAACGCAAGACTCGCAACAAGTCAATCAAATTTCTCAAAGTCAAGTGGTCACACCATTCCGACCGTGAAGCTACCTGGGAACACGAGGATCACCTACGTTCTGAATACCCGGCGTTCTTTCGGTCCTAGATCTCGGGACGAGATCCTTTCGTAGTGGTGGAGTGTTGTAACGCCCCGGATGTAACTTACCCAATTTGTACTCCAACTCTTGCCGTTTCCGGCCTTAAGTTATTTTATTTTCTCGAGTTCGGGTCTTTGTCTCTGTGTGTTGTTATCGTTGTCATGCATCTCATATCATGACATCATGTGCATTGCAGTTGCATACGTGTTCATCTCATGCATTCGAGCATTTTCCCCGTTGTCCGTTTTGCATTCCGGCGCTTCATTCTCCTCCGGTGGTCATTTCTACCTTTCTTTCATGTGTGGGGATTAAACATTTCCGGATTGGACCGAGACTTGCCAAGTGGCCTTGGTTTACTACCGGTAGACCGCCTGTCAAGTTTCATACCATTTGGACTTCGTTTGATACTCCAACGGTTAACCGAGGGACCGAAAAGGCCTCGTGTGTGTTGCAGCCCAACACCCCTCCAAGTTGGCCCAAAACTCACCTAAACCTGCTCCATCATCTAGAGCGTTCAATCACGATCGCGTGGCTGAACACCGCACCTCATTTGGACTCTCCTAGCTCCCTCTATGCCTATTTAAAGTCCCCTCCCGAAAATTCCGGATCCAACCACCCTAACCCTAGTCGTCTTCCACCTCTCGCCGCCGGACACGTCCAATTCGAGCCGGACGTGTCCGACTTGTCCTGCCGCCGCCACGTGTCGCCGCCCCACTGGCCCGTCCGCATCTCCCAGCCGCCGGCCCGCAAGCCCGCCGCCGGCCCTCCCGGCCCGAGATCCCGCGCCGCTTCGCCCGCCTCCCCACCGCCCGAGCGCCGCCTGCGCCGCCGCGCTCGCCTTCGTCGCCGGGACCCCGCCGCCACCGCGACCTCGCCGCTCCGGCGACCACGCCACCCAGCACCACCGCGGCCGACCCGAGCCGGCGCCACCCCGTCCGCGCCCGGCGCCGACCTCGCCGCTCCGGCTGCCTGCGTCCTCCACCGCCGTCCGGTCGGCCTCCTCTCTCCGGCGAGTTCCTCCGGTGAACATTCCGGCCAGTCAACCTCGTACGACGTGCGCCGATCCAGATCCGGATGAACAGTAACCCTAGGTGGTTTTTCTTCTAAGTCCTGGGATTTTCAGATCCAAGTTCTTATGTTCATAGCATCGTATCTCCGCATCCGTAACTCCGATTCATGCATATAGCATATCAAAATGTTCGTCTCAGAGAGTACATCATTTCATTCCATTGCATCATTTTCATTTGAGTTCATCTTGATGCCCTAAATGCTGTTAGAAGAGGGCTACTTGAGTTAATTGTCAGATCTGCTACTCCGTTTAGCTTTTTGTCATTTTTGCCATGGTTAATGTGTGCATGATATGCCCTGATGCTCTACATATGTTTTGTTAAGGGTTTTGTCATCTTTCCAGAGGTGCAACCCATGTATTTTTGTGATGTGTGTATGTGTGTGGTGCCTAGTGCAAGCTTGCAAAGTGGTGCACTTGGTAATTATGTTTTCAGGGACTTAGCATTTCCACTAAGTCCTTGAGCTGTTTATCTCATGTTGTCATATGTTCATGTTGTTTCCTAGTGATCCGTGCCTCTTTTGAGGATGATCAGTAAGGGTGTTTTATTGATCTTGTAGTGCTCTATCCATCCATGTCTTTGTTTACAATTATGGAGCACCCTAGCTTGAGTCAATCAAACTCTACTTTTGCTACTTTGTGAATCTGGGCAGATTGTCAACTTGTTTGCAATTTTGCCGATGATGTTGTAGTTGATCCGTGCATGCTATACTATTGTTCTTGCCATGTCTAGCTTGCATTTTGTGTGTTCTTGATATATCTATGCTTAGCTTATCATGACTTGTTCCGTAGTGAGTGCATCGAGCTCGTAAACATGCCTACTTGAGTTATGTTTCAGCATGTGCCAGTTTTCACTAAGTCTAAAAACTGATTATGCTTTTGCTATGTTCGCGTGCTTGTTAGTAGATTTTCTGATCCCTTTTGGCTCAAGGTCACTAAGGGACTTTTGTTAAGCTATTTGAGTAGCTCCATGCCATGTTTTACTTTGCCATGTTCAGGTCCTGTAGCATGTTGTTTTGTTGCTCCGAAGAGTGCTACTTGGTCTGAAATTCCAGACAAGTGTTAATTTCACTAAGTCTGAGATCTGTTTACCATATGCATTTTTGCGATGCTTGCTTGAACCTGTTAATGGATGATTTGGCCGTAGGTCAGTGCTAGACTTTTGTTAAGCATCTTGTATGCATCCCTGCCATGTATTTTGTTGTCATGTTTGGGTGCTGTAGCATGTTCATCTCATTGCATTTAGATGGCTACTTGTTGTAAATCGCAGACCGGTGTCATATTTGAATCGCTTGCCATTTCCAAACTGTAACTCCGATTCCGGCGTTCTTTATATCGTTTTCAAGCGATTTCATCTCATATTTCCAGTGGCACATTTGGTTTTCCAAGTTGAGTCCAGGTTCATGCATCCCTTGTCAAATCTTGCATATGCATCCCGCATCGCATCCCGCATAGCATATCATCATTGCATCATATTGTTTGATCCTTGCACGTGGTTGATTGTATCCTTGTTGCTTGTTTGTCTTGTTTGGGTAGAGCCGGGAGACGAGTTCGCTAACGAGGAGCCCATTGAGTTTGCTTTCGAGGATCCAGTCAACTCTGACAGCTTTGCAGGCAAGATGATCATACCCTCGAAATCACTACTATCTTTGCTATGCTAGTTTGCTCGCTCTTTTGCTATGCCAATGCTACGATGCCTAGCATTTGCTTTCAAGCCTCCCAAATTGCCATGTCAAACCTCTAACCCACCATGTCCTAGCAAACCGTTGATTGGCTATGTTACCGCTTTGCTCAGCCCCTCTTATAGCGTTGCTAGTTGCAGGTGAAGTTTGGAGGCCGTTCCTTGTTGGAACATTTATTTACTTGTTGGGATATCATTATATTTCCATGTTATCTTAATACATCTATATACTTGGTAAAGGGTGGAAGGCTCGGCCTCTCGCCTAGTGTTTTGTTCCACTCTTGCCGCCCTAGTTTCCGTCATATCGGTGTTATGTTCCCGGATTTTTTGCGTTCCTTATGCGGTTGGGTTATAATGGGAACCCCTTGATAGTCCGCCTTGAATAAAACTCCTCCAGCAATGCCAAACCTTGGTTTTACCATTTGCCACCTAGCCTTTTCCCTTGGGTTACGCGGACTCAAGGTACACCGTCTATGAGGAGTATCAGGACTTCAACCAGGAGCAGTACCGTGCCATCGTCCACCTCTACTCTCGGGAGTATGACTCCACTACCGTGCTGCACACTGCTCATGGTGTTGGAGTGACTATCGATATGGCGGTCCACGATGCTGCTTATGCTGCTCTGACACGTCTCCGTGGAGAGTATCAAGAGTTGGATACCTCCCCCTTCAGGCACATTGCTATCGCATCCGATGTTGGTGCGGAGGGTTACTACACTGCTGCCTACTCTACTGTCACCCGAGAGCCCTTCTACCATCAGAACCTGGTTTTGCATGCTGATGGGCTGGATCGAGCTAATCGAGCTCTTCGCCATGAGTTGTACACCACTCGTCAGCACCTCTACCGTACTCTGACGATGTTGCACCCCTTCGTCGGATCTGGGGAGCTGTCGCGTTCTGCTATCTACCCAGCTAGGACCGTGATGCCCCAGGGTGTCGGCTGGCCAGAGGTGGGAGGCTACTCCCCTGCACTTGGTCCTCTCCTGCCACCTGTGCATCGGGTTCCGCACCAGAGTATCCGCGGACCCCAGGCTACTCGCGTGGAGGTCTTCCCTTCGCGTCATTACCAGCTGTCGGGCTACACCTACCTCCGCAGTACCGCATGGGACTGACGTAGACTTGCTTATTAGGGTTAGATGCATTCGCCGCGAGCCTGTGTGCCGCCTATGATGTCTTAGCCTATGTACCGAACTCTGTGTAACGAACTCTATGCTGATCTCTTTTGTAAGATATGCCGACTACTATGTAGTATCTATCGTGCTACGTTCGTTGTGCATGTTTCATCAGGAATGATTCTTGTTTTTTCTGCAAATTTCTCAATGCTGAACTACCCCTGTTAAATATTAGCAGGATGGTTAGACCAGGTGGTCGTGGTCGTGGTGGCAACGCCCCACCACCGCCTGAGTACATGGCTGGTATGATCCAACAGCTTGAGATGAATCGCCAGTTCATGGAGAATATGATGGCTCAGTTTCCTCGCCCCAATATGAACCAGCAGCCAACCCCAGTGACTCTGCAGGATTTCATGCGCCTGAACCCAACTGTGTACCGCAGCTCAACTCAGCCTCTGGATGCTGATGACTGGCTCCGTGACATCACCTATGAGATGGAGTCTGCTGATGTAGCCCCTGCCAGCTATGTCACCTTTGCTTCCTTCTTCCTGAAGGGACCCGCAGCTCAATGGTGGGACAGCCACAGGCGTACTCTGCCAGCTGGAACAATCATCACCTGGCCAGACTTCCAAGCTGCCTTCCGTGCTCGCTTCATTCCTCAGGGAGTCATGGACCGTAAGAAGCGTGAGTTCCGCAACCTCACCCAAGGCAACAAAACTGTGGAAGCTTATCAGCGGGAGTTTCTGGACTTGTCCCGCTATGCTGAAGAAGACATTGCAACTGATGCACGTAGACAGGAGAAGTTCCGTGATGGCCTTCAAGCTGACATCAAGCTCGCACTTCTAGTGCATGACTTTACTGATTTCGCCACCTTGGTGAACAAAGCCATCAACGTCGAAACTGGTCTGCAGGAATACCAGAGCTCTCACAAGCGCAGCCGTGACACGGGCTCATCTTCGGGCCCGTCCTCGCAGAAGCGCAAAATATGGATCCCCAACAGCATGTACCAGCCGGATGCACCTGCCCCAAGGCAGTCCTATGTTGCACCTCGTCTGCCTGCTCCTCCAACTAGGCAGACAAGACTCCCAGCTCCACCACCACAAGCTCCTATTCCCACTCCCAATAAAATGGATTGTGCTTCAGGTGTGGACAACCAGGACATCGTGCTAGGGGATGCAACCAGAACCAGAATCAACTGGCCCTTCCAGCAACTGGCCGTGGAAGCAACCAGCCCCGCAGCAACAATGCCAAGTCTTATGGTCGTGTTCATGCCAACCACGTTGATCTGAGCGAAGCTCAAGACCAGCCTGCTACTGTGATGGGTACCCTCCTCGTAAATTCAGTACCAGCATCCGTTTTATTTGATACAGGTGCATCGCATTCATTCAGGTCAGAAGGTTTTGCATGCTTGCACGACATTAAATGTGAGAACATGGATGCTTCACTATTAGTACACACCCCTGCGGGCCAATGTCGAACCTCCATGATTTGCAACGACGTCCCTGTAGAAATCGAAGGACTGGAATTCCTTGTCTCTCCAATCGTACTGAAGTCCTGTAGCATTGATCTCATTTTGGGAATGAATTGGTTAAAAGCGCATACTGCTTCTATAGTTTGCGCCACTAAGGTCGTCCATCTGCTACACCCTTCTGATGAAATAATAGCTTACCAAGCTCATCTAGTTCAGAACGCCGAGGCACGACTTTATGCCTTGAATGCGTTGAACGCTGCACCACTCGAGGGCATTGAAAACATTCCCGTCGTTCGTGAATTCCAAGATGTCTTCCCAGAAGAACTTCCAGGGATTCCCCCTGCTAGAGCTGTCGAATTCATCATCGACTTGAAACCTGGCACTACCCCTATAGCTAAACGACCCTAAAAGATGCCGCCGCATGAACTCCTTGAGCTTAAGGAGGAAATCAACAAATCTCTTGTCAAAGGTTTCATTCGCCCAAGTTGCTCTCCTTGGGGAGCACCTTCTCTCTTTGTTAAGAAGAAGGATGGGACAAACCGATTAGTCCAAGACTACCGTCCTATAAACCAAGCTACCATCCAGAATAAATACCCTCTTCCTCGGATCAATGATCTTTACGATCAACTGGCTGGTTCATCAGTGTTCTCCAAACTTGACTTAAGATTGGGTTACCACCAGATCCGTGTTCGTGAGGAGGACATCCCAAAAACCGCCTTCGTGACTCGGTATGGGTCATACGAGTACACCGTCATGTCATTCGGCTTAACGAATGCTCCCGCCACCTTCTCTCGTCTGATGAATTATATATTCATGGATTACCTCGACAAGTTCGTCGTGGTTTATTTGGACGATATCCTCGTATTTTCCAAGAACAAGGAGGAACATGCTGAACATCTTCGTCTTGTGCTGGAAAAGCTTCGGGAGCATCAGCTATATGCTAAGTATTCCAAGTGTGAATTCTGGCTCCCCGAAGTAACCTATCTTGGGCATGTCATCTCCAAGGATGGTATTGCCGTCAACCCTGAATGAGTTCAGGCTATTCTCGATTGGACTCCTCCGAAGAACGTCAAGCAAGTCCGAAGTTTTCTCGGTCTCGCCAGCTATTGCCGTCGATTCGTCGAGAACTTCTCCAAGATTGCCAGGCCCCTGACTAATCTGTTGCATAAGGGTGTCAAGTTCGACTGGACAGGCAAGTGCCAGGAAAGTTTCCAGGCGCTCAAAGACAAGTTGACTTCTGCCCCCCGTGCTTGCACCACCTGATACTAAGAAGGACTTCGTCATTTACTGCGACGCTTCCCGCCAAGGATTAGGCTGTGTCCTAATGTAGGAGCGCAGAGTGATTGCTTATGCCTCTCGTCAATTGCGCCCTCACGAAGAAAACTACCCGGTTCACGACCTCGAGCTTGCTGCTGTCATTCATGCACTGAAGCAGTGGCGACATTACCTTCTCGGTAATCGTTGCGAGATCTTCACCGACCATCAAAGTCTGAAGTATCTGTTTACTCAGCCAGATTTGAACCTACGTCAGCAAAGATGGATGGAGACTGTTGCAGACTTTGACGAGGGTATATCTTATACCCCCGGCAAGGCTAATGTAATGGCCGATGCCTTGAGCCGCAAGTCTTACTGCAACCACCTCCAGGTTCATAAAGTCCAGCCCTCGCTTGTCGAAGAATTTAGAAAGCTGAACCTCCATATTGTTCCTCCTGGAGCACTCGCTCCCCCTCCCCCGGAGTTCCGCGAGATGAATCTTCTTGTTGTTACTAAGGGTTCTCTAAATACCCTGGCTGTCGTACCAGATCTCGTAGCTGGTATAAAGACTATACAAGGTTACGACTCTAAAGTCCATAAGATTAAACGCCATCTAGCAGAAGGAAAGCCCTCATTCTTCTCTATCGCCGACGATGGCGCCTTGTATTTCAAAGGCCGCCTAGTGGTACCATGTTCGAAGAAAAACCTGGATAAGACTAAAAGGGTTATGCAAGAAGCCCATGATACGCCTCTGTCCATCCATCCTGGTAGTACAAAGATGTACCAGGATATTCGT